>NW_026652288.1:2732397-2911507 GCF_009828535.3 Hylobates moloch | reverse complement strand
GTATGATATTGGCTGTGGGTTTGTCATAGATAGCTCTTACTATTTTGAGATATGTCCCATCAATACCTAATTTATTGAGAGTTTTTAGCATGAAGCGTTGTTGAATTTTATCATAGGCCTTTTCTGCATCTATTGAGATAATCATGTGGTTTTTGTCTTTGGTTCTGTTTATATGCTGGATTACAGTTATTGATTTGCGTATGTTGAACCAGCCTTGCATCCCAGGGATGAAGCCCACTTGATCATGGTGTATAAGCTTTTCGGTGTACTGCTGGATTCAGTTTGCCAGTATTTTATTGAGGATTTTTGCATCAATGTTCATCAAGGATATTGATCTGAAATTCTCTTTTTTGGTTATGGGAGACATTTATTTCAACAGTCATAATTTTTTCTTCTAGATGCTTTATTTTTTTTTTTTTAAGAAGATTGCTGGTAAATTGTGATAGTCTTTTGTTGCCTGCTCATAATCCGGCTTTTATTTCTTTGAACATTGCGATTCTAGTGTCTGAAGTTGTTGGAATGCTAATTTGCTCTGTTCTCTTGGACTGCCTTCATTCAGGCCACTGTCTTCATGGGTTTGTCGTGGGTCACAGGCTCCTATCAGGCTGCTCTAAGTCGGTGGGGCCTCCAAGGGGCTGGCCTGTGGGTGCATTCCTCCAGAGACGATTCTCATTTGTTTCTAGAAAATATCCAGGGCGGCCCAAAACCCAGGACTTCTTTAAGTTAGATTCTTGGCTTAAGATTTCCTGGACCACACCAGTAAATTCAAAGTCAAACTTTTGTAAGAATCAATGCAGTTTTCAGGTTCTCAGTGTAGACTCTATTTTTTATAAGAGCCATAGCTGAGATAAACAAGTGGGTCTTTTTTTTTTTTTGACATTTTTCTATACATGCCAGCTGGAGAATAATGTTTTCTAGCTCATTCCTGTAATGAGGACATGGGTTTTAAGGAGCCTGGGTTTTTGCAGAGGTCCTGGTATCCCCTCTTTACCTTTCGTGGGCCAAAAGCTTACTTTCCCATTCTATGTGTGGTGTGGCCTTTAGCTTCCTAGCAGAGGCCAAGTGTGAAGGGTAACCATGGTTTATCATGTTGTTTTCAACAACAGCTTTACTATTTGCTCCCAGTCATATTCTTCACTTCCCTGAAAGCATAGCTATGCCTTCAAAAATATATCTAAGTATTTTAGAGAGGCATGCTTTTTTTTTTTTTTTCCAGAATTAGCTGTATTGCTAGAATCCAAAGTCCTAGAATCTATTGATACATGAAAGAGAATGTGAATAAAGATACTGTAAGGTAAAATAATCTCAAACCTTTACTTCCATCCCTGGGCTTCACATAACAATATCTAACTGCCTGGTAGCTGTTTTCGCCTAGATAGCTCTTGACATCTCAAAAGCAGCACAGTCTAAACTGTGTTCTCTGAATCACTCATGTCAGTGGATGATGTCACCATTGGTGTAGATTCTAGGAGAGTTTGTCAGTCAGGGTCAAGAAACCACTCTAGATACAGGTGCACCTCATCTTATTGCACCGTGCTTTATTGTGCTTCTCAGGTGTTGTATCTTTCGTAAATTGAAGGTTTGTGGCAACCCTGTGTCCATCAAGTCTATTGACCCCATTTTTTCAATTACATGTGCCAACTTTCAACAGCACGTCCCACTCTGTGGCACGTTTTGATAATCTCACAATATTTCACATTTTTTCATCGTTATTATATCTGTTGTGGTGCTCTGTAGTCAGTGGTCTCTGATGTTCCTATTCTAATTGTTTTGGGGCTCCACGAACCATGCCCATGTAAGATGACAAAGTGAATCCGTAAATGTGTGTGTTTTGAATGCTCCATCAACCGGCAGTTTCCTCATCTCTCTCTTTCCTCAGGCCTCTCTATTCCCTGAGAATAACGATATTGAAGTCAGGCCAATTAATAACCCTATAATGACCTCTGAGTGTTCAATGAAAGGAATATCTCTCACTTTAAATCAAAAGCTAGAAATGATTAAACTTAGTGAGGAAGCCAAGTTTCAGCCAAAAGCTGAAGTAGACCAAAAGCCAGGCCTTGCATACCAGTTGGCCAAGTTGTGAATGCAAAGGGAAAGTTCTTGAAGGAAATTAAAAGTGCTACTCCAGTGAACACACAAATGATAAGAAAGCCAAACAGCCTTCTTGCTGATAATGGAGAAGGTTTTAGTGGTCTGGATAGATGATCCAAATCATGCACAACATTCTTTTAAGCCAAAGCGTAATCCAGAGCAAGACCCTAACTCTCTTTATTCCATGAAGGCTGAGAGGAGTGAGAAAGCTGCAGAAGAAAAGTTGGGAGCTAGCAGAGGTTGGTTCATGAGGTTGGAGGAAAGAAGCCATCTCCATAGCATAAGAGTACAAGGTGAAGCAGCAAGTGCTGATGGAGAAGCTGCAGCAAGTTCTCCAGATCTGCCTAAGATCATTGATGAAGGGGGAACACTTCAGAACAGTAAACAACAGATATTCAGTGTCAATGAAATAGCCTTATATTTGAAGAGTATAAGCCATCCAGGACTTTCATAGCAAAAGAGGAGAAGTCAAAGCTTGGCTTCAAAGCTTGAATGGACAGGCCGACTCTCTCATTAGGGGCTAATGGAGTTGTTGACTTTTAAGTTGAAGCCAATGCTCATTTACCATTCTGAAAAACCTAGGCCTCTTAAGAATGATGCTAAATGTACCCTGCCTATTCTCTGTAAATGGAACAATAAAGCCTGGATGACAGCACATCTGTTCATAGCATGGTTTAATGAATATTTTAAGCCCACTGTTGAGACCTACTGCTCAGAGACAGACTCTTTTGAAAATTACTGCCCATTGGCAATGCACCTAGTCACCCAAGAGCTCTGAAGGGGAGGTACCAAAGAAACGAATGTTGTTTTCATGCCTGCTAGGACAAGATTCATTTTGCAGCCCATGGATCAAGGAGTAATTTCAACTTTCAAGTCTTATTATTTAAGAAATACATGTCTTAAGGCTGTCGTTGCCACTGATAGTGATTCCTCTGATGGGTCTTGGCACAGTAAATTGAAAACCTAGAAAGGATTCACCATTCTAGATGCCATTAAGAACATTTGCAATTCATAGGAGGCGGTCAAAATATTGACATTAATAGGAAGTTAATGGGGGAAGTTGACTCTAACCTTTGTGGATGACTTTGAGGGGTTCGAGACTTCCATGGAGAAAGTAACTGCAGTTGTGGTAGAAATAGCAAGAGAACTTGAAGTAGAAATGGAGCCTGAAGATGGGACTGAATTGCTACAATCTCTTGATCAATCTCGAATGGATGAGGAGTTGCTTCTTAAGGATGAGCAAAGCAAGTGGTTTCCTGAGATGGAATCTACTCCTGGTGAAGATGCTGTGAACACTGTTGAAATGATAACATAGGATTTAGAATATTCCATAAGCCCAGTTGATAAGGCAGTGTTAGGGTTTTAAAGGACTGACTCCAATTCTGAAAGAAGTTCTACTGTGCATAAAATGCCGTCAAATAGCATCACATGCTAGAGAAATCTTTCATGAAAAGAAGAGTCAATAGATGCAGAAAACTTCATTGTTGTCTAAGAAACTGCCATTGCCACTCCATCCTTCAGTAGCCACCACGCTGATCAGTCAGCTGCCATCAGTTTTGCCATTGAGGCAAAACCCTCCACCAGCAAAAAGATGACAACTCCCTGAAGGCTCAGGCGATTGTTAGTATCTTTAGCAATAAAGTATCTTAAGTATCAAGGTATTCCCAGTAGTTTTTTAGACATAATGTTATTGGACACTTACTCGATTGCATTATAGTGTCAGCATAACTTTTACACGCACTGGGAAACCAAAAAACTCATGCGACTCTCTTTTTGTAATATTATTGTTACTGTGGTGGTCTAGAACCAAACCTGCAGTAAGTGTGCCTGTGTTTCAGAAAGAGGGGATTTCATCCCGGGTGGAAACACAGATCTTAGTTACCACGGGAAGCAGCTACCACCCCCGCATGGAGACGCAAAAGGAAAAGGTAATGAACCTGGAGCTTGGAGGAGGTACCCCGCAGAGCACACACTGGCACACGCCGACACACACCAGGCCCTCTGCGGGAGTGTTGGCATCCATGGAGCAGGTCTTCTGAGAGACTCTTTGGAACTGAGACCCTGCAGCGAGCATCCGTGTGGGCACAGATGGGCTTGCACTCTGCTCAGCCTGAGCCCTGACATCCCCTCCTTGTTTTGCCCCTGCTCTGTGCTTTCCAAGTCCTGGTTATATGGGCAAAATGGAGGCTACTGCCTCTAAATCAATAAAGATCCATATCTCTGCCCATCTGCCCATCTGGACGATGTGGACAGCCAAGTGTCCTGCTCAGAGTTTTGCCTCCTGGTGTGATTTCTCCTTACCCGTTGTTGTCAGAGACATCTCTTCATGGAGCACCTACCGTTGCTGCAGCTCATGAGGCAGTGCTGTGTGTAAGCTGAGGGCCGGTGCTCCCAAGCTGAGGGCTGGTGCTCCTCTTCATTCGCGGTGCCGGGGAGCTTCCCAGGAGCACAGAGGCAATGCAGCGGCGCCAAGGGCAGAGGGATCTGCTGCCGCTAGTTGTGCCATCTGCCTGTGCCTCAGGACCTGCTTGAACACAATTTTATTTGGAAGAAGTGAGATTTCCACGCAATGACTGAGTGCGATGATTGAGTGTGATGATTGATTGAGTATAGCTGCTGCTTCTGTCTGTGCTTAGGGCTTGGTGATCGGACCACACGCATTTTTTGATGTGGAGGGCTCAGTGTACAGCATGCCCACATGATGGAGTGGGTGGGGAAGCCAGGAGCTGTGTCTGGACAGGAGAGAAGTTACCTGCAGAAGGGACACTGCTTTCTTCCCACACCTCAGCAGCTGGCCCGTGGGTCCCCCAGAGGCCCCACACAGGCTGCTTGTTCACCCGACACTGTGGGTGCCAGTGGCCATGCAGGTCTTCACAGCCCGCCATATGACATAGGTAGGCTTTGTATCATATGTTACCTCCCAGATGCAAAAAGCCCCACCAAATTCGGCCTCGTGGTGGTGAAGATGCCCCCACCTGCCCACGTCACCGGACCTTGAAGCCTCCCCGAGCCAAGGGGAGCTGGCTTACTTTCCACCTCTGTGCACTTGTGTTGTTCGGATATCTGAGGTGCCCGATGCTTCCTGGTCAACAGGCCCCAAGCGCATGCTGTCCTCAGTGTGCTTTCTGTCCCTGTGATTGAGGTCTTTGTGGATGAGGTCAGGCTCTATTGGTCTGGGCAGGAAGCGGAAACAGAGCAGGTTAAACAGGGAAGTTTAGTATAAAGAAGCGCTAAGTGTGATAGAAGAGTCACAGGCATCAGATATTAAGAAACTCTCTCAGGTCACCCAGGACTGAGCAAGAACAGCCCAGGAAGGAACACCTTGGAGGGGCGCAGACCTCGGCCCACTATGCAGCAGAGGTGGCTGCTTTGGCCAGGCTGGAGCTGGTCCCCAGTCGCTGGATTGTCAGGAGGCTGCCGTCTGGAGTGCAGGTGGGGAGTGGGCAGTCACAGCTGACGGCATGCTGTGCCCAGGGAGTGCAGAGGGTGTGGGAGTTCTCTAGGCTATAGGCAGGGTACAGACAGGCCCCACAAGTGCCTTCAGAGGGAACCAGGACGCTGGCACGGGCCCCAGGCCGCCCGGAGCTGGTGTGGGCAGGAAGACTTGGGGTGCCTGTCTCTGGATTGAGAGGCCCATGGAAAGGCTATCACCAGGCTGAGGTGGCGGGGTCACAGAGGGACCAAGGGCCCAGTGCAGGGGCCACGCTTCTCTGCACACACAACCACTCCAGGACAAAGGCATGGAAGCCCCTGCCTCTTGCAGTCTCCCTCCAGGGCCTTCGGCTGAGAACAGGGTCTCACCTCCAAGGACAGCAGCCAGTCTGTGCGCTACACAGGGCACAGTCTGCAGGGCGCCTTCAGCACCTGAGGTGGCAAGTGGGTCACTGGCACAGGTGGATGGAGCCAGTCAATTTCTTCCTTAAAGGGCCAGAGAGTAAATATTTTAGACTTTGTAGGCCATTCAGTCTTTGTTTTATATTCTTTTCTGTGTCCTTTTATGTCTCTTTAAAAATGCAGAACCACTCTTAGCTCATGGGGTGCAGGCCAGATGTGCCCGATGGGCACAGCATGTTGGCTCCCGGCCTGAGTCTTGATGTAGGTCTGCAGCAGGACGTGAACAGGCACTGCTGGCCTTGCCAGGTGACAGCGAATAGCTTCTGGTGGCCCTTTAAATTGGCGGTGTGAGACCAAATTGCTAGCTCAATCTTTATATCAGAAGCCAGGGCCTGCATTCTTGTACAGATATGCTCTGTGACAACAGCGTATCTGAAATAGCTGCAGTTGGGGTTGCCCACCTGATTAAGTTTATGATCATGCACTGTCATTCTCCAAGAACCCTCTGCTGCGACGCAGGCCAAACAGCATCTTCCATGCAGCACCCAGCATCTTTCACAACCTCCATGGTGCTCCTAACTCTCCATCCCACCAACACTGCAGTGTTGCTTTTGGTTGACTATTTTCACAGGTGAGGGAATGTCCCGGAGCATCCCTCTCGTCCTTCCTGTCATCACTGGCTCTATAGCCATGGAGTGAGTGCTGTGTGGTCGTCCTGCCAATGCCAGGTCCGCCTATTCCAACACACATACAGGGATTGGAGAAATAACTGCAGGTTGGATACACTGACCCCACTGGGCCCTCTGAGGTGGACTTGGGCCACAGCTTCCGGGTCCCTGCTTGGCCGTAGACCCTGTGATGTGTTGGGTCCAGCAGGACTGGCATTGATTCAGGGTCTGGGGGTAGTTCCCTCTCCCCATGGTTAGCTCTCCTATAAAATAGCCGTGGGTCCTTCCCCAAGGGGACCTGGGTTCCCCTAAACCGAGGGGCCATAGGCCTGTGAGCTGGCTTAGGTGAAGAGCTGAGAGAGGCCGCGCCTCTGCACTGTGGTCATCGGGCCAGCTTTCTGTCTCTGTCCTGAGCCTTTCTGGCATGTGGAGTGGGGGCTGAGCAGCCTGCCTGTCTTTTTCTCTCTTGGCCTCTGCTGCAGCTCCATCTGGGCTAGACTGCTCTGATTGGCACATCGTGCCTGCGCCCACTGTGTCTCTGGAGCTCACGGCCAGCGAGCCCCTGACACCCCCACTTCTCAGCACCCCCTTCCTGTTGGGGCAGCAGCCTGTTGTGATGCTGGCACCACTTCTGCTGCCTCCTGGCCAGCAGAGCTTGTCAGAGGCGCGGGTGCCCCTCACCAGTGCCTGGAGGATAAGAGACTTGGTGTCATCCTTGTCTTGCTCATCAGCCTTGCCGCCTTCTGCAGTCAGTCTCTGCCCCTGCACACGCAGGCGATGCAATCTGTACATGGTGCCATCCCTAAGGCATTTAAAAGGCCATAGAGGAAGGTATCTGTAGGCCCAGATCTTCAGACATCCTGTCGTGCACCCCGAGGCGTACCTGCGTCAGGTGAGCGCCCAGTGAAGCTGTCGTTTGTCCTCATCCATCCTGCTCAGCTCCTGCCAGACTCAGAGATGGCTGCGGGCTCTGAAAACAGCCCCATCTTAATGTACTGCTTATGCAGCCCTGGAAGCCTCCTCCTCCTCCAGCTGGGGATCAGATTATGTCCCCCAGGCAGGGCATCGTTCTCCCTTTAGCCGGGCTGGCTGGAGCTACTATTCATGCTCACGAAGACTCCAGTCTCCTTTGAATTCCTGTAAGCCTTTTGCCTGGTAATCCCTTCCAGCGGGCAGCACACCCGTGGCTGCAGTTGGCGGTCGAGAATATGCCTCCCTCCCTTCATTTTGCCCTGATTATCTCTTTATCTCATTAAGGGCCTTTAGCTCTTCTGTTAACATGTAACAAGTAGGTTGTGGCATCAAATTGGCTATAAAGACACAACTTGGAATTTTCTCTCTCAAAGCAGGGGGCTGTTATGGAAGTCAGGAGGCTCCATTCATTCTGGACATCAGTGCTAATGAGCCGTTTGAACTTGGAAAGGTCAGTGGCTTCACTGGGCCTCAGTTTCCTCATTTGTGAAATGAAGGGGCTGTGTCATTCAGCATGATATCGGAGTTCCCTTTCAGCCTAGGTATCGTGTGGTTCTCTGACTTCTGTCGGCACAGACACGGTTTCCGTGGGCAGTGCTGCTGCGGTTTGTGCCATAGGCCTGGTTTTATGTGGCAGCCTTGAGCCCTGCCCTCTGCCGGCTCCTAGTCATTGTGATATTAATTCGGCACAGGAAGTTACATTACAGAACCTCAGTTCAGGAGTGTGTGAAAAACAGATAAAAGATGAAATGCCCCCCTGCTTACTAACAGCATTTTCCTTCTAAAGATCAGGTTTTCCTTCTTAAAAGCTCCTTAGTTTCTCTGATAGCTGCTGGATGTGTGTTGAACACTCTGTTGGGATCCACACAGCTACAGAAATCCTCAGAGTTTCAGAGCCGATGAGTGTCTCCACAGGTGCTTCTTCCTTAGTGCTGTTTACCTTCCACTTCATCTGCCTCTGAGGATGTGGACAGTTTCTGGAGGTACGAATGCCTACCGTATTTCCTGAGCCCCAGGCACACTCCTTATTCAGCAACGTGTGCAGCTTTGTTCATTTCTTTGGGTGACGATGCCAGTGACACCTCCTGCCTGCACACCCCTCTAATGTTCTGGTCTTCCTCAGGGTGGTTTCTGGTGTTCACATACTTTATTAAGGCACTTTGAACTCACCTCGTGCCCACCAGATTTTCAGACCAAATTCTAGAAAGACAATTTTATAATCTTTTGGAAAATCTAAGTAAATTTTTCATACACTAGAAATTTCATTAATTTTATTTTACTTTTAGTTACCAATTTTTAGAAAAATGCACTGGGGCCAGGTGCAGTGGCTCAAGCCTGTAATTCCAGCATTTTGGGAGGCTGAGGAGGGTGGATCACGAGGTCAGGAGTTCAAGACCAGCCTGACCAACATGGAGAAACCCCGTCTCTACTAAAAATACAAAAATTAGCTGGGCATGGTGGCGGCACCAGTAATCCCAGCTACTCAGGAGGCTGAGGCAGGAGAATCGCGTGAACCTGGGAGGCGGAGGTTGCAGTGAGCCGAGATGGTCACTCCAGCCTGTGTGACAGAGTGAGACTCCGTCTCAAACAAACAGAAAAACTGCATTGGTTCCGTAGTGTTTTGCAAAGGAACGGGGTGAGGTTGTCTTCTTGTGTCACATGAACTCGCACGTGGCTAACATAGTTGATGCTTCCACCCACTGCAGTTCCCTTTTTTGATCTGTCCTGCCCGGAGGAAGCCTCCTCTGGCCCCTGCCTTTGACACTTCCCTAGCAGTGCTGAGAGCTTCCTTATTTGCCATACAGAGGAAAGTCTTTATTTATCCAGTTCTTCTGGGGCACGGCAAGCTGAATTTGACTGGGACATTCATTACAATATGGAAGCAGCCTGGGTGCTGATGGGCCGGGTGAACGGATAAAGAAACTTGGTCCAAATGGAGCACGCTCGGCCCTGAGAAGGAAGGAAGTCCTGCTATCCGCAGCACCAGGATGAACCTCGTGGTCTCGAGTGAAACGAACCCAGCTCAGTCAGATATCACGCAATCTCACTTATATGCAGAATCTAAAGATACTGAAGTCACAGAAGCGGAGTAGGTGATACCAGAGGCTGGCGGGAGGGGGATGGGGAAAAGGGAGATGTTGGTGAAAGGATACAAAGTTTCAGCTAGGTGGAGAAATGAGTTCTAGAGATCTATTGGATGTCTTGCTGACCACAGTCAGTAACAATGTATCATGGTAACTGAAGTTATTAGCAATGTATCGTGTACTTGAAAATTGTTAAGAGAGTAGATTTCAAGTGTCTTCACAACAAAAAAATGATAAGTATGTAAGGTAATGCAAATATGAATTGGCTTGACTTAGCCATTCCACAATGTATACACATATCAGAACGTTCTGTTGTATACTATAAATATGTGCATTTTTAAATTAGTCAGATAGTAAGAAAGTTCATGGTGCTGCAGCATTTGTTGGGGACACAGAGCCATCTGGAAATACTGGGTTCCAGGCCTCTGTGTGCTATTATTGGGGCAAGGAAACTGACAGAGGAGCTGGGTCCGGCACCGTGCCGCGTCCTGGGGAAGGCGCTGGCTGCACCGTGCCACGTCCTAGGGAAAGTGCTGGCTGCACAGTGCTGCATGCTCTTGCTGCATGAACCCAGCACACCTACGATGTGATATGGATAGGAGATCCTGGGCCCACTCCTGCTTGCTGCATAGTGCAGTTCTGTGGCTTCTCTGATTATGTGCTATTTGTAGTGGTGGGGCTGTTGGGGGGTGGTCTCTGGTCAGGGCATCAGGGCTTTGTTTTTGCAGCCAAGAAAGGCAAACTCATACTTGGACTAAGTGTTGGATGAACCCCTTCCCGTTCTCAGGATGGAAGGGGCTCCAGGCATCACCTTGCCACATGCAACACAGTGGGTCTCCAATTTCTCAGTCTTTTTACTTCCAGGCTTCTAACCAATCACCAGGCAGTTGGCCACGCCCTTGAGCATGGGCCACTTTTTGCACGCCGCAGGGGTGGCCGGAGCAGTGCTGGGAGCCCTGCCTCATGATCACCATTCTTCACAATCAGCTTTCCCTCCATGCTCTCCCAGCCCTCTCCTGAGCGTAGCCATCTGACAGCATCTGCCCATGTTTGACTTATGTCCTCTCCCGAACTCATTGATCTGTAAGGCAGCTCAGATCCCTTCTCCTTCTTCAGCTAAAAGTACAGGACTCCCACATGGCCACAGGCGTGAGTGCAGGGAGGGTCCGGGGCGGAGAGGTCATGTATGGTTTGGGCACCTACCATGCAGTTTTCTGGTGCCCTCTGGTCCTGCCTGACTCTCTGTCCTGTGTGCACCATCTCTACTTTGTAGTAAATCACCGCTGGCCCTGCCTGACCCTGTGACGTGGTGGGTATGACTGAGCTCTTCTCAAGAGTGACACGTGGCACTTGGTGCCCCATGGTCAGGAGCTCCATTATCAGGACCCAGAGGCATGGTCAGAGCTGTTTATCAAGAGACATGGTTCTGTGCTGCAGATGGCATGGCTTGCTCCAGAACCCCAGGACCACATGGTGACTCCACCCGGACCCTCCACGAAGTCCATGCTGCATGCTTTCTACCACCGACAACTTCCACACCAGCAGGTCTACTCGGCGTCCCCAGAAGCAGGGCCGCCTCTCCCCAGCCTGATCTTGCTGTAGTGCCCTCTTGGCCTAAGCTGGCAGCCTTACGTGCTACCACAGCATCTGGGCTGGCCCAGCCTTCCTAGGTGTGTAATGTGTCACCTCTAGAATGAAGAGGCCTGCCAGGCATTACAGCGTCTTTTCTGCTTTTGCTCTGGAGGGAAAGTCCTGGTGTCCTTAGCAGAAGTAACAGGTCCTGGAATCACCATAGCTTGTGTCTCCTGCCGTCTTGCCGAGGTCTTCTGCACGCTCCTCCTACGTCATCACTGTGATGTCGTGAATGCAGTGGGTCCATGTGATGGTCTATGGGCTGCCCACGTCTCTTTGGACTATATTACGATAGAATATGGGTGACCAGCACAGCCCTGTGGCAAGAGTGTTTACTGTTTTCCTTTGCTTGTGAATGTGGATGGTTTCTCATCTTCTTTCTTCATTGGGATAGGACAGGATGCATTTGGTGATCTGTGTGCACGCATCATGTGCCTGAGGGCCTGCGAATCTGCTCTAACAAGACTCCACGGCTGGCACTGTGGATCTGAGCAGGCTCCTGCTTTGTTGAGCTTAGAGTCATCCACAGTCATTCTCCAGGGCCCATTGGCTTTCTGCAGAAGCCAATGGTGAATTCGGCAAAGCCACACCCACTTCATATCCTTGATCATTAAAGTAAGCGCAGATCTCTACCACTCTTTGATGGGATGGGGAGGCAGTTTCAGAGGCTTCTATGTGACCTTCCCGTTAACTCCACAGGCCACAGACCCAGTACGGGTATTTCATAAACTGTCCAGTATGTCAATCCTATCTCACCTTAACAGACCCTGGAACTGCCCACTGGGTGCATCTACAGACTTAAAGGATGTACGGTAAGCCAGGCTTTGCCTAGGACTTTCTTATTACCTGGCATCCCCATGCCCCACTCGGGCTGGAGGACAGTGGGACACTTTGGGTTGCTGGGCCTCTGTGCGTGTCTTTGTGTTCAGCAGACCTGGAAATGTGTGGGATTACCCTTTGCCCAGGGAATGGCATTCAGGGAAATGGCAGTGGATGCCTTTGGGTACAGACTGGGGTAATCATTGCAGTGTACACCTGCCCTAGGTTCCTAACTCATGGGGAATCTGACCATCTTTACAGTCAGTGGGTTCCAGCTCTGAAGCTGCCTCAAATCTGGAACTGGGTAAGGGATCGTGACTGTGAGGGGTGACTTCCCTCAGCCTTCGGCTCATTCATTCTTGTTTTCTTTTTAATACGTATGTACGTTATGTATGTTTGCATGCATGTGTGCATGTGTCAGGCAGGCGGTACTCTCCTTGCATGCCTGTCTGTTTCACCCCTAGGAATACCATCTCTATTAACGGTCTCCACAGCCCTCTGCCAGTTGAGCTTCCTTGGCCGGCACTCTGGTCTCGCTGGTCATTATGATAATCTCCACCCCCTGACTTCTGGCAGTTACATACCGTCACCCGACCACATTTACTTGGGGCTGGGTTTCACTGCCCAAGTCAGAAAGCTGCCACAAGGCTTATTATCAACAAGCCAAGCTTTGTGACAGCTTCTTCTAAGAGTGGGATTATTGGGTCATCTGGGAAGTGAATATTCAACTGCAAAAGTGTTTTCCAAAATGTGTGTACTGTTTACACTCTCTTTTTACAATCTGAGAGAGATCCAGTTACCGTACATCTTTGCCAATACTTGCTATTGTTGGTCTTTTTTCAATGAAAATTTCACCACTCTAGTGAGATGTGTGGTGCATCTCACTTGGTTTCACTTTGCCTCCTTCCAATTATTAATAATGTTGAGCATCTTTTCTGGTGCTTATTGACCATTCATATGTTTTCTTTTGTGAAGTGTCTGATTTGGTGTAAGGTACATTTAAAAAAATTGAGTTATTTCATTATTAAGCTGTGGGAGGTCTTTATATATATTCTGGATACAGGCCCTTTGTCAGATATATGTATTATAAATATCTCCCCCTGGTCTGTCTTTTCATTTCTTTTGTTTTCTTTCGTTTCATTTCTTTCCTTTCTTTCTTTTCTTCGCCCTTCCTTCCTCCCTTCCCCTTCCCCTTCTCCTTCCTTCCTTCCTTCATTTTTTGAGATGGAGTCTCGCTCTGTTGCCCAGGCTGTAGTGCAATGGCACAAGCTCAGCTCACTGCAACCTCCACCTCCCGATTCAAGCAATTCTCTTGCCTCAGCCTCTTGAGTAGCTGGGATTATAGGCACTCCCCACCATGCCCAGCTAATTTTTGTATTTGTAGTAGAGACGCGGTTTCACCATGTTGGCCAGGCTGCTCTCAAACTCCTGATCTCGTGATCTGCCTGCCTCGGCCTCCCAAAGTGCTGGGATTACAGGCGTGAGCCACTGCGCCCGGCCAGTGCTTCATTTCTTTAATAGTGTCTTTCTAAAAGCAGAGTTTTTAATTTTGATTTTAAAGAAGTTTTAAATTTTGATGAAGTCCAATTAATAGGGTCTTTTGGTGAATAGAAGTTCTTAATTTTACTAGATTCTATGTTATTGGTCTTTTTCTGTACGATCCAGCTTTTTTTCCTGCCATTTAAGGAATCTCTGCTTGTCCCAAGGCCAAGAAGATATTCTACTATGTATTCTTGAAAAGATTTGTATTGTTTTATCTTTACATCTTTATCATCAGTCTCTCTGGAATTGGTTTTTGAGTATCTTATGAGGTAGGATATGAGTTTATTTTCTTTCATATGGATATACAATTGATCCAGCGTCGTTTATTGGAAAGACCATCCTTTCTCCACTCTGAGTATTATTTTTGTAGTAAATCAAGCAACCATCTTTCTAAGGATCTGTTTCTTTCCAGCTTCCGAAACTTCATTGCTCTTCTATCCTTGTGGGTTTATGTTTTTAAAAGAAAATAGAAACAAAAACCCCTCTTTGTTACAACATTAGAAAGGTTTCAGAATCGAGTAAAAGTTGAAGTGAGTGTAGATTCTCGTATCTATATTTTCTCGGAGATTCCTCCATTGCCTTCTCTACTCTGTGAAGTTGATGGACTGTTGGGGGAGAGGTGAATAGCGCAAGATGAACTGGATATGTGGAAACCTCACTGTCCAGCGGGTCACTTAAACATCGTATCTGGTGTAGACGTTGAAGGGAGGTAGCTTACCTGAGAGTGGAAAATCTTACTTCACCTGCACCACGTTTGCTTTATTGAGGGCAACATGGATCTACTTAAGGAGTTTGGTGAGCTGGCGTTTACGGGAAAGTCACTTTCTTTACACCTGAACAGAACTCTCCAAAGAAGGAATTTGTTGGGGATGTGGGGGGAGTGTTTGCCATTAGTCATTTCTTCCGCAGAATAGCTGTTTTTACTATTCCCCGCCTTTGTCATCTTGTGTATTTCATTCATTTTGAAGTGCAGCCACAATTTAGCGCTCCCATTATTAGTTCTATCACTTGTAAGATTAGACATGTATTTTTCTGCCATTTAGAAAGATGGAGATAATCTGCACCTCTGTTGGGTTCGTGTGTGCTAGTGGGTCAGGCATTCATTTTTTTTCTTTCCTACTCCAAATTGCCTGCTTTCTCTTTGGTTATTTTCGTGTTTCCAGGAGTGCCATTGCCAATCTCGTGGGCTCTGCAGAAAGATCGTGTAACTGAAAATTTCAGCAAATAAATAAATAAAATAAAATAAAATAAGATTCTCGTGTAGACAGAACTGTCTGTACCCTCCATTTTTGTAAAGTTGGAAATGTTAACATTATATGAATATATGATGAAGGAGTTTTTTTCTTTAAGCCACAGTTGCATGTTCTTTTAGACCCAACATGGTATATGAAATGGGCACTGAATTTGGAATCAGAAAATCCTGGTTGAAATCTTAATCTTTTAACTTCTCATCGTCCGATCATGGTTAACAATGGCGTTAAGAATATTCACAAAGCTAGATATTTTGTCATTGAGTTGGTTGCTGTATTTCTTGGTTGATTAGTTGACATTGAGATCGCAGGAGCATCATCACCAGTAAGTGATACATTTTTGATTGTAACATAAGGTCATTGTTATTTTGTAATGCCATACCGTTTTTCTTCTTGTACTACCCATGGGATGTTTTTTTATGTTCTAACACAATATATAATATTTTTATATTCTTCACTTGTTATCAATTGATGATTTAATGTTGAGTCCTGTTTGCTATTTTATGATTATTCGTTAAAGGCCATCTTTAAAAGGGAGAGGTGTTTAGCACATATTCAATTTAAAACTAAATGGAAAGCAAATTCTGAAAGGATTTATGTTCAAGAATTCAATGTTAAATCTAATTTTTTTAAAATTTATCATATTGAGAAATTTTGTAGAGCGTCAGAGACCTTCCTTGAAAACAAGTGACCCCAGTCTCTCTAATGCAGGTTGAGTCTCTATCCACAAAGTGGCTTTTCTAGGTACTCTAGATTCCTGGAGCATCTTAAAAATAAAGAGTATCAAGACTCAGGGAGACCGAGCAGCCACCAGCAGAACCGTGTAAGGATGGGACTCTCATTTCTAGGAGAAGAGGCTGTATTGATGGTGACATGACCAGGCTGGGCTGCCACCTGCTGCCCACCAGGGCTCCAGGCCTCAGCATGCGATGCCTCTGAATGGCATTACCTTCCGGTCCCAGATACTCATCACTTTAGGTAAACTGAGGCAGAATAACATGAGTGACAGGATTTCCAAATGGAATATTGCTCAGTGTGCTTAATAGTCATTTAAGGTGATCTCTTACAGGGATGAAGAGAAAACCCATTTAATGCCAACCTTAGACACCAGCCGCATGCGTGGTGATTATATCTTTAGTCCCCCATTTTGCTCCATTTTTTGAAGAACTATTGAAGAAGAACGGAAGGAAATCGATTTTGAGGAAATTAAATTTTCTTTTGAAACAGCATGATGGTTTTTAAAACAAAGAGAAAGCGGGGAACAGGATGCTGATTATGAACCGTGCCGGGTTCTGCCTGCCGACTCAGGCTGTGCTTCTCCCTGCTCTGTCTTTGCTGCCTGCAATCGTAAATATTTTAAAGAGCAGATGCGCCCTGCTTATGGATTTGTGTAAATGTGTGTGTGCTGTCTGCAGAATGCGGGGCACACCGTGCTCTGTTGACATTATCCATTATGCTCTGTTGCTCAGCTTCAGACTGCAAAGTCCTGACATGTGCAGCCGTGTGGAGGATGCCGAAGGAATTGGAATCAGGCAGCCACGAGTCCCCTGATGATTCATCCAGCACTGCGCAGACCCTGGAGCTGCTCTGTCACCTTGACAACACGGCCCATGGCAACATGGCCTGGTAGGATTTTGCATATTTCATGCGCCCAGAACGAGCCTGCAGGTTGGCCAGGTGCAGGAGCTTGTGCAGATTCCTTTGCAGGAGCCACCATCCACGCTTTGAAAACGCTCCTTTCTTTTAAAAAGCTGCGAGAATTTGATTTTTAATTTTAGTCCCTGAGTATTCTAGATTAGCCACATTGGCAGAAATGTAGCAAGCGCGCCTGCATCCCGTCTTTCTCCTCTTCATCTAAGAGGAGTGTTGCCCACGGGGACCTGCCAGAGGCTAAAGGGTCAGGCACTGCACTGCCCTCGAGCGCCGTATGGCTTTTCAGCTTGGTCAGTATGCATTTATTCACACTCGCACGGCAATTATTTACCACTTCAGGTTGTAGGCTTACAATCCCTTCCTCCCGTGGACAAAGCATGAATGCGCGGTGTGCGTGTGGGGCTGCGTGCCCGAGCCCGCCCCTGTCGGCATGTGGCGTGTCATGCACGTGGCTCCCTGGCCAGTTGCTGATTCATGAGCTTGGAGGCCTGGCTGTGTGCACCCACTGGTCATTCCCAGGGACCTCTCCATGGCAGTCACAGCTGCTCTCTGAAGGCCCTGAGGCCTTGGTAAAAATTAAGAAGTCGTATTTTCTAAAGGAGATTGCGGGGGCATGATGTTGTTATGAGTGTTTACAATAACGATAGTGATGGTTTTACTTAATGCATTAACACATACACATGTGCGTGTGTGTCTGCAAGAGACAAATTGTTTGTACAGTGACTTCTGTCTAGTCATTTCTACCAATTAAATAAATTTAATACAACAAATACTTACTAAACACCTGCTACACAAACCCTGCCAGGCCCCAGGGACACCAAGGTGACAAGTTAAGAGGACCCGGCCTCCAAGAGTCATGATCTCCACAGGGAGACCTAAGGTGTACACAACTAACTGTGGCTGGGCCAGCCGTGCTGTACCCTGAAATCATTACGAACTGTACACTGTGGCCCCGGAGGGAGCAGGCATTAATTGTTATTAGAGGAATTGAAGAGGGATTCACTTCCGAGGTGGAGTTTGGAACGGGGACTGAGGACCGGCTCTCAGGTTTCCCTCGTCAGGTATGGAGGAGAGCAGTGCTGCGGGTCAGGCAGTCTGTAGCTCCGGATGCTCTCTGTATACCACGTCGGTGGATGTTTCTTCTTATGGAGATGCTCTGAGTATTAAAATCGCAGCCAGTCTTGCACAGTAAGGGGAGGCAGATGAAGAGTCCCATGGTCCCCAGGAGTGATTGCCTCTGCTGTCACTCCCTGCCCGAATGCAGGATCTCTGTGCAAACCACACAGCACTGTTACGAGTTCCACATTTCAAATGATCGCCACATCCCCAGCAAATAGACATTTGTGCGCATGTGTGTGATGCGCACATGCACGTGTGCACACATTTGTGCTTGTGTCTCTGTGTGCATACGTGTGTATGTGTTAATGTGTGTACACGTTGCAGGAGACACCGGCACCAGGGAGCAGTTGAGTGAGACTCTGTGCAGGTCGGTGGTCGTGTTAGGGAGGTTAGCATGTGCAGAGGATGGCAGTCCTGCTGGGATGTGCAGAGACAGGTGAGCTCAGAAAAGGGACCTTGGTCCTGCCTGGGGACAAGGAGCTGTCAGACTGCTCCTCAGCTTCCCCCCATGTGCAGACACTATCCCATACACCGTATGCAAAGGCAGGCCACATGGGTGTGTGTTGTGGGGAACTCATTATTAGATTGTAATGTTAAATTGCATCATACATACATAGACTTATGAAAATAGTTGTTGAAGGCGGGGTGCAGTGGCTCACACTTGTAATCCCAGCACTTTGGGAGGCAGAGGTGGGTGGATCACCTGAGGTCAGGAGTTCGAGACCAGCCTGGCCAACATGGCGAAACCCCATCTCTGCGAAAAATACAAAAATTAGCTGGGTGTGGTGGCACGTGCCTGTAGTCCCAGCTATTTGGGCAGCTGAGGCAGAACGATCACTTGAATGTGGGAGGCAGAGGTTGCAGTGAGCTGAGATCAGGCTACTGCACTCCAGCCTGGGTGAGAGAGTGAGACTCCGTCTTAAAAAAAAAAGGAAAGTAAGAAAGTAATTGTTGATATTAAACAGGCAAATTCAACTATCCTCAGATCTACCTTGGAATGCCATTTGCTCTGATTTTGCCTCTATTGTTCAAAGTATTGCTTGAATTCCATTTTGTTATCCAATGTATTATTGCATATTCTTTTTTCTCTTAAGCTTTTTATTTGGAGGTTGTAAATTCACATGTAGTTATAGGAATAACAGAGAGATCCTGTGTATCCTTCAGCCAGTTTTCCCCAATAGTAACATTGGATAACTATGGTACAGTCTCACAAACAGGAAACTGGCATTGATACAGCCCACTGAACTGACACAGATTCCACCTGTTTATATGCATTTGTGTGTGAACATTGACTTCTGTCCCATTTATTGTGTGTGTGGGTTTGTGTAGCCACCACCAGAGTCATGACACAGAACAACTCCAACCCTGGGTCCCTTGTGCTACCTTATATTTATAGCCACAGCCACCTCCCTTCCGCCTCCAAGGCCTTAGCCCCTGGCCACCCCGAATCTGTACTCTCTGTATTGTTATTTGGAGAAGGTTCTATAAATGGAATCACACACAGTGTAACCTTTGATAACTGATGTTCTTTACCCAGGAGGTTGAGTTGCTGCCTCATTTTTAAGTTTGGGTTCCAGGCACCATGTGTGCCGGTCAGTGGCCGGTTCCTCTTTGCTGCCAGGGGATATTCCATGGCATGAGGCACCACGCTTTGTTAAGCATTTACCTATTGAAGCTGATCTGGGTTTTTCCTTGTTTTTGGTGATTATGACTACAGTTGTGGTAAATATTAACGAACAGGTTTTTGTATGAACAGGAAGTTTTATTTCTCTCGGCTCCGTTGGTTTTGTACGGAGCTGCTGCACGTGTGATGCCATGAGACAGCGTGAGGGCCCCTCCTCTCTGCGTCCTCCCCAGACTTTGGTGTCATCATGCGTGTTCTTTTAAGTGTCTTCCATGGTGTGAAAGTGTTATGATTAGATAGGGAATTTGATTTGGGGGAACGTCGGTCTGGTGAACACAGCACAGGTGAAGGCTGCCCTTTGGGGTCAGGCTCCAGGTGCTTGGTGGTGGTTTTGTTTGCCTCCTTTTGGCATATAATTGGCACCAAGTACAGCTTCAGGAGACATTTACCACACAAAGCTCCAGGCCACCCGGGAGTGCCCAAGAATGCCACATGGTTCCCCACACTCATGTCGCTACCACTCCAGCCGCCATCACACCTGCCATGGGTGCGCCCTGCAGACTAGAGACATGCCCCACACCCCAGGGAATGGTGTTAGGGACTCCTGTCCTCCTGGCCATTTCAGCTTTTGCCTGTCTGTAGCAATCTGATGTCCTAATTTCAGTCACCCCTCCTGTGTCTGTTTCAGCCCTCCAACAAGCAGAGGCTGAACAGAGCACCCCACCAGTCGCCTTTAGCTCCTGCTAGTGGGAACAGTGAAGGCTAAGGAAGGAACTTGCAGAGCCTTGTGACCCGGTGTGCCCCCCAGAACACTAATCAGACATGCTCCAGAGCCAGGCAGCCTATGGAAGCAGACAGACTGGCCGGGAATTACCGAGCCCGGTTTCTCGTCCTCACCCACTCCTCGAGCAATAGGGGCTTTAGGAAGTCACTCATTTCTCTAGCTCCAACCTTCATCCCTGAAACAGAGATAATGTTGCTCAGCTGATGGTTATGTGGCAGGGCCTTTACATGGTGTCCACCAAGAGTCCAATTCTGTAAAATATTTGAAGAGATTTATTCTGAGCCGAATATGAGTGACCATGGCCCGTGACACAGCCCTCAGGGGGTCCCGGGAACATGTGCCCAAGGTGGTCGGGGCGCAGCTTGGTTTTATACGTTTTAGGGAGGCATGAGACATCAATCAAATACATTTAAGAAATACATCGGTTTGGTCCAGAAAGGGGGGACAACTCGAAGCGGGAGGCTTCTAGACTGTAGGTAAATTTAAACATTTTCTGGTTTACAACTGGTTGAATTTGTCTAAAGACCTGAGATCAACTGAAAGGGATGTCTGGGTTAGGAAAAAGGACTGTGGAGACTCAAGTTCTTATTTGCAGAGGAACCTTCAGGTAGCAGCTTCAGAGAGAATAGGCTATAAAATGTTTCCTATCAGACTTAAAGCCTGTGTCGATGTTGACGCCGGAGAGGTAGAATGAGGCACATTCGATCCCCACTTCCCTTCATGGCCTGAAACAGTCTTTCAGGTTAAATTTTAAAAGAGCCCTGGCTGGGGAGGAAGTCCATTCAGATGGGTGGGGTTCTTAGAATTGTTTATTTCTGGTTTACAGTGGAAATGTGTCCCTTACCATATTTGCTAAGGAAGATCCTAAAAACAAGGCAGTGCCGGGGTTCCTGTAAGGGCTTCTCAGGTCCCCGCCAGCCCTGGTGCTCTGCAGCTCTGCCCAACAGGGACGGAGCCCCTGAGCTGGGCTTAGAGGAGCTGCCCCATCACCAGCACCACTTAGACGCTCCTGTCTCTGCCTTGCCTGGTTAACCCTTCCCTCTCAAGTCACTATGCTCCACCCCACCCTGTGATTTCTTGCCATTTTGCCCAATTTTTTGTTTTTGTTTTTGTTTTTGTTTGGAGACAGACTCTCCCTCTGTCACCCAGGCTGGAGTGCAGTGGCATGATTTCAGCTCACTGCAACCTCCGTCTCCCGGGTTCAAACAATTCTCCTGCCTCAGCCTCCTGAGTAGCTGGGATTATAGGCACCCACCACCACGCCCGGCTAATTTTTGTATTTTTAGTAGAGACGGGGTTTCGCCAGGCTGGTCTTGAACTCCTGACCTCAAGTGATCTGCCCACCTCAGCCTCCCGAAGTGCTGGGATTACGGGTGTGAGCCGTTGCACGCGGCCCGTTTTGCCCAGTTTTATCTTCATAGGAGTTGCCACTGCTCAGTACTCCTGTTTCTGTTCTCACTCACGTGTGGCGTTCTCTGTGGACGCTGAGCCTCTGCAGAAGCTGCTGACTTTGTCGGGTCCGAGGCTGTGTCCTCAGCACCAAGGACAGCACAGGGCGGACACTCCGCGTATTTTGAGTGAGAAAAATGAATGCTTTGCAACAACCATATCGTATCGAACCGTTCTATGAACCAGGCTCCTTTGCTAGGGCTTTGCATGCATTACCTCATTCATGCAAATCCTGTAAAGTAGGCACTGTCCTTTCCCATGGCCCCGAGAGATTAAGGTAAATGTATCTGGCATTACTCACTCCTACAGAGGGAGTATTCGGGATTCATAGCCAGAAGGTCTCGCCCCAGAACTCCCGAAACAATGGGATCCCCTCCCTGCTGAATGGACAGAAGGACCCATTTGTGTTCATCACAGTGTGATTATGAAATTGTCTCTGTTCTAGGAATATAAATGTATCTTCATGAGAGTAAGCGTTGAGGATGTTTCAGTATTCTAGCTGGTCCTTTTGGTTGATAAACATCAATAAAGTATGCTGTATATGGGAATTATGCATTTTGAAAACAACAAAATGCCCTTCTTTTCTAACCTGCTTTCCCCTCTCTACCTTTGGTTTGCTTCTTTGTCAGCTGTAGTGACTTGTGGGAGAGATGGTGGACTTCAAGGTAGCAGACCTAGGGTGGAGGGCTCTCGTTTCAGATTTGCAGGTAGTTATTTGTAGTGTTCTAACTTTGGGCAAGTCATTTCTGTTGAGGACTTGTTCTCTTGTGTGTGGAGTGGGGGTGGTTGTGGGGCCTCTGATTCTTTCCAGTTCTACGTTTGTTAGATGTAGAGGACATTTATTTGTTTATTAGATGTAGAGTCTACATTTATTGACTCTTGCTCAGTGCCACATAACTTTGTTTTTAATGAATCAAAAATAAATTACAGACCCTCTTCCCACCCTCCCTTTAGCCTCACAGTGGCTGACACCCCTGCTACTCCAGCTAAGCAGCCTGCTTCAGGAGTAGGAACTTACAGAGGGCACGGCCGCAGTCTTCTCGCTGAAAAGGACTTTGGAAATCATTCAGATGAGTTCCCTCTGTGGATGAAGTCAGTTCAGCAGACCGCTGGCTGCCTGGGTGGAACTGGATTGAACACTCCCTTGGGGGTGGTTTTATCAAATTATGCCCATCTAGTGTAATGTTTTAACTATTTTTCAGTATGTCTCACACTGTTATATTTTATTTTATGTGTGTTAGCTGCCTCTGTTAGTCTGTTTGCGTTGCTATAAAGGAATACTGAGACTGGGTAATTTATTTAAAAAAAAAATTGGCTCAGGGTTCTGCAGGCTATATAAGCATGATACCAGCATCTGCTCTTGGTGAGGCTTTAGGAAACTTACAACCATCATGGAGGGTGAAGGGGGAGCCAGGACATCACATGTTAGGAGAGAGAAGCAGTTGCCAGACTCTTTTAAACAAGCAAATCTTATGGGAACTAACTGAGCGAGACGACTCAGTCATCACCAAGGGACGGGTGCTAAGCCTTTCATGAGGAATCCACCCCTGTGATCCAGTACCTCCCACTAGGCCATGCCTCCAACATTGGGATCACATTTCCACATGAGATTTGGAGGGGACTAACATTCAAACCACATCATTCTGCCTCTGCCCTCAAAGAGCTCATGTCCTTCTCACAATGCAAAATTCAATCATCCCTTTCCAATAGTCCCCCAAGGTCTTAACTTGTTCCAGCCCCAACTCAAAAATCCAGAGTTTCATTTGAGACTCAAGGTATGGGCTGTAAAATGAAAACCAAGTTATTTACTTTCAAAATACAATGGGGGTGCAGGCATTAGATAAACATTTTCATTCCAAAAGGAAGAAATCAGCCAAAACAAAGGGGCAACGGGCCCCATGCAAGTCTGAAACCTGGCAGGAAAGGCATTAAATGTTAAAGCTCCAACACTGACTCTATGTCCCATGTCCAGGGCACACTGGTGTGAGGATTGGGCTCCCAAAACCCTGGCCAGCTGTCCCCATGGCTGCCTGCATGGGTTGGAGTTGAGTGCTTTTGGCTTTTCCAGGCTCAGGATGCAAGCTGCCTCTGGCTCTACCATTCTTGGGCCTGGAGGGCAGCAGGTTCCTTCCTACAGCTCCACTAGGCAGTGTCCTAATGGGGACTCTGTGGGGGCTTCGACCTCACATTTCCCCTAAGCATTACCCTAGTACAGTCTCTTGCAGTGGCTCTACCCCTGTGGCAGTCTTCTGCCTGGGCACCCAGGCTTTCCCATGAATCCCATGAAATCTAGGGGAAGCTGCCAAGCTTCTTTCACTCCTGCATTCTATGTACCCACGGACTTAGCACCATGTGGAAGTTGCCAGGGCATATAGCTTGCACCCGCCAGAACTGTACCTGTGGCCCCTTTGAGCCATGACTGGAGCTAGATGCGGGGAGCAGGGTCCTGAGGCTGCACAAGGAAGCGGGGCCCTGGGCCTGGCCTTGGAAACCATTCTTTCCTCCTGGGCCTTTGGACCTTGGATGGGAGGGGCTTTCCGTCTCCCAAGATGCCTGAGGTGCCTTCAAGGCCTTTTTCCCATTGTCTTGACTATTAGTGCTTGGTTCCCTTTTAGTCATGCAAATCTCTCTAGTAAGTGGTTGCTCCACAGCCCTCTTGGATTCTTCCCCTGAAAATCCACTTTGCGTCTTTTCTACATGGCCAGGTTGTGACTTTTCCAAACATTTATGCTTTGATTCCCTTCTAAACATAAATACCAACTTTAAGTCATTTATTTGCTCCTGTATCTGACTGTAGGCTGTTAGAAGCAGCCAGGCTACCTCTTGAATACGTTGCTCCTGAGAAATGTCTTCTGCCAGATACTCTAAGTCATTTCTTTAAAGTTCAAACTTCCACAGATTCCCAGGGAATGGACACAATGCAGCCAAGCTCTTTGCTAAGGCATTTACAAGGGTGACCTTTGCTCCAGTTTCAAATAGCTTCCTCATTTCCATCTGAGAGCTCATCAGGCCTTCACTGTCCATATTTCTATGAGCATTTTGGCTACAATCACTTAATAAGTCTTTACGAAATTCCAAACTTTTTCTCATCTTCCTTTCTTTTTCTGAGCTCTCCAAATTCCTTCAACCTCTGCTCGTTACCCAGTCTCAAAGCTGCTTCCACATTTTCAAGCATCTTCGTAGCAACGTTCCCCTCCTCAGTACCTATTTCATGTGTTAGTCCATTTTTGTATTGCTATATGGAAATACATGAGACTGAGTAATTTATAAAAAAAGAGGTTTATTTGGCTCACAGTTCCACAGGCTGTACAGGAAGCATGGCAGCAGCATCTGCTCCTGGTGATTCTTTAGGGAACTTACAATCATGGTGGAAGGTTATGGGGGCCCAGCGCATCACATGGCGAGAATAGGAGCAAGAGAGAGAATGGGGAAGTCCCAGACTCTTTATTTTTAATTTAATTTAATTTTTTCTTTTTTTTAGTCTCACTTTGTCCCCCAGGCTGGAGTGCCATGGTGCCATCTTGGCTCACTGCAACCTCTGCCTCCACCTTCCAGTAGAAGTGATTCTCCTGCCTCAGCCCCCTGAGTAGCTGGGATTACAGGTGCCCACCACCACGCCCAGCTAGTTTTTTTTTTTTTTTCTTTTTCAAGACGGAGTCTTGGTCTGTCGCCCAGGCTGGAGTGCAGTGGCGCAATCTCGGCTCACTGCAGCCTCTTCCGCCCGGGTTCCAGTGATTGTCCTGCCTCAGCCTCCTGGGTAGCTGGGATTACAGGCACCCACCACCACACCTGGCTAATTTTTGTACTTTTAGTAGAGACAGGGTTTTGCCATGTTGGCCAGGCTGGTCTTGAGCTCCTGACCTCAGGTGATCCACCTGCCTTGGCCTCCCAAAGTGCTAGGATTACAGGCGTGTGCCACCACACCCAGCCCATGCCCAGCTAGTTTTTGTGTTTCTAGTAGAGATGGGGTTTCACCATGTTGGTCACGCTGGTCTTGAACTCCTGATCTCAGGTGATCCACCCACATCAGCCTTCCAAAGTTCTGGGATTACAGGCATGAGATACCACACCTGGCCCCCAGACTCTTTTAAACATCCAGATTGTGTATGAACTAATTGAGCAAGAGCTCACTCACCACCAAAGGGATGCTGCTAGGCTATTCATGAGGGATCCAACCCTGTGCCCCAATACCTCCCACCAGGACCCAATACCTCCCACCAGGCCCCACCTCCAACGTTACGGATCACATTGCAACATGACATGTGGAGGAGACAAACATCTCAACTATGTTACTGCCTTAAATTCTTTCTGGAAAAGATGGGCTATAGATAAATAAGAAGAATTAATAAGATTCTATCCTTTGACTGTTACAGAAATTGAGGCTAAATGAGATGAATACCAATGTCACCCTTGTAATTGATAATACATTCTTACTTTCCAAGAGTAGATAAGAAAGGTTTCTTTAGGACGCCTTTTAAAAATATTATATATGGTTATTCTTCTGTAAAGGATTAGGTTTCTCCCTAAGTCAATGATTAAACTGATAGCTAAATGCATCTTATCAATATATAGAGTGTACATATTGATAGTGAATAATGAGCAATTGACTGTGGACCCACCACATCCTCTAATGCTTCCCAGCACTTTACACCTACCCAGCTCATGTTTACACCAGTGCCTTTCAGAGCCCTGATAAAGGGGAGGTTTCCTGGAACTCTGCAGGTAAGAGCAGGAAGGAGGTAATTATCTTCTGCAAGTACTGTTCTCTTGTGTCAGCTTGCTGTGAAGTTGGGATGTGGTGTCTCCACAATGCATCATCATCACCATTGGTTCGATGGCTGATTAGCCACAACAGGGTAATTTTATGGTTTTCCATCTCGCTTTGATGATAAAGAGGCTCTCCAGCTGTTCAAGAGTTATGCACCTTCACCGTAGATTAATGCTCCCTGCCGGCTAGTGGAAGCAATGTCAAAATAATGGAAACCTCGGCGCATTCTTGTTGTGCTCTGTTTCCCAAGTGGTATATCAAGAGTCGTCCTAGAAATCGCCTTGTTTCTTGGATGATGAAAATCTCCTTTAAAGGCAAAGTTACTAGAATCCATAATAAGAAGCTTTTGAGGGATGGGAGTGAAGTGAATGACAGCCGCAGCTCCCTCCCTCCCTCCCTCCCTACCTCTTTCCCTCCCTCTCTCCCTCCTACCCTCCCTCTCTCCCTCCTTCCCTCCCTCTTTCCCTCTCTCCCTGTCTCCCTCCCTCCCTCCCTTCCTCCCTTCCTCCCTCCCTCTGTTTCTCCCTTTCTCCCTCCCTTCCTCCCTCCGTTCCTCTCTCCCTCCCATACGGCTACCACCCCGGCAGGGAGGAGGCCACAGGGAGGAGTCCTGTGGGCTGGAGCTGAGCAAGGCTGCACTCCACACGCTGTGTGTTTCTCTGACACGTCCAAGTGCCCGTCACCTGCATGGTGGCCAGCTGATCTCTGTCTGCCATCTGAGCCAGTTTCTGGGGGAAGACAACCCCCTCAGTGTAGATGGAGGTAAATATCACAGTGAAATGCCAGACAGGCTGAGAGCGTTTAGCATTACCTGGGAAAGCGGGGTGTACGTGTTAAGATTATTATCAGAAGAAAAGGGCACAGAAGGCAGTATTGAGGTGGGGGGAAGGAAAGCAGTGTGCGTGGCTCCCCCAGGCACTGCAGGCAATTTGTTCAAAAAGCAGGATTTGGCTTCAGCTCTCTTCATTTTTCTTCATTTTAGTTTAGTATGACAGAACAGTGGAAATTGGCTCAGGTTAAATGTTACAAGGAGGAGTGAACTGATAGCTATCCTTCCCATTCTGTAAATGTTGTGTTTGAGGATAAGCAGTAAGAAAATGTGCTCGAAAGTCTCAGAGACCCTATGATACGGTTCTGCTGTTAATGAGAGTAGGGAATTGTCCGTGATTATGGCAGTATTGCCACTGAAGATTTATTAGGTTCTTTTTTTGAGACAGGGTCTGGCTCTGTCACCCAGGCTGGAGTGCAGTGGTGTGATCACGGCTCAACTACAGCCTCGGCCTTCCAGGCTCACATGATCCTCCCATCTCAACCTCCCGCAAAGCTGGGACCACAGGCGTGCACCACCATGCCTGGCTAATTTTTAAATTTTATGTAGGGATGAGGTCTCCCTACATTGCTCAGGCTAGTCTCAAACTGCTGGGCTCAAGCAGTCCTCCCACCTTGGCCTCCCAAACATTGAGATGACAGGTGTGAGCCACTGCACCTGGCCTAGATTCTCGTAAGGAAGATTTACATTAGTGCTGGTTGGTTTCAGCCAGCCTGGATGTGCTTTGGTGTAAAGTGCCTCACACTGGCATGCTTTCCTGTTACTGGCTCGTGAGCAGAGTTGTCTGTTAGCTTTCCAAAGGAGCTCAGAATGATGCCTAACATCCCTTTGTTTGTATAGGAAAAGAACAACTTGTGATATTACAGGAGAATAGAAAAATACCTTCTTTCAAGTTTGTTTAAAGTCTCCATTTAAAATGGGGAATGAGGCTGGACATTGTGGCTCCTGCCTGTAATCCCAACACTTTGGGAGGCCAAGGCGGGTGGATCACCTGAGGTTAGGAGTTTGAAACCACCCTGGCCAACATGGCAAAACTCTGTCTCTACTAAAAATACAAAAATTAGCTGGGCATGGTGATGGGTGCCTGTAATCCCAGGTACTCAGGAGGCTGAGGTAGGAGAATCACTTGAACCCAGGAGGTGGAGGCTGCAGTGATCCCAGATCACGCCACTGCACTCCAGCCTGGGTGACAGAGCAAGACCCCATCTCAAAAATAAAATAAAATAAAATAAAATAAAATAAAATAAATAAATAGAATGGTTATCAGAGTCTCCCTTGCCCCATATACATGTTATTAAAATTAATTATTAGAAAGGAGAGGATGAGAAAATACTTTAGTAAAATGCAAATACAGGTGCAACTTATTCTAGGCAGAGTCATAATACAAAAATCTAAATATACAGTGCAGAAAATATAGATAATTATATTGCAAGAGAAATTCCTGTCTCCCCTGGGATTTTAGTTCAATTTCCATTAAATAATGTGGTTTAAAAGTATGTTTTTGTTGATCCTTTTATGAAGCAAATGGGTGTTTTAGGTAAAGAGAGGCAGATCGGTGTGTCCAGCCGAATGGCTTAGAAAACGCCTTAGTCCATTTGGGCTGCTTTAGCACAATCCCATAAACCGGGTAGCTTCCAGACAGCAGAAATTCATTGTTAATGAGTTCTGGAGGTTGGGAAGTCCACGATCAAGGTGCTGGCTGAGTTGGTGTCTGGTGAGGCCCCTCTTCGTGGTTCACAGATGGCGCCTTTTTGCTGTGTCCTCACTTGGTGGAAGGGAAGAAGGAGCTCCCTCAGGCCTCTTTGATAAACGGCACTGATTTTGTTTGCCAAGCCTTTGCCCTCATGACCTGATTACCTTCCGGAGGCTCTGACTCCTAATACTTTCACGCTGGGATTAGAATTTCCCCGTGTGAATTCTTGAGGGGCGGTGGGGGGGTGGGGGGTGGGTGGGGCTTCCAACACGAACAGCAGAATATGTTTTTCAAAATTCTATTTGTGATATTTAAACTTGAAGTTTAAATAATTTAAAAATGTTATGCCTGAAGGTATACTAACCCTGCATGTAAAGAATTTTAACTAGAGTTGACTTTTCTTCTATTGTTTAATAAACAGGGGTCAAGGGAGGAGAAGGAGAAGAAGTAGAAGAAAAAGGAGACCAAACTGCGATTCAGGTTTTAGACAGCACGTTTTACCTAGAAATATGTTATGATTCAGAGGCTATCTTTGGACTTGCTGAGAAGACCCAGGGAGAAGACTGTTTGATATGTTAATGTTTCCCTGGAAATCCTTTGCTGATGCAGCCGTGCTCTCCCACCCGCATCCTGGGGGGAGCTCTGCAGTGAGGGAACCCCTGTGGGCCTGGGTTATCACAGCCTTAGAGAGGACACAGCGTGTGAACCCGAGAGAGGACACAGGTGAGCCCTGGGGCTGGTGTGAGTTCTGTCCGTCAAAAGGACATTCTGAGCCCTGGCTGTGCTCCTCCAACCCTCTCTGGGATGGAGGGTCAGGACTGCGAGGCCTCCAGCGTGGAGCCACGCCCTGTGCGTCACAGCCCATGTCTGCCCCAAGGACAGGCTTGCCTGGGTTGTGGCCCGTTTCCCACCAGAGGGTAGGGTTTTGAGGAATGGAGGGCTAGGTGACTAGGGCCGTTGTGTTTCTGCCTACACACTTGATAAATGGTCCTGTTTCTGCTTGTGAATTCTTTTTTAAAACTTTTTTTAAAATTTTTAATTTCATTTCATTTTGGTTTTTTTTTGAGATGGAGTCTCACGCCTGTCACCTAGGCTGGAGTGCAGTGGCGTGATCTCGGCTCACTGCAACCTCCGCCTGCTGGGTTCAAGCAATTCTCCTGCCTTAGCCTCCTGAGTAGCTGGGACTACAGGCGTGGGCCATCACACTCAGCTAATTTTTGTATTTTTTAGTAGAGATGGGGTTTCACCACGTTGGCTGGGCTAGTCTGGAACTCCTGACCTAGGTGATCCACCTGCCTCGGCCTCCCAAAGTGCTGGGATTACAGGCGTGAGCCACCGTGCCTGGCCTTGCTTGTGAATTCTTAGTGTTAGAGTGCTTGTTTCTGTTGAGCCATGCCCAAGTTCTATGAAACATTTACTTAGGCTGTTAATTATTGATGACAGTCTCCACAAAAAAGAAAAAAATTGGAGTAAAAAGCCATTCCCCTCATGCGCAGCCTGTATCTTACTTTTGCTTTCTGTCAGACTTTAAATGGGGTTATTTGGTTGATGGAGCTATACGTTTGTCCCGGTGAGAGGTGTCTGAGTGAACACAGACTTTGAATCACTGAGTCACCCAGTGTCAAACTTCCATGCTTGCCTGTCAGAAAGCGTTCCCAGGAAGCACAGAAACATGACTCTGTTCCTGGAAGTATTCCATAGGTCCCAACATAAAGAACTTGTACATCTGCAGAGTTGATCAAAGGGAGCCTGGGGACTGAACGGCGTGATTCTCGGAGTTTCCTTTTTCATACTTCTTGCATGTGTGGAAAGCTGTCACGTGCTTTACCGTGGCTTTTCAAGCAGGAAGAAATTAACCACATTGCCAAGTCCGTGTGTTGTAAGCGATTTGTAAGCTGGGGAAATAATTCATTACATTCTTTTTTAAAAGTGTTTCTGAAAGTTCCACTGGTAAGCAATGACATAATCACCATCATTGGATAGATAGATATCTTTCTTCAGGTTTTTCCTTTTTCAGTACAGTAATAAACTTGAGTTCTAGAAAGCATTTGGAATCTTCGTCTGAGCACAAGCTTCCACGCTATCTGAAATCTCTGTCTTCCAGCCATTGGTGCCTGCTGCCTGGTGCGTGGTGTGGAGTCGGGGGCCTGAAATCTCTGTCTTCCAGCCATCAGTGCCTGCTGCCTGGTCCGTGGTATGGAGTCGGGGGCTCCTGTTCTGTTAAGAGCTGTGCCTCTTGCCATTTGTCCTGGCACCTCCCCTTCCCATCCTACATGACGGCTGGGCTAGGAGGCATCTGCACACCATCTAATGTAGTCAATTTTATGTTGAGGTTGTTCTGAGGATTTGTTGGTGTCCCTTGAGTTATCCCCACCCCACGTGCCAGAGTCCAGAATGGTGAATCACTCATTTTGGAATCACTTATTTGGAGAAGAAAAGTATCCATTTTGTTTGATCAGCATGAAACCTGCCAAATTAAGACCGTATGCCATGATGATGACCCTTGTGAACGCCTCAAAGAAGTTCAGCTTGTGATTTGCTTGTTTCAGTTTATCTGGGCTTATTGACAGAGACAGCCCATTTCCAGCACCTTCTTCTCGGTGGCAATGAAGGGACGCTGCATACTCACATCAGGTGCATGCCACCTCGTTCCTGACTTGTTCACGTCGTTTTATGTCCTCTCCAATTCAGTGGGAGAGAGTGATAAAGCAGAAAAGTGGGTGATTTTTACGAACAAAGAAATAAATGTCTTAGTTTGGAGTAGCGAGTATTGTAGAAATTCTAGGTTATTTTCTCATGTTTATGGCACTAGTTTCATGGTGATGGTCCATGATAAAATAGAAATTCTCTTTTTATTGCACTTTGCATACTCCAGTTATTCCAAGGTATACTGCAAACAGTAATGATTATAGGGATTGCTACGTATAAAATAACAGCAGTTATTTCCAGATGTATCACCCATGGATAAATAGTGAAAGATACGATAAAGGAGCTCTCCCTACCATAATTCTGCCTGGCAGTTGGGCCCCCATGGATTACCTCGTGGCATCTGCAGCTCAGCTCTGCGGAGGTGCCTTCAAAATGCTTTGCTTTAGGAGGTACCGGCTGGCTTGGCTTTAGGAGGGACCTGCTGGCTGTTCTTGAGGAAGGATCTGCTGTCTGTTCCTGAGAAAGAGTCTGCTGGCTTTGCTTTAGGAGGGATCTGCTGGCTTTTCTTTCTTTGGGAAGAGTCTGCTGGCTTTGCTTTAGGAGGGATATGCTGGCTTTGCTTTAGGAGGGATCTGCTGGCTTTGCTTTAGGAGGGATATGCTGGCTTTGCTTTAGGAAGGGTCTGCTGGCTTTGCTTTAGGAGGGATATGCTGGCTTTGCTTTAGGAAGGGTCTGCTGGCTTTGCCCAGTGTTCTAGTTTCACGTCACCCTGGAGAAGAACAAAGAGACCTGTTTATGTGTTTGAAGCTCCATATGTGAATACATGTTATAGGACCAAAGACCCATATATGTAAGGAAGGAGATGGAAAGAAAATAAGAGTTAGGAGAAGCCTAGGTTGGGGTTAATGAGCAGCCAGGAAGGGATGCCCTGAGGGTCTGCACCGTGCTGAGGGCAGGGCCACACGTGGAAAGCAAACAGGCACCCTGGATGTCCATGCAGAGCGGACACACGATGCCCCACCTCATGGCCAAATCAGAAGACAAAACTGCTGGCACACTGAGCCTCCTCCCTGTGTCTAAGTGTCTGTGCGTCAACCACAGAGATGGTCATTTTACTAAGAAAGTGAGCCTGGGTTGTCTGTACTTGAAGATTCCCCAGCCATATTTCCTGTGTGAAGGCAGCTTTTATCTGCTCTCCCTTCTGTGTGTACCTGTGGGGTTTTGTTTGCTTTTCTTACATATTTTAATTTGTGAACTGGCCCATACCCACCTGTAATATTGAGAAGGGGAGGACACAGCCTGATGGGGCCTGTCCCCAGAGGTCCCAGACCCTCGGCGCTTCCTCGTCCCTGTCGATCCACTCTCAGACTCTCCTAGTGGCCGGGTGGGGTCTGCTGTGCAGGCAGCCGGGCAGAGCCAGGTTGCGTCCCATCCTTGTCCGTGGCGCCTCATCTGTTGACTGTGGGTTTTTGTGTCTTTTCTTTTTCCTTCAACACACTCTCCCCTTCGAGGCTGTCCCAGAGACTTCACGCCGAGCTTAGATAGTCCTGGAAAGAAGCCTCTGGGAGTTTCTCCATCCCGGGCTGGCTGGCTCCCTTCTGCTTGACGCAGTCTTTTCCAAGGCTAGGTAGCGGACGGTGAGTGGCACGGTGAATATAAGGAGCCGGAGGGCCCACTGTCCTTGCCCGTCTTGTCTGGGAATCTCAGGGCATGCGGATGATGTGGCCAGATGGCCTCTTGCAGCATAGGAAGCAAGCTCCTTTCTCTTCACACTCATATAATTCAGAGACTGCAAGGTGAACCCTTTCAGAAATGAATGGCGAACATTCCAAGGCATCCCTTGATTCATACCCTGAAGTTATTCAGAGTTAATTTTCCACATTGGATGCTTCCTCTGTGAAAACAAAAGTCTTTAAATTCTCCTGACAGTGGGGAGATCAGGAGGAAGGCTGCACTCTGGGCCACAGTGGCAGTGGGGTGTGCATGGTATACAGTGTCTAAGAGAGAGGGAATGTGAGGAAGGTCCCCCAATTTGTGCATTAGCCTTAAAAGCAGAAGAAAACAAGCAGCATCCCCACAGGGACCCAGAGCCCAGGGCTCTGGGATGGGAATCGCCTGTGCAGGCGACAGGACCTCCCGCAGCTCTGGAGTGTCTCCAGCCCGTGGAGGGAGACAAGTGAGGCCCAGCCGGCCGATGTGGGTGGAGGAGCACCGGGGGACACAGGCGCTCCGGGAAGCCGTGTTGGTGATTCCGGTCCTGAGCTGCTGGGTAAGACGCGGGTAGGATGGCCGCACATGATTGAGTTTGGATGCCTATTGGAACAGGTAAAACATTGAGTTTTGACATCTCTTGGAGGTTTTTTTCTTCTTAAAATATATCTCCATGGAATTTTTTTGGTGCATGCAAAGGTGATCATTTCAGTGTCCAGCCAAATTTTAAAGAAGCTTTTACGGTTTTCGTGAGGGAGGCTGTTGGCATTTGGGTGAGATAAGCCTTTGTCGTTGAAGCTGTTTGAACATTAGGAAGGTTTGTGAAACCAGAAATGTCCTTCACCCCTTGGATTTCTCAAACACCCATGGAGGGCAGCACCACGGTCAGCCTGAGGAGCACAGATCTCATCGCGTCTGATAACAGCGAGGGCTTATTGAACAGCAGCCGTGCACGTTCAGCCTGAGGAGCACAGATCTCATCGCGTCTGATAACAGCGAGGGCTTATTGAACAGCAGCCGTCTGCGGGCCTGTTCTCAGTGTTGACTATTGACCATCCCAAACCTGTAATGTCAGTTTACTGCTATTCTCCCCGCTGGACGGAAGCGGAAACCAAGGCTCAGAGAGATGCAGGCACCCAGGGCTGAATCCATCCAGGCTGCTGCAGACTCACGTGCCGCACCGTTCCACGCTCGCCTCTCAGCATGTTCCGTGTAATTGCCATGCCGTTCCGTGCTCTCCTCTCAGCGCGTTCCGTGTAATTGCCATGCCGTTCCGTGCTCTCCTCTCAGCACGTTCCGTGTAATTGCCATGCCGTTCCATGCTCTCCTCTCAGTGCGTTCCGTGTAATTGCCATGCCGTTCCATGCTCTCCTCTCAGTGCGTTCCGTGTAATTGCCATGCCGTTCCATGCTCTCCTCTCAGTGCGTTCCGTGTGATCTGTGCTCTTAGTCATACAGCAGTCCCTGTTCCAAGGCCCTAGCGGACCCCTGAAATGGCTGATAGTGTGGAACCCTAGATGTACAGTGCTTTTTCCTGTGTGTAATACATATGATAAAGTATAACTTACAAATTAGATGCAGTAAGAGTTTAATGCAGTAACGGCTAATAAAATAGAACACCTGTAACAATAAACTGGAATAAAGGTTCTGCGAATGTGGTCTCTCTCTCTCCTTGGCTCCCAATATCTTGCTGTACTCAGCTATTTTTAGACTGTGGCTGACCTCAGGTAACTGAAACTGTGGAAAGCGAAACTGGATAAGGCAGGACTGCCATATGAATGGTGTGTGTGTGTGTGTGTGTGTGTGTGTGTGTGTGTGTGTATAGTTTTCAAAATACAGCTTAATCCTGAAAAGTCAGATCTTCTTTCCTCAGGTTAATGATTTGTGGTTTTTTTTGGACCGTTCTCCGCGCCCTTCCCATCTCCCAGGTGGACCTGCGTGGGGATCACTCAGTCTAATCCCTCCCTGGGTGCGTCTTTGTGTGCCTTGTGAGGAGCTGTGGCGGCTGCTGCAGCCACTGTAGGAAATCACAGCCACCCGGCTTTGTTTTTCTCGTGTGTTAACATGGTACAAATCAGTATAGTCAGCAGCTTTGAAGGTACCAGACAGTGTTCCCTTAGTCCTTTTGCGTAATGGTGATAGTGAAGCCAACAAGCTTACTGAAAACTGTGAGCTTTCGGGCCACGTGCAGACCTCAAGATATTGAGTCAACCCTTGGTTGACTCTCAGCTCTGCCATTTATAGCTCTTTAATTTGGGGCTGCTCACTCATCTTTCTGTGTTTGTTGCCTCATCTGTACAGTAAGGAAGAGCATAGGAGTCACCTTCTAGGCTCACAGTCAGTGTGAGAAGGAGAATGCCACCCAGGTAGCCCAGGGCCTGCACCAAGCAGACACCCTGGGTGCCACCTACAATGAACCTGGCCCTCCAGGATCCTGTCCTGAAATGGTACCTGGGCCTGCCTGGTCTTGCCCACGATTGCATCCCTTGTGTTCCCTGGCCCGAGTTGTGTCCTGCCCTGGCCCTGTAGTCACCTTTCTTAGGTGTGGTTCTCAGCCAGGTCCTCGGAATTGCTCACAGATCCCCATGTCCTCCTGAGTGAAGTCATCACCCGGGCTGAGCTCTCAAGGCTCTCATCAGTCCCAGCCTCTGCTCATGTCCCTGGGCCAGGCAGCGAAGGACAAGGATGAGGACTGGGATTTGTTCCTGACCTGCCAGAGATGCCACGTTGGCCAGGTTCCTTAACAGACCTCTCTGAGCCCAGTTTCCCATCTTTAATCATTGTTTTCCTGCCCAGTTCATGCTTTTCCCACATATTCTTGGTGGATATAATAGTATTCTGTAGACTTTAGCATACGATACACGTACGGCGAAATACACGTACGGCGATGTCATGACAGCCCCCCTGCCTCACAAGGTTGTTCAGTTCCGTGCTGCGGGCTGTGACTGTTCATTTCTAGGTGGCGGGAGGATGGTGTGGTGCCAGCACCATCATGCATGTGGAGGCGCTCTTAGCATTTCAACAGGAGTGCCCAGGTGTTGATGTTGCTCTTACCGTGCTTGCTAGTGCTCATTTGGCAAAACCCACTTTTCTCCACCTAAGTCCTGCCCCGAGGGTCTCACTGGGAGGGAGGGCTGTCGTAAAGCTCCAGCTTTCATGCAGAGCTTAGGATGATGGGTGTTAATTTGGGGCCTTCTTTACCACTGGACCAAGTACTGACATGGGTCAGTATCTACCAGGAAATCTGATTAATAACAAAGAATTATTGCTCAAAGAAAAGGATTTTGATGTACTTTCTAGTAATTTTGTTCATTTCTATTATGTGATAAGCCTTTAAAATCCTGCATTCTATAATAAATGTGTGGAATCTTAAAATAAGTTTTGCAAAAACTTAGAGTTGAATTAAGTTCATTTTGAGATTTCTTCAAAGAGCTGTAATTGCAGGAGCACCAAAAGGTTTCCACGCTTGTCGGGTGCTTTGAAAAATTAGGCAGTGCCATAGCGTGGACCTGAAGGACCTGGCCCACTTGAGCACTTGCCAGTCACCTTGGGAAGTCACTGAGCGCTTTGGCTATTGGGGTGTGTGTGTGTGTGTGTGCGTGCGTGCACGCATGTTTGTGTTTCTAAAGGAAACCTTTGGTAACACAGAAGCCACCCACTGCTGTGCAGATGGTCATAGCTCTTATTCTTCAGACGAAGGCCTGTTGAGGCCAAGAAGAGGGAGGAGCTGAGGGGATGTGACCTGTTCCTGTGGCTCCACATCGGCATCACCTTTTTACGTCATTTGTAGCGCTCACCTGGCTCATACATCTTTGAAGAGGGTAGTGAGTGAATAACAGGTAAGCAGCCATCAGAGGTTGTCATTTTCTTTTTCCTTTTCAATTTGCATCCTCCAGAGTTTTTGATGTGTAAGTTCGCATGTTAGTCTGAAGCTGTTCTAACTTGCTGGTGGAAAACACATATAGGCTTAAAAGGCAATAATTACCTTTGCTGAAATTCTTTCTCACCTTTTATGAAAGGGAAAGCTATTTTCTTGAGGAGTCAAGTTCCTATCCCAGCAAGGAAAAACTGATGACAGATTAGGGATGTGGTCACAGGCCCAGGACCAGCCGGTTAGCTAAACTCTCTGAGTGTCTTTTGGAGGCCATGGCCTTGTGAGCGCAGAGATGAACACTTATTTCAAAGCACAGGATCTTGACACTCAAGAGAGCAGGTCTCTTGTGCAAAGTGGGAGCGTCTTCCAGCCCAAGGGCAGAGCTTGGAAAGAGACTGCAGAGGCTTCCAGGGAGCAGTGCTCAGTTTTGTGAATGCTGCTGCTTGTAATTCAGCAGCTTCCCGCACTTTTACGGTGTGTGTCGTAGTGACGCAGGGGCTGCAGGGGACCCCTGCAGGAGTGAGGGATGAGACTTTCTTTTTCCTCTTCTATCAGGGTATTAACCGCCACGGCCCTGGGCTCCAGCGGCCTGGGTCTGGTCTTATTTATTGTGCATTCACCATGTTGGGCCTCCCCAGTGCAGAGCGTCGTGACACAGGGCCCTGGCTACCGGAGCCTCGACGTGACGTCCTCCCACGTGGATGTCCCCAGCCGACACGGAGCACTCCTACCCGCTCTCGGGGACTCTTCCCTGTTGTTAAAGATGGAAAAGGTAGAGAACCAAGAAGAAATTCTGAGTGGTTCAGTCAGACATGTTTAAAGCAAAAAGTTGGCTTTTCAATTTCAGAATTTAAGCATGCGGTGTATTAGATATTTTCAGCCAGTGACACTGAGCGGCACAGACCACAATTTATTGGTAAAAAAAGAGCAAAATACAAGACATGCCAAACACATGTGCCCTCATTCCTGCAAGTGTTTTGTTTTGTTTCATTTTTAATTCTAGCGGTAATATGGATCCATACCACCCCCTCACTCTGTGGCCCTGGGCCTAATCCAGCCTGCCGCCTGCTTGTGTAAATAAAGTTCTGTTGGATCCTGGCTGCTACCCTTTGGTTATATATTGTCTGTAGCCACTTTTATGTTACAGTGACAGAGCTGAGTAGCTCAGAAGCCTGACCTGGCCCACAAAACTGAAAATACTTGTCATTGAGCTCCTTATAGAGAAAGCCTGACACCTGCTCAGGATGCTGAAAACTTTGACTTCTATCTTTGAGATTTTTTAAGTTCTAAGGGAAAAGTCAGTGACTTCTCTATTGCTGTAATTCTTCACCCACTTAGGCCTCAGCTCACTGGACATTTTACCCACATGGAACTTTGATGAAGAACAAGTCAACAAACTTTCCTTTGAAGGCTCCTTAGCTTGACTTCCAAAATAGATGCGATGAATGAAGAAGCAATTCACAGAAGTGTGAGAAGCAGCCAGTACACATTTGACGGGTGGACAAACTTCCTAGTTGTTAGGAAACGCAGATTAAAGCAGTGAGGACATACCCTGTGAGGTCGGCTTGGGGAAGGGATCAGCACGGTCACTATCAGTTACGGCTGGGATCCAGTGTCCCTGAGAATGCGGGGGGAAATGCACCTTCTAGGAAGACAATTTGGGAAACATGTCTATGTTTTGGCCCAGGAATTATAGCTCTAAGCACTTACCCTAAAGTGTGCCAAGAAGTCTGTCTCCAGGATACTTATTGCTTCATTGTATGAATCAATTGTGTGAAAAATTGGAAACAACTGAAGTGTCACACATGGGAATTGGATTAAAAAATTATGGAAATTCACACGATAGAATTCTGTGTAGCCTTTGGAAAGAATTATATCTATTTGATATGGAAAGTTACCCAGGATATATTTTAAGTTAAAAAAAAAAGCAAGTTGCAGAATAACGTTAATAGCCTGATCACATTTTTGTAAGTAATAATTATGATTGTATTATACATACCAGTGTATGCATAGAAAAGACCTGGAAAGCTGTGTATCAATCACTTATTAACAATAGTTATCATCTGCGGTTGGGAGTATGAGAGACTTCTACTTTTCTGAAGTTTTAAACTTTTTAATGGGCATATATGACTTTGCGTTTACAGTGTAAAGTAATACAGCTTAATGTGAGACTTCACAAAGGCAAGAGGCTTCTTGTGTTTTACTCAGAGGAGAACTCCTTTAATGCTCACTTAGGGCTATTTATTATTTTGTTAGCAAAACTGGTTAGATCTAAGTGTATGTGGTTTTCAGGGTATTTGAGAGAGGAGAGAAGCCAGTGCAGACAGGGACACACACAGAAACAGAGAAGGAGTAGACAGCCATCTGCAGGGCTGCTGACTGAATTTTCATAAAAGCAAACCCTATTCAGGCCTATTCAACATGGGGGAACCAGCTCTCTCCCCTGAGAGGAGTGTGAATGTGATGCTGTCCTAACAGTGTTGAAATGGGTCATAACTGTCCTGTGCTCAGTGAAGCAGGCAAAAGAGGGATGATGTACCTCAAAGTAAATTCTAGCCAAAAGGCCTAAAATAACTAAAAAGAGACCAACATTGAAACAGGAGATCAAACAATATCTTAAGGCAAATGAAAATGGAGTCACAACATACCAAAACGATGGGATGCAGCAAAAGCAGTTCTAAGAGGGAATTTAATAGCAATAAATGCCTACCTGAAGAAAAAAAGAAAGATCTCAAATAATCAACTCAACTTTATACATCAGGGACTAGAGGAAAGAACAAACTAAACCAAAAGTTAGCAGAAGGAAGGAAATAACAAAGCCCAGAGCAGAAATATATGAAATAGAGATGAGAAAAGCAATTGAAATATCAAAACTTAGAGCTGCTTTTCAAAAAGATAAAGAAGTTGAGAAGCCTTTAGTGAGGCTAAGTGACAAAACACAAACAAAATCAGAAATAAGAGACAATATAAATGGTTCCACAGAAATACAAAGGATCATAAGAGACTACTGTGAACAATTATGCATAAACAAATTGGATAACCTAGAAGAAACAGGGGAAACTTACAACCTACCAAGACTGAATAAAGACGAAATAGAAAATCTGAATAAATCAATAATGAGTAAAGAGATTAAATCATTAATCAAAAATCTCCCAACAAAGAAAAGCCCAGGACCTGATGGCTTCACTGCTGAATTTTGCGAAATATTTTAAGAAGAATTAATATTTGTTCTTTTCAAATTCTTTCAACAAAATTAAGAAGAGAGAACACTTCCAAACTTACTTTATGAGACCAGCATTAGTCTGATGTTAAAGCCTGACAAAGACATTACTAGAAGAGAAAATTACAGGCTAGAATATCTGATGAAAGTAGGTGAAAGTCCTTGATAAAATATTAGCAAACCAAATACAGCAGCACAGTAAAAGGATTATATGCCATTATTAAGGGGGATTTGTCCCTCAGATGCAAGGCTGGTTCAATATACCCACTTCAGTAAATGTGATACACCACATTAACAAAATGGACAAAAACCATACAAGCATCTCAGCAGAGGCAGAAAATGCATTTGACAAAATTCAACATCTTTTCATGATAAAAACTCTAAATAAATTAGATATAGAAGTAATTTACCTCAACATAATAAAAGCCATATGTGGCATGTGTGTTAGCCAACAACTAACATCTGAAAAGTTGTAAGCTTTTCTTAAAATATCAGGAACAAGACAAGGATGCCCACTCTTGCCACTTTTATCCATCATAATAACTGGAAGTTCTAACTAGAGGAATTAAGCAAGAAAAAGAAAGAAAAGGCAAAAGGCATCCAGATCAGAAAGGAAAAAGTATTTGCAGACAACGTGATCCTAATATGGAAAACCCTAAAGACTCCACTAAAGCATTGTTAGAATCAGTAAACAAATTCAGTAAAGTTGCAGGATACAAAATCTGCATACAAGAATCAGTTGCATTTCTGTATACTGACAATGAAGTATCCAAGAAAGAAATTAAGAAAACAGTTCCATTTACAACAGCATCAAAAAGGATAAATTTCTTAGGAGTAACTTTTACCAAGGCAGTGAAAGATCTGTACACCGAAAACTATAAAACATTGATGAAATAAATTGAAGAAGATGCAAACTAATGGAAAGATGTTCAGTGTTCATGGATGGGAAGAATTAATATTGTTAAAATGTCCATACCACCCAAAATGATCTACAGATTCAATGCAATCCCCATCAAAATTCTGATGGCATTTATCCACAGAAACAGAAAAAAAAGTCCTGAAATTCATGTGGAACCCCAAAATACCTTGAATAAGTAAAGCGACTTTGAGAAAGAAGAACAAAGCCCAAGACATTACACTTCCTAATTTCTTATATCATAAGACTACTGTAATAGAAACAGGATAATATGAAATTACAAATTGACATATAGACCAATGGAACAGAATAGAAAGTTCATAAATAAACCCACACATATATGGTCAACTAACCTTTGAGAAAGATACCAAGAATACACAATGGGAAAAAGATAGTCTCCAATAAATGGTATAGGTTGTGTATCTGTGATCTGAAAATTTGAAATCCTAAATGCTCCAAAATCTGAAACATTTTGAACATGAATATGATGCCACAAGTGGAAAATTTTACACCTAACCTCATGTGGTGGATTATAGTCAAAATGCAGGCCCACAACACACAGTTTATTCAGCACCCCCAATGGGAAAAGAATCCTCCCACCCCCTTCAGCTGCAGCATATCTTTTCTGCACACGCCCAGATTTCCCCACACACCCACAAAGAGTAAGAAAATGTCATGTGTGAAGGCTGGATGTGCCAATAGCAGGTTCCCTACAGTGTTCCATGTGGCCAAGACCTGTGTGCATTACTCACCATGTTTTTTGCTTATTCTTTGCATTTCTATATACTGACAATGAGCTATCCAAGAAAGAAATTAGGAAAACAGTTCCATTTACAAATAAAAAAAATTTTTTAGGAATAACTTTTACCAAGCCAGTGAAACACCTGTACACTGAGAACTATAAACCATTGATAAAAAAAATTGAAGAAGATGCAAACAAATGGAAAAATGTTCAGTGTTCATGGATGGGGAAGAATTGTCTTCTTATGTGATGTAAAGATAGTGTTGAAAATGTCAAAAAGGTCAGCAGATACCCCTGCGAGTAATAGTGATAAGAAAAAAAGGAAGCATTTGTATTTATCTATAGCACAGAAAGTCATGCTGTTGGAGAAACTGGACAGTGATGTAAGTGTGAAACAGAAGAGTACCATGTTGGAATGACCACCATATATGAGCTGAAGAAACAGAAGGATAAACCGTTGAAGTTCTGTGCTGAAAGTAATGAACAGACGTTAATGAAAAATAGAAAAACACTGCATAAAGCAAAAAATGAAGATCCTAATTGTGTATTGAAAGAGTGGATTCATCAGCATTGCAGTGAACACCTGCCACTTAATGGCATACTGCTTATGAAACAAGCAAAGATCTATCACGATGAACTGAAAATTGAAGGGAACTGTGAACATTCAACAGCCTGGTTGCAGAAATGTAAGAAAAGACACAGCATTAAATTTTAAAAGATGTGTGGTGATAAAACATCTGCTAATCATGAAGCAGTGAAGAAATTTATTGGCATACTTGCTAAACTCAAAGCTGTTGAAAATCTCATGCCAGAACGAGTCTGTATTACTGATGAAACATCACTGTTTTGGTGTTATTGCCCTGGAAAGACACCGACTTCAGCTGATAATACAGGAATTAAGGATGTCAAGGAGAGAAAAACTGTGTTAGGATGTGCGAAAGCAGCAGGCACTCTAAGTGTAAACCTGGCTGTGATAGGCAAAAGCTTGTGCTGTTATTGTTTTCAAGGAGTGACTTTCTTACATTCCATTATTCTAACAAAATGCGTGGATCACCAGGAACATCTTTTCTGGTTGATTTTACAAATATTTTATGCCAGTGGCTCATGCTCACTTCTAGGAAGCTGGACTAGACAACAACTGCAAGATTTTGTTATTCCTTGTCAACTGCTCTGTTCATTCTCCAGCTGAAATTCTCATCAAAAATAATTTCTGTGTCATGTACTTTCCCCTAAATGTGACTTTATTAATTCAGCATTTGACTAGGGTATATTAGTCTGTTCTCATGCTGCTAATAAAGACATACCTGAGACTGAGTAATTTATAAAGGAAAAGGGCCTAACTCACAGTTCCACATTGCTGGGAAGGCCTCAGGAAACTTACAATCATGGTGGAATGCAAAGAAGAAGCAGGCCCCTTCTTCACAGAGTGGCAGGATGGAGTGAGTGCAAGCAGGGGAAATGCCAGATGCTGATAAAACCATTAGGTCTCATGAGACTCACTCATTATCACAAGAACAGCATGGGAGAAATTGCCCCCATGATTCAATTATCTCCACCTGGTCCTGCCCTTCACATGTGGGGGCTGTGGGGATTATAATCCAGGATGAGATTTGGGTGGGGACACAGCCAAACCATATCATTCTGCCCCTTCCCCCTCCCAGATCTCATGTCCTCACATTTCAAAACACAATCATGACCTTGCAACAGTCCCCCAAAGTCTTATTCCAGCATTAACCCAAAAGTCCAAGTCCAAAGTTTCATCTGAGACAAGGCAAGTCCCTTCTGCCTATGCATCTGTAAAATCAAAAGCAACTTAGTTACTTCCTAAATATAATAGTGGTACAGGCATTGGGTAAATACACCCATTCCAAATGGGAGAAATTGGCCAAAACAAAGGGGCTACAGGCCCCAGGCAAGTTGAAAGTCCAATAGGGCAGTCATTAAACCTTAAAGTTCCAAAATGATCTCCTTTGACTCCATGTCTCACATCCAGGTCATGCTGATGCAAGAGGTGGGCTCCCAGATTCCTTGGGAAAGCTCTGCCACTGTGGCTTCACAGGGTACACCCGACTGGCTGCTTTCATGGGCTGGCATTGAGTGTCTGCAGCTTTTCCAGGCACACAGTGCAAGCTGTTGGTGGATCTACCATTCTTGGGTCTGGAGGATGGTGGCCCTCTTCTCACAGCTTCACTAGGCTGTGCCCCAGTGGGGCACTCTCCCTAGCAGAGGTTCTGCATAAGGGCTCTGCCCCTTCAGCAAACTTCTGCCTGGACATCCAGACATTTTCATACATCCTCTGAAATCTAGGCAGAGGTTTCCAAACCTCAGTTCTCGACTTCTTTTCACCCACAGGCTCAGTACCATGTGGAAGCACCAAGGCTTGGGGCTTACACCCTCTGAAGCAATGGCCTGAGCTATACCTTGGCCCCTTTTAGCCACAGATGGAGCAGGAGCAGCTGGGATGCAGGGCAGCATGTCCCAAGGCTGCACAGAGCAGGGGGGCTGTAGGCCTGGCCTGTGAAACCATTTTTTTTCTCTTAGGCCTCTGGGCCTGTGATGGGAGCAGCTTCCATGAAGGTCTCTGACATGCCCTGGAGAAATTTTCCCCATTGTGTTGGTGATTAACATTCGACTTCTTGTTACTTATGCAAATTTCTGCAGCAGGCTTGAATTTCTCCCCAGAAAATAGTTTTTTCTTTTCTATTACATAGTCAGGCTGCAAATTTTCCAAACTGTTATGCTCTGCTTCCTCTTGAATGCATTTCCACTTAGAAATTTCTTCTGCCAGATACCCTAAATCATCTCTCTCGAGTTCAAAGTTCCACAAATCTCTCAGGTGGGGGCAAAATGCCACCAGTTTCTTTGCTAAAGCATAGCAAGTGACCATTACTCCAGTTCCCAATAAGTTCCTCATCTCCATATCGGACCACCTCAGCCTCGACTTTATTGTCCATATCAGTGTAAGCATTTTGGTCAAGGACATTCAACAAGTCTGTAGGAAGTTCCAAACTTTCCTACATCTTCTTGTCTTGTGAGCCCTCCAAATCTCTAGGTAGGAGTTCCAAACTTTTCCACATTTTCTTATCTTCTTCTGAGCCCTCCAAACTGTTCCAACCTCTGCCTGTTACCCAGTTCTAATGTCACTTCCACATTTTCGGGTGTCTTTACAGCAGTGCCTCACTCTCTGCAGTACCAATTTACTGTATTAGTCTGTTTTCATGCTGCTAATAAAAGCATACCTGAGACTGGATAATTTATAAAGAAAGAGGTTCAATGGACTTACAGTTCCACATGGCTGGGGAGGCCTCACAATCATGGCGGAAGGTGAAGGAGGAGCAAAGGCATGTCTTACATGGCAGCAGGCAAGAGAGCATGTGCAGGGGAACTGCCCTTTATAAAACCATCAGATCTTGTGAGACTTATTTGCTGTCATGGGAGAAACCTGTCCCCATGATACCATCACCTCCCACCAGGCCCCTCCTCCAACACTGGGAATTACAATTTGACATGAGATTTGGGTGAGAACAGCAAGCCAAACTTTATCAATATTGGCCTTGGCAATGATCTTTTGGATAAGACACAAAAGCACAGGCAGCAAAAGCAAAAATAAACAAATGAGAGTGCATCAGATTTAAAAGTTTCTGCACAGCAAAAGAAACATCGGCAAAATGAAAAGGCAGCGTACAGAGTGGAAGAAACCATACATCCAATAAGGGGTTAATATCCAAAATACATAAGGAACTCATACAACTCAATAGCAAGCAAACAAAATAACCCAGTTTAAAAATGAACAAAGGACCTGAATAGACATTTTTCTAAAGAAGACATACAGATATCCAATAGGCATATGAAAAGGTGCTCAACGTCACTAACCATCAGAAAACTGGAAATCAAAACCACAATGAGACATCACATCGCACCTGTTAGGATGGCCAGTATGAAAAAGACAAAAGATAAGTCTTGGGGAGAATGTGGAGAAAAGGAAACACTTTTATATATTCAAGGTGGGAGTGAACATAATGGAAAACAGTTTGGAGGTTCCTCAAAAACTAGAAATAGAACTACAACCCAGTGGTCCCACTTCTGGGTATGTATCCAAAGGAAATGAAATCATTAGCTCAAAGAGATCCCTGCACCTCCATGTCAATGACAGCTTTATTCACAGTAGCCAAGAGGTAGAAGATACACAATTGTCCATTTGACAGAGGAAGGGATAAAGAAATTGTGGTAGATACATATACAGTGGAATATTGTTCAGTCTTTACAAAGAAGGCAGTCCTGCCATTTGAAACAATATGGATGAACCTGGAGGACATTATGCTAAGTAAAATGAGGCAGAGAAATACTGCACGATCTCACCTGTGGAATCTGAAAAAGTCAAACTTCTAGAAAGGAAAAGTACAATGGTGGTTACCAGAGGCTGGTGGGAGGGGTTGGAAATTGGGAGGTGTTGGTCAAAGGTTAGGAACGTTCAGCTTATAAGATGAATACGTTCTGGACACATCATGTACAGCATGAGAACTGTAGTTAATAATAATGTATTGTGTACTTGAAATTGGCTAAGAGTGCATCTTAACTGTTTGCATGACAAAAAAATGGGGTTAACTATATGAGGTGATGGATATGTTACTTAGTATAATTGTGGCAGTCATTTCACAATGTACGTGCGTATCAAAACATCACATTGTGGCCAGGCGTGGTGGCTCATGCCTCTAATTCGAGCACTTTGGGAAGCTGAGACAGAAGCATTGCTTAAGCCCAAGAGTTCGAGACTAGCCTAGGCAATGTAGGGAGATCTTGTCTTCACAAAAAATTTAAAAATTAACAAAGCATGGTGGCATGTGCCTGTGGTCCCAGTTACTTGAGAGGCTGAGGTGGGAGGACTGCTTGGACCCAGGAGGTCAAGGTTGCAGTGAGCTGTGATTGCACCACTGCACTCCAGCCTGGGTGACAAAGCAATACCCTGTCATACACACACACACACACACACACACACACACACACACCCCCCATAGTGTACTACCTAAATATACACAAATTCCATTTGTCAAGGACACTTCAATAAATCTAGGGGGAAAAAACCAACAGTATGATCTGAAGCAGTATTTTCCAAATTTGTTTTGACTGGACCTACAGATAGTTTTATATAATGACTTCCCCCACACATGTAAATAGATGTGCACGTAACTGAAATAAACTGTTCGCAAGAGAGTACTCACATTGAAAACGGGTGGCACACTGTACTTTACTCCAGCCTTGTGCTGGCCCCGGTGCCCTGATGTGGCTTCTTGACCGGTCACAGGCTGCAGCCCCTAGTGGAAGAGCTCCAGTGCTGGGATTCACGGTATCTCATGAACCCTTAGGCAGCCTTTGGAGTAGGCAAGTTCCTCTTCAGATGTAACAGGGGTTCCGGCAGGTGGTGGCATTGCCGGTGGCATCGCCCGCAGGGATTCAGGTGAGCGCGACGTTCAAGTCGGTAGGTGCAGTGCCGTTACTGAGGGAGCTTGCATTTGAATTAGGGAGATGTCCATGCCGGGGTGTGGAAGGACTGCGTGTGGTGGAGAGAAGCCTTGTTGGAGCAGTTATCCCTGGGCAGCTCAGCCTCTGCTAGAATGGCGGAAAACTTTCACACGGGGCTGCCTCTTCCTGGCCGCATGCGGGGCAGGCAGTGTGCCTTGATCATGGGGCCCTGCAGCAGAGCCTAGAGCCTCGTGATAGAGTGTCCAGCCAGGCACCTCTGGTCCTTTGAGGTGAAGCCTGTTGGGCAATCAGGGCTGGTTGGACAGGCAGGCGTGCAGCACCCAATTCTGAATCTTTCTAGTTGAGCAACCTAATATGTAAAGTAAGATGGATGTGACTGTATTACAGGTAAAGCTGGGCGCATGGTAGGAGCTCCGTAAGTGCCGGTTGCCGTTATGGCGTGGTTGAAGCTGACTTCCTGTTGGAAGTAGCACTTGAGCTTAAGACTCTGGATGGTGAGTCCTTAAAGTAAGACACTGTAGGTTTTCTGGAAAACGGCAAATACAGGCCGAGATGGGACCAGGCAGAAACTACAGGGAGACAGATTTAGCCAGTAAGGTGGGAATCAGGCGGGCGATGTCTCCAGACAGCCCGGAATGAAATAACAAAGCCATGGCCAGATCTTAGGTTAGATTGAAGAAAAGGCAACATGACAGACATTAAAAAGTACGATTCAGTGCACTTTTTTTGCATTTAGAGTTTAAGAATGATAGAGAGGTGTAACTACTCCCAAGGGTTTGTTCCCGGGATGGTTCTCGTGGATGGAAGAGGCGGGTGCCACAGAGGAGCACTTTCTGCTTGACACATGGGGAGTTTAGGGGTCACATGGGACATGTGGTCGGAGTTGGGGAGTCCGCTGGACGAATTGGTTCTGGCTTTGTCCAAAGGCATGCTGCCATGCTGTTCCAGCCCTCGGAACGGGAGTGGGCAGGTTTGGGAGGAGGAGCATAGAACAGAGGGCAGGTGTCCACCCTGGAGGCCACCTGCAGGGCTACACCTTGACCTGGCCCCAGCAGCCCCTTGCAAATTGATTCACAAGCAAAACCTCTTTTTTAATGAGGCGCTTTGGATACTGAGTAGCAGACCCTTTCCATGGGGTTCTAGGGCGAACCAGTCTTCACTGAGTTGTACTTGATAAACAGACTTTTTGTAAGTTATTTTTTATGCATTTAAGAATGCACAGAACAGCCTCACATACTCAGAGGGGGTGGGATGAATTATTCCCTCCTCCTTCGTCAGCACACAGTTTACTAAGGGCCTCTTAGGTGCCCTTCACAGCCTGTGCTGGCTGCTTGCATATTCCCATGAGTGGGAGGTGTGAACTCGTTGCTCGTACAGAGTCGAGAGTCTGGCCAGGAACCCAGGTGCCAGTGGTGATCAATGTGTTGCATGTGTGGGGGGTGTGCAGGCTGCCACCGGGAAGGACCAGGGAAAGTCCCAGCGACCTTTGCGGATCAGTCAACTCCATGGGGGGAAGTGGTGTTTCGACCAAGGCCTGAGAATGTGCAGGCCAAGTGATAGGAAATAGACCACATCTCTTCGTCGTCATCTGCAAACTACGCATTTTATTGTAAGCGATGTGCCCTTCCAGCTTCAGTCCTGGTTCTGTGAAGAATAATCCATCTCGCCAGTCTCAGGCTTGAGCAGTTTGTAGGACCCTGAGGCTCCTGGGCTCAGATTCTTCTGAATTGTCTTTCTTGACCCTTTCCCTCTTTGCCTTGACATTTATCTCTTAACAAGAAACAGACACACAAAACTGTGATTGGTTAGGGAACCGCCTGTCACTACTCTGCAAACATGTAGCCACCACCCATGGCTGTGTTTCCAGAAACACACGAAGCTTCTGTTTGTGTAGTTGGTTTCCTAGACTTCTAGCAAGATGCTGTCTCGATCTGGTCTCTCTGAAAGCGAATCAATGATGTCATCGTGCACCCATCTACCCAGGTGACAAGTTTTCAGTCTGTCTGGCAGTCACTCTTCAGGGCCCTCCACGCCCAGGCCTCCCTCCCACAGACTCAGTCGGTACTGAGGCTCAAGTGCCATGTGACCTTCCTTCATTTCCCTGTGCTCTTTGCAGACTTCATCACAGCCTTACGATGTTCTCTGTGATCTTCAGAACCCAAGAAGCATTTCTTGAAAGCTTTACCTGTGAGAACTCGAAGCCAGGTTATTTTCTAAAGCAAATCAATATTACCTCCTGTACTCTTTAAGCCTTTTTTTGCTTCTTTTTGAATTATATTTTTTCTTCATAGATCTAAAAAGTTACTTATACAGCCACTTGAAACTCATTTTATTGTTTCCTCTGATACTATGACTGAGAAATACGAGCTTTTTCATAGAGAAGTATATCCCTTGGCCCACACCAAGGCAGATATAAAATCAGTCTCATGCAGAGAAAATGAGTGGAATAGTGCACCACGATTTCCTGCAGGAAATACCCTCCTCTCCCCCACTTCTTTTATTCCATGTCTGGAGCAAAACTAGACTAAGGTGACCCATTTTCTTCTAGCTAGGGGAAGAAGGTGTTGCGGTGATATGTCTGCAGGGAGAGCGTCTTTTAGAGAACATGCTCCTCTTAAGTGCAGGATGCTTGCTGCTGGATGTGCATGTAGAGGCAAATGTTTGATTCGGCTTTGAATCTCTACCACTTTGGAATTGGTACCCATTCAAATGCATATGTAAATGTCTTGCTAAGCAAAAAAAAAAAAAAAAAAAAAAAAGACCGTGAGGAGATTTGGGAAACAAGTTTTCAGGAGCACTGATTATGACCATCAGCTCCCTAGGAGGTGAAATGAATGCATCCAAATCTGTCGCAGAGCTGTCCATGGCCATCGTGTGCATGTGCACCTGACTCCGTAAATGCTCTAGAGTGTACCTCGGCCATTGTGTGCATGTGTTCCCGACTCACTGTGAATGCTCTAGAATGTACCTCGGCCATTGTGTGCGTGTGTTCCCGACTTTCTGAATGCTCTAGAATGTACCTTGGCCATTGTGTGCGTGTGTTCCCGACTCACTGTGAATGTTCTAGAGTGTACCTCGGCCATTGTGTGCGTGTGTTCCTGACTCACTGTGAATGCTCTAGAGTGTATCAGCATGTGTCCCCAACTCATTGTGAATGCTCTAGCATGTACCTCAGCCATTTTGTGTGTGTGTTCCTGACTCTACAAATGCTCTAGAATGTTCTATGGCCATTGTGTGTGTGCATACCTGCCTCATTGTAAATGCTCTATGGCAGTGGTCCCCAACATATTCAGCAACAGGGACCAGTTTCGTGGAAGACAGTTTTTCCATGGACCAGGGTGGATGGTTTTGGGATGAAACTTCCACCTCAGATCATCAGGCATTAGATTCTCATAAGGAGTGTGCAGCCTAGATCCCTCGCATGCACAGTTCACAACAGGGTTCCTGCTCCTATGACAATCTAATGCCTGATTTGACAGGAGACAGAGCCCAGGCTGTAATGTCACTTGCCCACTCCTCACCTCCTGCTGTGCGGCCAGTTCCTAACAGGATATAGATTGGTACCAGTCCACAGTCTGGGGGATGGGGACTCCTGCCCTAAGAATGTACTGGGGCCATCATGTGCATGGACTCACTTTGAATGCTCTAGAGTGTACCAGAGCCATGCCAGGTGTGCACCTGACTCACTGTGAAAGCTCTAGAGTGTATCAGGGTCGTGTTGGGTGTGCACCTGACTCACTGTGAAAGCTCTAGAGCATGCCAGGGTTATGCTGAGTGTGCACCTGACTCACTGTGAAAGCTCTAGAGTGTATCAGGGTCATGTTGGGTGTGCACCTGACTCACTGTGAAAGCTCTAGAGTGTGTCAGGGTCGTGTTGGGTGTGCACCTGACTCACTGAAAGCTCTAGAGTGTATCAGGGTCGTGTTAGGTGTGCACCTGTGTCATTGTGAATGCTCTAGAGTGTGTCAGGGTCGTGTTGGGTGTGCACCTGTGTCATTGTGAATGCTCTAGAGCATACCAGGGTCATATTGGGTGTGCACCTGACTCACTGTGAAAGCTCTAGAGTGTACCAGAGCCATGCCAACTGTGCACCTTACTCACTGTGAAAGCTCTAGAATGTATCAGGGTCGTGTTGGGTGTGCACCTGACTCACTGTGAATGCTCTAGAGTGTACCAGGGCTGTGTTGGGTGTGTACCTGGCTCACTGTGAACACTCTAGAGTGTACCACGACCATGCTGCGTGTGCCCCTGACTCACGTGTATTTAGTATTGCTTATGAGGGGTTGGGGAGTGAAACCTCCCTTACTGCCTGGGAGTGGCCATGGGGGTTTCTCAGCTGAAGTGACACTTGCACTCTGTGGGGTGTATCAGGGTAGCCAGTGGGGCCTCTGAAGATTCTTGGGTGGGGCCCAGAAAGTGGTATCTCAGACTGGTACCGTGCGGGGTCTTGCTGGTTGCAGCCTTTTTGTGATACGTGGTTTCTGAATATCTGCCATCAGATTTGACCCGTGATACTTGTGTCTGCCTCTCTCTGTGGAGCATGTTGCTTCACAGAGGGCGGCTTTGGCTTCTCCACTAATCTGCGGTGGGATAAAACGTACACCTCTTTGTACAGTGCTTTTACATGAGTTTAACTCAATTTTTTAAAAAATTTGGATTAAAATCTTAGCTATGTGAAATATTTAGGATTATTCTTTTTAATGTTTTTATTTGTTCATTGACAAATTGCAATTGTATGGGGTTACTTTCTCGAGTTTTATTAAGCACCTATGTTTATTGAAGTTAAACATCAAACTTAAAACATTTAGATGAAAACTTTTCAAAATATATTTTAATGTTTACTACTTTTTAGCTAGAGCTTACTGCAGGTAAACCCCAGTGATTCTTGGCGGTGACTAAGAACAATTCCTTACACAAACTGTAATACAGTGTTGCTCTTACGGCTTTGCGAGTACATGCTAGTGTTTCAAATTCTGTCCAAAACGAACTGCCCTAGGTTATGGGGTCTTATTAATTCCTGTATTTTTGCTTCCTTCCCCCCAATCTATTTTGCTCTGAATTAATCATCTTTTATAGCTTGCTGAATCACCCACATTTCTGTTTAGAGCCACCCCTTTTCTCTCCTCATCCACAATTTTGTTCTCTTGTGGATTTAGAAACCAGATGATGACACAGGTTGGGACTGTGGGCAGTTGAAAGGGCACACTTGTCTTCTGAAGAAGGGCTTGAGGATGCTGCTCTTTGAAACACAGTGTTCGAAGCTTCAAAGTTGTTCAGAGGCCTCTAAAACATTTCCTCATTCTAGAGTCGTTGACTATTTTCCAAATCCAAATGTACTAATGGTTATAATTAAATTTATTTTAAAATAGTCTCATTTGTTAATATGACATCTTCACTCTTACCTGGAATTCTTCACTCTTACTTAGAATTCATCAACAGGTATTAAGTGTTGTATGTCCCAAAGGTTGCCGGTCATTGTGGGGAACATAGGAGAGTTTTAATAGATGGGGTATATGATTCAGAAACCTTTAATCTGTTTAGAGACACTGTAGTCAAATATTTATGGCACCAAAGGAGGTAGCCAAGATTAGCGTTTGCGCATTATTAAAACTGGTCTATGGGAAAGTGTGGATAACTTACAAGCTCTTAGCTTTGATTCATAATTAGTAGTCTTTGACATCAGATTGGCTAGTTCTCACCCTGTGATGTGTGAGTTAGTTGGGAAGGGAATCTCTGCCTTTCTGGAGCTTCTACTAAAAACCCCAAGTGTCTTGGTGCTGATGTAGACTGCGTCTTGCTGGTACCATGCTGAGAAGTCACTGTCACTGCATTGTTGGCATAGCCCACACAGATACTCCTTGCTCCAGCCTTTTGCTTGCTTGTTTTTTGGTGGGAAGCACACGTGAGTTATAAGTGAGATCTGCTGGGGAGCTTATGAATCCGTGGAAATTTACTGCCCCTCATACAGAAAATGTCCCGCACGGGGTAAGTGCATTACTCCACCAGCACGAGATCTGTGGGCTGCCCATTGCAGCCTTCCCTCCCCGCATTGCATTTGTTCCTTGGAATTCACTATCAAGCTGTCCGAACTCTACCTGTGTTTACTTGCAGTAACTGGGCTACAGAGAGAAGTGTGATCGTTTCGCTCCAAAAAAGTATCTTCAGCATTAGGGTCAGCCACTGTCTTAACTGGACAGGAGCAGCGGGATTTGGAGCAGGTTTTTCAGCATGCTAGCTATAGAGTTTTGGTCTTGTTTACGACATATTATGTGTTTATTATGATTATGATTAGATAAGATACAATAAACTCTTGGTCTAATACAGGCATGATGTGCCTTTGATCACAGTACTATGAGCTTTCTGTGTGTTCCTTAAACTATAAATGAGAAAGAGAGTGTGGTTTTGAATGATGTTAATGTTGTGATTACAAGTAATGATAGCTCCATGGACAGTCTTGAGATGATGGTGTAAGGGAGGTATGCTTGAGGGTGCCCCCAATCAATCCATATTGTGTTCTGTTTAAAAAGAAATAGTGTAGTACCTTATTGATGTCTTTAATTACTCACAAGTTAAAGCACATGGAATGAAATTCCCTTCTTTGTAAATAAGCATTTAAGAATTTCACCAGAGAAAACAGAGATCCATATTTGTGACCACGTTGAAAAATTCTTGGTCTCTTTATGGCTTTATCGCAGAGGTGAGAGGATTTTGGTCTTTGTTGAGTAACTGAATGTGCATTGTATCATTTAGGATGGCTTTGGCTGCAGATGATGGGAAACTGTGGCTCCAGTTGGCTCAAACATTAGGAAATGGCCTCACATCACCCCTGAGCCTCGTGTGGCTGGTGGCAGCTCCTCTGCCCTGCTCTAAGCTCTGTCCTCCCATCTCGTCCAGTACTTTGCCACTATCCTTGAGTGCCTAAGGAGATCGCTACAAAGGATGTGGGCATCCTGTGTGTGCAAATCACCTTCTCCTCTTTGCCTCCCTAAGACTCTCCACCCTCCAGCCCCCACAGGCCTCCCTCACGTCTCGTTGGCCACTGCTGGTCAGTGTCCATTCCTTAGTTACTGATGAAGCCCACGTTGGTGAGTGTCTTAGCTTAGGCTGCCATAAAAAGTGCCACATTCTGGGCAGCATCAACATGAAAATGTGTTCCTGGGGCGGGAAGTCCAGGATCAAGGTGCTGGCTGATTCATTTCCTGGTGAGGGCTCTCTTACTGATGTGTAGACAGCTGCCTTTTCACTGTGTCCTCACGTGATGGAGAGAGACAGAGGAAGCCTGCCCTCCAGGTCTCTTCTTTTAAGAGCATGAATCCCATTGTGAGGGCCCCAGCCTCATGACCTCTTCTAATCCTAATCACCTCCCAAAGGCTCCATTTCAAGTACAGACAGTCCCTGACTTATAGCCTCTCGACTTTGCAATGGCATAGAAGCACTATGCATTTGTAGAAATTGCATTTCGAGTCCCATACAACCATTCTACCTTTCACTTTCAGTGTGATATCCAATACGTTACATGAGATATTCAGCACTTTCTTATAAAGTAGGTCTTGTGTTAGATGATTTTCCCAGCTGTAGGCTGATGTGAGTGTTGTGAGCGTGTTTAAGGTAGGTTAGGCTGGCTCTGACGATGAGTGGACTTGGTGCATCCACTGCATTTTCAGCTCACGGTATTTTAAACTTACGATGGATGTGGGGACATAGCCCCCATGTACATTGAGCAGCATCTGCAGCATCACACCAGGTGGGGGGCTAGGACTTCCACACATGAATCTGGGGAGGGGGGCACAATTCAGTCCATAACAGTGAGACAACAACAGTGTTGTCAGGCATTTCCGGATGACAATGTAATAAATACTCTAGTGACTACAGGCCTGAAAAGAGTTCCTGCGTCATGAAGAATGTGTATCACAGCTCTTAGCTACCAGCCTGGGTATCTTAAATGTTTATGTTAACATTTGGTACTTCTCTTTCTCTTAGTGTCGTGTGGGAGCCAATGGGAGATGGGAAGAAAATCATTTCATTGGCCGATAACCATATCCTGCTGTGGGATTTACAGGAAAGCTCAAGCCAGGCTGTGGTAAGTAAAAGGAACAACACAGCATTTGTTTTTGTATTTTTAAACCAAACACCGCATGTTCTCACTCACAGGTGGGAATCGAACAATGAGATCACTTGGACACAGGGTGGGGAACATCACACACTGGGGCCTGTCGTGGGGTGAGGGGAGCGGGAGGGATAGCATTAGGAGATATACCTAATGTAAATGACGAGTTAATGGGTGCAGCACACCAACATGGCACATGGATACATATGTAACAAACCTGCACGTTGTGCACGTGTACCCTAGTACTCCAAGTGTAATAAAAAAATAAAAAAATTAATAAATGGGACCTTTGGGCTAAATTCAGAATATAATTCTTGATTCACAACAGTTTAGAATTTAAACCTTAGTTAATGAACAGACTGAATCATCCATCAAAGAACTGACTGATGGGGTCTTTCAGGTGAAAGCAGTTTAGATGTCACTCAGGGCTTGTGAGATATGACACAGAGCCCAGTGGTTTGCAAAACATCTGCCTTTTGCTGCACTTTGAGCAAAGGAGGGAGTGGGATGCCCAGGAGTATTTTCTACTGTTTCAAGCGTGCTGTCCTTCTGAGGAATGGATTCTTAAAGTGTATTTGGGTAAAATCATAGTCTTAAGCAGGAGTAATTATAACATTTTAATTTCATAGTGGTGCCTAGCTCTTTTCGTGTATTGGCATGAGTTATGAAAATAACTTTTAGCACTTTCTTTGGGTTGAGTTTTGCTTTTAAATGTGCATTGTTTGAATACTTTGTCTTTCACAGAGTAAATATTAATATATATTTTTCATATTTGATTTCTTAAAATTTTCTCCTTTAAAATGTGTTTTTTACATGCATTCATAATTTCATTGCATTTGTTTATGTCAAAGTAACCACTTTAGAGAAGAAAAAAGGGAAGAACTTTGAACTGATGTCGCTTACAATGTCACTTATACCTTGGGGGCTGCGTTGCCTACACACAGTCAAAGGGATCGCGAAGCATCCATTGGATAGATTTCTCCAGTGATGGTCTCATCTTATATTTATTTGTTCCTACCATGTTTTTTTAGCTCTTCTCCCTCATGGTGCCTTAGAATATTAATAAGTCCTTTCCTCACCCTCTAGGCTGATGAGGTGATATGAAAAATGATGCATCATTATTAATAAGTGGCACAGAAGTAAGACTTAAAAATATTAAGTTTCGGCCGGGCGCGGTGGCTCACGCTTGTAATCCCAGCACTTTGGGAGGCCGAGGCGGGTGGATCACGAGGTCAGGAGATCAAGACCACGGTGAAACCCCGTCTCTACTAAAAATACAAAAAAAAAAAAATTAGCCAGGCGTGGTGGCGGGCACCTGTAGTCCCAGCTACTCGGAGAGGCTGAGGCAGGAGAATGGCGTGAACCCGGGAGGCGGAGCTTGCAGTGAGCCGAGATTGCGCCACTGCACTCCAGCCTGGGCGACAGAGCGAGACGCCGTCTCAAAAAACCAAAACAAAACAAACAAACAAACAAACAAAAATTAAGTTTCCTGTTAAAGCTTTAAACCTCTGAATGGACAAAAGGGAGTCTCACAGCCTTCATCGTGGAATTAAGTGTTGGGCGTTCACCCACAGCATCAATGGTGTTTAAGGAAGAGAATTATTATTTTTATGAAAAACTTTAAATATAAGGCATATCTTCATATCTTGGAGTAGAATGCAAATTTCACACAAACTTTTAAGATAAAACAGGAAACGAATGACATTTCATGCCTGAGATTGACCCCTGTGGACCACGTCTGCAGGCTGGGGATATATGTTCATAATCTCCCATGTTCCAGGAGATTTGGCAAAGAGTCCTGGTCATGGTTGAAGGCGATGCCTTCCTTGTCCCTTCCCTCCCTGCGTTTTTGCAGGGCGTTCCTACATAACTATAAACTTCCAGGAAGAAGGAGGAAAATACTTCCCTATTAAAATGCCAGGCTCATGGTAGGCTTTGGGCAAGACGCTTGGGCAGAGGACCCAGCTCCTGGTGTAGACACTTGGGCAGAGGGCTCCACTCCCGGTGTAGACACTTGGGCAGAGGGCTCCGCTCCCGGTGTAGACACTTGGGCAGAGGGACCCAGCTCCCGGTGTAGACACTTGGGCAGAGGGACTCAGCTCCCGGTGTAGACACTTGGGCAGAGGACCCAGCTCCCGGTGTAGACACTTGGGCAGAGGGCCCAGCTCCTGGTGTAAACACTTGGGCAGAGGGCTCCATTCCCAGTGTAGACACTTGGGCAGAGGGCTCCGCTCCTGGTGTAGACACTTGGGCAGAGGGCTCAGTTCCTGCTGTAGACACTTGGGCAGAGGGCTCCACTCCTGGCATAAACACTTGGGCAGAGGGATCCGCTCTTGGCATAAACACTTGGGCAGAGGGCTCGGCTCCTGGTGTAGACACTTGGGCAGAGGGCTCAGCTCCTGGTGTAGACACTTGGGCAGAGGGCTCAGCTCCTGGTGTGGGAAGAGCTGAGTGGAGCCTTCTGCACACCTACTGTGCTCACCGTCTCAGGGAGGATGCCGGAGAGAAAGGAGACCCCACACGTTAGGATGCGGCAGGTTCTCATTCGCCCCAACTTTGGAGACCTATTCTGTAATCAAACTGTGAACACATCTTCAGAGCCTCGGTCATCTCAAATGGATTTCATAGTAGGGTGATTAATCTGTAACTTATTTTCTGCAGAGATCAATTTAGTTTTCTCTCCCCCTTTTTTATCCACTGTCAGCAGTTCTGTCAATATCACTTTGTGACCCTCCACTATGGTATTTAATACAGAAACCTTCCTATCGATTTGAGCCATCTTCACACCCAGCTTCTCGATGTTTTTTTATTGTTTGAGGATATTGCCTTCTGTGGTGAATCTAATCTCATGCTCACTGCATCATTACCTTTTGCAATTAAATTGGAAATTCCGTGCCATTTATAATCATTAGTAGAACTCAGGGGAGGCCTGGAGTGGAAGGTTCCGTGGGGGCCACAGACCCCGAGGAGGGTAGAGGGATGGCCGCCCTGTGTCTGTGCGTGCTCATTCATCTTCGCCTTTCCCAGCTTTCACTCGCCGTGAAATAAATAGCTTCTGTCAAGGAGCCGACAGTGGCGGAGCAAGAAGGAAGCTTGCATGAGGATTCGCTGCCACCTCTGCCTTCTGTTCACGTAGGGGAGCAGGAGCTCCTTGAAGGTGGCCATCTAGAGAGTGCCATCTGCTTGGCGTGACACACACAGCACCTCTTTGAGGAAGGGAGTGTGCTTCAGGAACACAGTGTTTCTATTGGAAAGTTTCTAATCAGAGATTTAAAATGTACCACAGGAGGATCAGATAAACAAACATAAGCTGGGGGGCACTCCTAGCGACAGCAGCATGGTCCTTGCAGCCAACGCCATGTCCAGCGTGCCTGTAAATGCAAATAGCGTTTGTGTTTTGGGGACCAAGAGAGCAGTGGGCAGAAGCCGAGCTTAATCTCAGGGCTCGTGGGGAGGGGCTGGGAACTTTGTGGGCAGTCGGTGGTTTCTCTGGCTCCTCGCCAGTGCACCTTGGAAAGCCTGTTCTGTTTTCATCTTTCTTCTCCAAACTGGAAGAGACATGGTACAGAGGAAAGAAAGAGGCTTGTTTTGTTAGTGTTAAAGTGGAGAACTTCATGTGTGGAACCTGACTGCTGGTTCCAGCAGCGACCCTCCTGTTCACTGCAGCATGCCCATAGGTGGATTCATTTGCCCTTTTATTTCTGATGTTTTATTAAAATTTTATTTACTTATTTTTAAACTTTCGTTTTAGGTTCAGGGATGCACGTGCAGGTTTGCGATGTAGGTAAATTGCATGTCACAGGGGTTTGGTGTACAGATGATTTCATGAGCCAGGTAATAAGCACAGCACCGATGGGGAGTTTACAGTCCTGTCTCCTCCCATCCTCCACCCAAACTATGCATGTTCTCACTTAGTAGTGGGAGCTAGGCCAGGCGCGGTGGCTCACGCCTGTAATCGCAGCACTTTGGGAGGTTGAGGCGGGTGGATCACCTTACATCAGGAGTTCGAGGCCAGCCTGGCCAACGTGGTGAAACCCCATCTCTACTAAAAATAAAAATAAAAATAAATTAGCCAGGCGCAGTGGCAGGCGCCTGTAATCCCAGCTACTCAGGAGGCTGGGGCAGGGAGAATTGCTTGAACCTGGGAGGTGGAGGTTGCAGTGAGCCAAGATCACGCCACTGCACTCCAGCCTGGCGACAGAGTGAGACTCCGTCTCAAAAAAAAAAAAAAAAAAAGAAGTGGGAGGTAAACACTGAGAAGACCTGGACATGGAGAATGGGACAGCGGCACCGGGACCTCCTCAACTCGCCTGCGGATGTTGCTTTCTTGTCTAGAAATCAAGCGTGCTTACCCCTGCCTGTGGCTGTGATTCTCATGGGGGTGTTTAGGGACAGCTCCTTGTCCCAATGTCTGTCCCTCGTCCTCTGTGGCAACACAAACCAGGACAAGCCTCACTCCCCAGCCTCTCTGCAGCCTGCTGTGGCCGTGGGACTGAGTTCTGGACAAACAGATGTGGGTGGGACAGGTGCATTCACCCTGAATGAGGAGTCGTTCCCTTCGCGTTTTAAGTCTCTGCTCCTGAAACGTGGAGGTGGCTGGCAATGCTCTTTCCTATTCTGTCACTTTTCTTTTCCTCTTTTTAGTAGGGTCTTTTTCGAGCAAAAGTTTCTCTCTCTTTTTTTTTTTTCTTTTAGAGCAGTTTTAAGTTCACGGCAAAATTTAGTGGATGATACAGAGATTTCCCACAGCCTCCTCCACTCTCAGCATATCCCCTGCTGGTGTGGGACCTTTGTTATCACTGATGAACCCACACAGGCACATCACCGTCACCCAGAGCCCCTCGTTGACATTAGGGCTCCCTCTTGGTGCTGGACGTTCTGTGGGTTTGGACAAATGTGTCCTGACCCCTGTCCTCCACTATGGTGTCACACAGAATTGTTTCACAACCCTAAAAATCCTTTGTGCCCCAACGATGATTCTTTCCTCATGCTCTCCCTCCAAGCCCTTTGCAAGCTCGATCTTTCCACCATCTCCATGGTTTTGCCTTTTCCAGGATGTCACAGAGTTGGATCCATACAGTATGGATGGTTTTTAGATTGGTTTCTGTCCATTAGTAATAAGCAGTGAAGGTTTCTCCAGGTCTTTTCATGGCTTAAAAGCACATCTCTTTTTATCACTGAGTAATGTTCCACTGTCTGGAAGGTTTCTCCTTGTCAATGAAGTTCAGTTTGTCGGTCTTTCCTTTTCTGCATTGTCCCTTGTCCCAGGGCTGACAGCTGAGCTGACTTGGGTGCTGAAGATTGTCTCCTGCTTTCTCCTGAGGGGCTGATCGCTGTGCATTTGACAGTGACGTCAGGGCCCACTTTGGTTAAGATGCACAAGGTGCCTGGGCCTCCCTTCCATGCACCCTCGCCATGCGGGGGACATGGAGTCCAGGCTTCCCTGTTGTAGGGGGGAGCGGGGACATGGTTTTTTCTGGGCTGCTTGTCTGGAGTACGTGATTTCTGTCTAGAGGTTTTGTGTCCTACTCGGCTGCCCCTTTTTGAAAATGTGGCTTTCAGTGGGCTCTTCTGGAGCCTTACTTGGTAGTGTTTCCTGGCTGCCAGCTTCTTCGGCTCCAGGTCTGGGGTGAATGAGGCAGAAGGAGACCCTAGGGAGCCCCACTGCGTGTCTCCTCATGTGCCACGTGGGCCTGCCCTCTCTCTCCAACTTTCAAATCACCCTCTGTTGTATGTGCAGTGTCCAGGCTTTCTTTGTGCTTAGTGAGAGAAACACGGAACGGGCGTACACCCTGCCTTCCCGGCAGCAGGCATCCCGGAAAAGATGGTGCCGGTCACCCACCTCAGCGATTGTTCCCGCTTCTGGAGACCTCGATAATAGGAGAGCTCTTCCCTTGTCCAATTAGAGGGAAGAATCTGAACATTCTGAATGAGTGTGCACGGACCCTGTGTGTGCCGTCATTCCCAGGCTGGAGGCTGTGTGGGGAAGAGGAACACGGGAGTGGGCGAGCAGGGATGGCCCCAGACACCTGCACCTGCCACGAGCCTCACTCACAGAAGAAGCACCCGCCACGGGCCTCACTCACGCAAGGACTCGCCACGGGCCTCACTCACGCAAGGACTCGCCACGGGCCTCACTCACGGAAGAAGCACCCGCCACGGGCCTCACTCACGGAAGAAGCACCCGCCACAGGCCTCACTCACGCAAGGACTCGCCACGGGCCTCACTCACACAAGGAGGACCCGCCGAGTGTTTCCTGGGGGAATTGGGGTTGAGTTATGACTGCAAGAAGTCAGCCATGCTCCAAGCATACCAGAATGCCATGGCCAAATTCATTCAACAGATACTCAGTGAGCTCACTTTGGAGAGGGTAATGAGGACTTTTCCCAACAAATGGTCATTTCTCACTATTTTTAAGTAGTCCTTTTAATCAAAGACATAGACCTTGTCATCATATAGTTGGGCCCCCTCCCAACTGACAGATGAGAGGAGGAAAGCTAACGGAAGCAGAGGAAGTTTCTGAAGGGGACGTGGTCTGAGTGCCAGATTTGGGGCTGCGGGTCGGGTCTGATGCCCTGTGAGTGAGTCCCAACCAGGCACAGAGGTGCTCACAGCGGCTCCTGCCTGCCCAGACCTCTCCTGTCCTCCTTCAGGTCTGTGAGGTTCTCAGATAACTTGCTCTTATTTGAGTATCTTGAATGATCAGTAATGTTGTGTCCTATGAGCATGAATTTGATTTTTGGAAAAAGTTAATTGGAACAAAATCTGGTAAATAAAGTAGATCAGCACACTTTGCAAAAGGTGATTAGTGGAAAACAGGTTAAAACCACATGAAAACTGATTTCCTTGTAAGACTCATAGGAAGACATTCTAAAATATTTTGAGCAGAGACTGCATCGTTAAAATAAATGTCAGCTTTATAGCCAGGGCTTTCAGACAATGGCCAGTGAGATTTATGTTTTGGATGTTTGTTTTGAAAAAGCCATTATCTTTAAGAAAATATGTAGTCAGTGATTTACTAAGTTGCATATTTTAATATCATAGTATAATTTACCAAGTTGCATAGTTTTAATATCATAAAACTCCATATATAGTTTGATTTTGTAAATATTGGAGCTCACTAGCGTTTTCTTATTAGTCTTCCATTCAGATTTTGAATAAAAGTCATTAAAAAACAGAAGTGGCTATAGGTGCTGGGATCTAGCAACTGAGCATCTGTTTCCCAAGCTCCAGAAAGACTTCTTTCTGATAATACAAAACAAATTATATATTTTTAGAACCAGGCGTCTTTAAGAAACAGGAGCTGCTCACCCTGGGGAGCTTCGGCACAGGCTCCCCATCAGCGCCCTCTTCTGAGTGCCTGCCATATCCAAGGGCCACCTGAACGGTGACATGCCGCTGGCGCTTTGATGGCCGACACAGCCTCTGCCTTTTGTAATGTGCCATGCAGTTATAGGGCCTGCAGTATCTAGATGATGCATTTAATGTAAGATTTCAAGTTTTGCTGGAATAGCTGGGACAGGCACGGGTCAGTGGGAAGGTGCACAGAGTACAGGACGACCTGAGCCGGGGGAGGCCCGGAGGCAGTGAGTCCTCCTGCAGCTGGGGCGGCAGTGCAGCCTGCAAGACCAGTTCCTTTTCCTGACACTCCTTAACAGTGTGACCTGGGACGTGTTCCTTGGCCTGACCAAGTGTCAATTTAACAGTGGAATTATAGGTTACAGGAGAACAATGTTACTCACAGCAAGGCAAGCACTTAATGCGTGCCTGTCAGGTAGATGGACGGTGGATGGGTGGACGTGTGGATGGGTGCGTGGGTACATGGATGGATGCGGACGGAGCAGCTGTAATACATGATCTCCAACACTGGGCCGTGGGTGAAGGTTACCCAATAGGAGGGTCACTAAGAAGACCCTTGTGCAGAGGCAAGACAGAGCTTGAGGTCCCAGAAAGCAGTCTGTGTCTCCTTCATAATTAAGTGACTTTTCCCAAAGCCAGCAAGTGATCATGACAGTTCAGACATGAGGGATCCGGCATGCTTTCATGACGCGCTGTTCCCAGTGTTTTCTGCCCTCATTATTCTTGTTAAAAGATCTTTTTCCCTCTCCCAAGAATTGCCTCTAATTAGACCCACCTCTGCAATGGATCACTAATGTCTAATTGGGGTTGCAGAAATATTTCTTATAGTTTAGTCTATCTTGGTAAAAAAATTCAGATCTGCACTCATGGCCTTTCCAATTTTGAGTGTGGAAAACTGAGGTCAGATCTGCATTTTGGGGTTTAAGACACACAGTTTTTCTCCAGAAACAGCTTAGATTTTTGTGTAGCAAAGGAGGAGTGAAAAAATCCTTTTAGTTCTATTGTTCCTACAAATAGAATCCTTTTAGAAATAAACTAAAAATAAGTTTAAAACAGCACATCCTGTCACCTAATGGGGACAGCCGATGCCCTGTATACATTTTCTAACACAGGAAGGCTCTACTCTTCCAGGAGGCCACAGTGCAGACTCTCTTGGGGGTCAGCTCTGTGCACCTCAGACTCCGTCTCCCCAGGGGATGGTGCCCTCCATGGTCTGTGGGAGCCTGCAGCCTGCTGGGGCTCTGTGTCCCATTCAAGCTGGGTGTGCAGAGCCTCCCTCAGGGCCAAGGGCCCACCTGCCGTGTGACCCTGGCAGGACCCACCTCCACCCTTTCTCTGGCCCCTGGTGCTACCAGCTCCTGCCATCTGGAAACAGGGTCCCCGGCAGCCAGGTATCCCACCACAAGAGCCTGGGTGTCCCGCCACAAGAGCCCAGCCCTCCCAAAATCCTCTTCCTTTTCTTTTTCTTCTGCATCCTGAAGGTGGCGCTGGGCCTCAGGGACTGCAGCAGATTTCATTTCCGTCGCCTCCATCAGACCATAGTGCTCTAGAAGGCAGCGTCAGTGTTCGCCCCACGTAAAGATCGCTCAGAGCTCTTCTGAATGTTCCAGGGTGCTGTTTTTTGAGTCATAGTAAAGATGAAGAAAAACATGTTTAAGACGTGCTAGGCACCGTCTGGACATTTGACCTGTATTATCTCCTTTAATCCTTATAACCCTGCAGGGTGGGTCCTTTAATATCGTCATGTGCGTGAGTTATAGGAGCTGGAGCCAAGCCTCAAAGAGACTAAGTAACCTGCCGATGATGGCTTACTCGGAAGCAGAGCTGGGATTCAAGCTCGGGGTATTCACGTTCAAAGCTGGGACTGGAATTCCCAACCAGAGATAGGGAAGACAAGTTTCCACAGGTGTCATTGGCATTCTCAAATGAGCATTAGAGGTACAGCAGTTAGGATGTATTTGGCTGCAGGACACAGGGAATGACTTAAACAATGAGGAATCTTTATTATCTGCTATAACAAGAAGCTTGGAAATAAAGCGATTCAGTGTCTCCACAGCATCAAGGCCTCAGCTGCTTTGCATCTTTCCACTCTGCCATATCCACATGTGACTGCTTTCTGCCTTCATGACTGCAAGGCAGCTGCAGCAGTCCCAGCCATCACATGCAGACTCCCACAGTTCCAGCACAGAGAAAGCAGATTTCTCTGCATCTCTGTTTGTAAGGAAGGCCTTTCTTAGAGGTGCCTCTGTCCAGTTGTCAGACACAGTGGCAAGTCATGTCTAAATTAGTCATTGGTGAGAACAGTTTCCTCTTGCTCAGCTCAGAGCAGTGAGTCCCTGAGGATAGGATGGGAACGGGCTTAGGGTGGGGTGGTCATGGCTGTTTTGTAAGCCAGCCCCTCCCGCCTGCCCTGCAGCCCAGGGTGCACAACCTGTGACACGCCTGCACCAGGTGCTTCATGCATCCTGCGCCCTAGACACCACGGCCTTGCTGTTTCTTCACCCTGCTGTTCTCTGTCCAATGTGAGAGGGTGCTGCATGCTTCCCTCTGCTGGCCCTCCGTTTTCCTTGGTATTGGTCAGCGTGCATGTGGTAGGGTCTGCTGTGAGCGTGGCCTGCAAGTAGTAGGGTCTGCAGTAAGTGTGACCTACACATAGTAGGTTCTGCTGTGAGCACGGCCTACATATAGTAGGGTCTACAGTAAGTGCGACCTACACATAGTAGGTTCTGCTGTGAGCACGGCCTACATGTAGTAGGGTCTACAGTAAGTGCGACCTACACATAGTAGGGTCTGCTGTGAGCACGGCCTACATGTAGTAGGGTCTACAGTAAGTGCAGCCTACACATAGTAGGGTCTGCTGTGAGTGTGCCTACATGTAGTAGGGTCTACAGTAAATGCGGCCTACACGTAGTAGGATCTGCTGTGAGCACGGCCTGCACGTAGTAGGGTCTGCTGTGAGCACGGCCTGCGCGTAGTAGGGTCTGCTGTGAGCTCAGTGCTGTGTTCTCTGTGGTTTCCCTGTCCTCCAAATCAAGCCACCCTTGTCAGCTCTGTGGCTCTTGATGGCAGGAAGTACAGCTTTTTGTCTCTCAGAATCTTCCACTGAGACTCTTCTTAGATATGCCCCACATGAACTGCTAAAGACGGTGCCAGGCACATCGTTTTGCTCGTTAAGAGGTGTATTCTTTTATTCACGTCCTGGCATTAGTAACATCTCCCTTGAAAGTTTTGTGGGCGCCTTTAATCATTCCTTTTGGACCGGGAAGCACTGAATATTCTTCTTTAATGCTGGAAAACAGATTACCGCATGCATCGCACCCTGTGGAGTTCTTGCTGAGTTCTGTCACCGTGTCCCCAGGAAACCAAAAAATGTGATTGATTAACCTTACAACTTACACTGTACCGTCTGCCCTGAGTAGACCCTCAGAAATTGATGGTGAAATATCTTTCAGGCTTCTATTAAAATTTGCCTTCCAGACTTCTCTGCATCTGTGAGCGTGAAGTTTTCAGGGCCTGGGAGTACAGGCGTTAGCATGATCAATGGAGTAGAGTCAGGTGATAGATCCTGTTTCTGCCTCCAGCTGGCTGTGGCCACAGGCAGCTCACCCGCTCTCCCTGGGTTCTAGTTTTCCCAGCTGTAGAGTAAGCGGGGCCAGAGCCCGCCTCTGAGCTGCTGAGATCCATCAGGGTCTCCCCTTATCTGGGGGCGTCTCCCCCTCACCTCTGGTCAGTGCCTCGTGTTAGTTGTCTGTTGCTGGAACAGATGACCTCGAAGTGCTCAGCACGGCCCACGTGTGTGACCTCAGCTTCTGTGGGGATAACCTGGAATCCAAGCACACTTCAGCTGGGTCCTCTGCTTGAAGCCTCCCTTGCATGAGGCTGTGGTCTCAGGGTCAGTGGGGCTGGTCTTGCTGCTGGTTGGATGTGGCTTCTTCTGGGCCGCTGGACTGAGGGCCTGGATTCCTCCAGCTGTTGGCCAGAGGCCACCCTCAGCTCCTGGCTGTGTGGCCCCGCAGCGTGGAGCTTGCCTCATCCCAGCCAGCAAGATGAATCCCAGATCTTTTCTCATCTAATCCGCCGAGGGACCCCGCCCTGCTGTGCTGGTTAGAGGCCAGCCGCTCTGGGGCGGGGACTCCATAGGCCACCAAGTCCGAGGGCCATCCCAGATGCTGCTGACCATGGGCCCCTTCTGCCTCCAGCTTCCCTGGTTTTCAGCCTCCTCATGTCACAGCTTCACCTCTGCCAGCTCTGCTTTTTTTATCTACCCTCCAGCTGGAGGAGGCGCCCTGACTGCAGGCTCTCCTGCCCGACTCAGTGCTGTGCTGTCCCGGCCTCCTGGCCTGGTCTGTTTTGTCGCTGACTACTGGCACGTGGTTCCCCTTCAATCAGGTGTATTTACGTTACCTATCTCCCTGCCTTGGTGAGGCTTTTGTTTTTGCCAGGAATGGCTCACTCCTGTGTTTCACTGATTTAGGTTCTGTTCAGTCTGTAAAGCCCATCGCAGTTCCTAAGCCTCATGAAAGCTTTCCCTGGTTACTCTAACCTGGATGAGTTCTACTTTATTTGAAATCCCTCTCAACGTACGTTATTATCATTTACCCTGGCTTTGTCACTTGTTAGCTAGCTTTTAAAACATTGTACAATTATGTAATTGCTCCAAGCCTCAGTTTTCTCATCTGTCAAATGGGGATGTTAACATCTACATCATGTGACTTGTGATAATTTCACTAGGAAATGAACATAAATGCTCAGCACAGGGCCTGGCATTGAGTAACTGATAACAAGTTGTATTTGTTGAGTGATTTCTTTTCGTTGCACACATTTACCTCTGCAGCCAGACACCGAGTGTGAGGAGAACAAAAACCACGTCTGCCGTCATGGCACTCGGCACAGGTGAGGAGCTTGCTCAATAAATACTTGTTGATCAGTTGCAAGGCTAATTGGTAGTTGGTTGATGGCTTAATTAATTAACTTACTCTTTCAAAAATCTAGACGAGTCCGTAAGCTGAAGGCTAGGATGTGTTTTATCCCGTGGGTTTTGGACGCAAGCGGTGCTCCATTTTGCTGACTGAACTTCTGCAAGGAGCACTTATGGAGTTAGAAGTTGAAGTGCAAGAGCTTGGGATGGCAGAATGGCTCTGCTGGGGGCTCAGCTTGCTTTGCTCGGCTCAAGATTTCTGGCCTTCCCCTTCTGGAATGGCCCTGTGGTGTTTCGCACACACGAGTCATCAAGAACTTGTCCAGGTCACTCTGCCGAATTTGCATTACCTTCTAAAGATGTGGCCTTGCGTTTCTGTCTTCTAAAGAGTTTCATAATGAACCAATATAGTTAGTAGAAAGTTAACTGGAACACAATATCGATTAGTTAGAAACAATATCCAACCTTTTCATTATATCTGCTAGTTGGTCTTTTTTACTGTATTCATTGTCATCAGTGGATAATCATTAACCTGATAAGTAGGTCTTCAGAAAACTAAAATAGTACCTGTAAAAAATTTCACTTGACTTTTTTTTGTTTACCTAAAGGGAATACTACAAAAGTATTTCTTCATTCATATTGTCCATGTGGAAGTTAAGACATTGAACCTAGGCCGGGCGTGGTAGCTCATGCTTGTAATCCCAGCACTTTGGGAGGCTGAGGCAGGCGGATCACGAGGTCAGGAGATCGAGACCATCCTGGCTAACACAGTGAAACCCCATCTCTACTAAAATACAAAAAATTAGCCGGGTGTGGTGGTGGGCGCCTGTAGTCCCAGCTACTTGGGAAGCTGAGGCAGGAGAATGCCGTGAACCCGGGAGACGGTGCTTGCAGTGAGCCGAGATCGCACCACTGCACTCCAGCCTGGGTGGCAGAGTGAGACTCCGTCTCAAAAAATACATAAATAAATAATAAAAAAAAAATAAAATAAAATGAAAAGACATTGAACCTAACTAACTGTAAGTTGCCAAAGTTAAAGCCAAAAATTAGTTCACCCTGTGTTTCTGAAATAATGTGTACACTCGAATCATTGCTAGTTTTTGACATAATGTTGCTACCAATTCTTCTCTTTAGGAAACTGTATTCCATCATTGCTGTTGGCAACGTTTATTTTGACATACTCCCCAATTGGCTTTTACTAAAGGTTTTCTTGTGGCTTAGCGTTTAGGGTCGTGAATTTTCCAGCTCTGTTTTCTTCCTCGGTAGCTTTGTGAGGGGGACCCTCTCCTTGGCTCCTGTGTGTCACCCTGCACACTACATGGTTCCTCGGAGCTTGCTGTGGGAGCCACGCCCTCCCTCCCTGCAGTGTCTGTGCCCCCAGTCTGTGTCTGGGTCCATGCTGAGCGTTCCTGGGAGCCCGCCTCCCGCGCCAGCTGGAAAAGCTGCACCCTTGCAGCAAAGGTAATGAGAAGGAAGAAATGCTGTAAAATCTGATAGAGTGAAATAGGAAGGTGGGAGGCACCTCTGATTTTATGCGCAGAGCACTCCCCTCTTTTGTTAACATACCCCCGTCCGCCATGGTTGATTGTTCCTGGCGAGTGCCTGGCCCGGCCGTGCCAGTCTACCTCCTTCTCCAGGAATTTGGGGTGAGGTCTAAGGGTTGGCTCATCTTTGGGTGCCTGGTCAGGGGGATGTCAGGCCCTAGTGTTCCCGGCGCCTTTGCCTCCCGCCCTGTGGACATGTGGGAGCCAGGCCGGAGTGAGAGAAAGAGAAACGGAGCAGGTGTGGAGAGAGGGGCCCGGCTCAGGGTGGAAGCATGTTCCTGGGGCTTGGCAGCCCCAAAGCCCAACGTAGTTCCCACCTCTTGGTCCCGAGACACTCCAGGCTCCTCAGGTTCAATTTCCCTTTGCTGGTGCTAGTTCGAGTCTGGCGTCCGAGCTGCTGCACGTGCTGCCGTCACCGTGCGGAGTGCACGGGCCCTGGCCCACCTCCCTGCCCATAGCCCGAGACCTGCCCAGCCTTTCTGGTTCGGTCACTCTGTCCTGCTGACAGCTGGCCTGGACCCTGGCTGTCCTCACCAAGTTCAGTGCTTGGTTCCAGCCCTGTCCCCGCCATTCTGCCTGGCGCTGCGCCAGCTGCCTTGGTGAGCCGACCAGACTCACCATGGACGCCTTGGCCTGGTGTTCATGACTCAAGCTTAACCCCACCGTGCTCACACGTGCTTGCGCGTTCTGGTGTCTGCCCCTGCCACCCTCCCTGCCCTGCCCCCGTGTCCACCTTTCAGTTCTGCACAGGCTTCCCGAGGCCCCACACGTGGCGGCTGCTCCAGCCTCCTCTGTATGTTCCTGGCGTTTTCTTGCTTGGTCCGTGTGTGGGACGCATGCCTGCCAAGTGTCCCCACACAGCAGGAATGCAATTAACATTTCCTGCATGGAACAGAAATAGCCCTTCAGCTTACTGTGGAGAGAGGATCAGTAAGTCACCCTTGGCACATACGACAGTAGAGCAGATAGTTTACCAGGGATATTGTAAGACAAAAGCCCCGAGCTTTTCCTAAGGAGACATCCTTTGACTTCTTGAAAGTCACTTGATTGTGGGGATGAAAGTGGTGGGCCAGGGTGGACAGGGATCTGGGCACAGGGGAGCTGGGCTGGGGGCACGCAGGAGGCTCTCCATAAACAAAAGAAAGAGCCCATCGGCAGCCATCCACTTGGGGCTGGGAGGGAGCGGACAGGTCCACTCCTCGGCGACACCCAGCCTGCCGGTGCCCCTGTCCAAGCGATTCCTAGAGAGCTCCTCTGACCATCACCATGGCTATTCTTCTCCTGGCTCTCAGTGAGGCCCCAGGTGCCACCCCAGCCCTAACACCCTTGCCTGTACCCAGATGTGGACACATACCCCCCATGCGTGCCCAGATGCAGACACCCCCCCCATGCCTACCCAGATGCAGACACACCCCCCAATGCCTACCCAGATGCAGACACACCCATGTTACCTCTGCCCAGATGCAGACACACCCCTGTCACCTCTACCCAGATGTGGACACACCCCCCCCATGCGTGCCCCGATGCAGACACACCCGTCACCTCTGCCCAGATGTGGACACACCCCCCATGCGTGCCCAGATGCAGACACACCCCTGTCACCTCTGCCCAGATGTGGACACAGCCCTGTCACCTCTGCCCAGATGTGGACACACCCCCCATAGCTGCTCAGATGCAGACACAGCCTCCTCATTTCTGCCCAGATATGGAGTCATGAGTACCCCGTTCTCGCAATGAGTCTCTTGTGTCCCCACCTTCTCTTGACCTCTTCTCACCACCACAAGGTGTTGTAGGAAGTCAGGGACCCCGAACAGAGGGACCTGCTGAAGCTGTGACAGAAGAACATAAATTGTGAAGATTTCATGGACATTTATCACTTCCCCAATCAATACTTGTATAATTTCCTATGCCTGTCTTCAATCTCTTAATCCCGTCATCTTCATAAGCCGAGGATGTATGTCGCCTCAGGACCCTGTGATGATTGCATTAACTGCACAAATTGTTCGTAAAGCATATGTGTTTGAACAATATGAAATCTGGGCACCTTAAGAACAGGATAACAGCGATTTTCAGGGAACAAGGGAGATAATCTTAAAGTCTGGCTGCCTGGGAGCTGGATGGAACACAGCCATATTTCTCTTATTACCAAAACGGATACGATAAATATCGCTGAATTCTTTCCCCAGTAAGGAATGTTAATAATTAATATTATGCATTCTTTTCCCTGCCTTTAACAGTCATCCTGTGCATTGAAATTCAAACCCCAAATTGAAATAACGATGCAGCCAACATGCTCAGCCGTTGTGCATGAAATCCTAGGCGAGCAGAGAAACGAGCTGGGGATCTTCTCGCAGGCTCACAACTGGGCCCCACCCTCTTTTAGGCAGGAGGAGGTTTTATCCCTAACACCAGCCCCAGAGGGCCTTGCCGAGGCCTTCGTGGTCAGCTCACTGACTTGGGGCGGTCTGATTAAATGCCAGGCGAAGGTCGTGTGGGCCTCGAGACAGGGAGGGAAGAGGGCGTGCACTGGAGACAGCATCTGACCGAGTGAATGTGTTTGTCCCTTGGTTATTCCAGAACCGGTCAGGTGGACCTGACTTGTTTTGTCGCTTTCTTTGGGGAAAGCCAGATGTTTGAGTTATTTTGTATTGTTTTCCTTCAAGTTCGAGTTGATTATCTCTAGTCACATACTTGCAAGCAAATGCTCTTTAATAGAGACCTATTAATATGCTTTCTATTTTTTGCTGTGCTCAGTTTTATAGATTTCTCCAAGTAAGGTTCATTTTTGCCATCTAAGGAAAGGGAACAAAGACAGAGCTTCCTAATTATTCTCAGTAATTATTTTCAATGATATCCTTGAGTTTAGGATATTCTCTCGCGTTTTCTGAACAGACTTCACATTCTTCTTCTTCTTCTTTTCTTCTTCCTTTGGAAAACAAAATGACACTCCCAGCTGGCCAGCTCAGCGTCCCTGGAAGGGAAGGGACAACTGAAGTTCACCTCAGGACGGTGGAGCCCACATCATAACTGCACCCAGGTGGCCACAGCGAATGACACCACCCTGCGTGGCTGGGACACCCGGAGCATGAGGTCAGTGAGCCCACCCGGCACAGCCCCGCTTCCTTTCCTCCCTCACCGGGCAGAACCGGGATGATGGTGGAGCTGATTGTGGGCCAGATGCATTTGGGGGCGCATGGTTTGTTTGTCTTCATCTCGTTTTTGTAGGAAATCATAAATCTTCATCTTGTTTCTTCACCCCAAATTAAGCTAGCACATCCACTGCCGTGGAACCAGTGCACCTCGGTGGCTGTTTAATGTTCCATATTGATATCTCTGCATTAGCAGCAGTTTATGATGAAAACTAGGAATTGGGGCTTTTGTAACACTGAGCGAGATGGGGACCACAGGGTGCCTGTCTCTGATGAGCCGCTGCAGGCTGACAGCTGCAGTCCCCAGGTTAAGCCTCTCCTGGGGTCGTCCTTGACCATAGCTGTGCCTTCTGGGGACACACCTATAGGGCAATCATATTTTGTCACTTAAGTAATTATACACAACAGCCAGCAGCTCTAATGGAACAAATAAGAGCGAGTTTTCCGTTCCAGTTGTGATTTTGATAGGCAAAGGAGTGATGGTAGCACGTCTGTTGCCATGGCAACAGAAGCCCACACAAGCTTTTTTAAGATACAGTTTATCCCCTCAGCACACCATAATTTATCACCGAGCTGAAAAGACGGATGTCATGCAATAACTCGTGTTGATTCCAGGGTGGGGGCACGACTTTAGGTTTAGTTCCGAGGCCCCTCTGAAAACTCAGGGGCTAATAAAGAATCAATCGCCACTTCCTCCCTGTGCACATCCATGCAGAGGGCTTGTTTGGTTTCCTGATCAGACGCTGGAAACTACAGACTCAGCCCGTGATGAACGTCCTGCTGAAATCCATTTCTCCTTGTCCTGTGGTCACATGTCCTTTGTCTGCATGGTTCTTTGAAGCATGTGAAGAATTTCAGTATCTGAAAACAAGAAACTCAAAGACTGATGTTACAGACCAAACAAATAAGCAAACGAAAAGATGCCCGTGCTTTGATGGGCGACATCTGGCAGTGGCCTCGTTTTGCCCGTGTTGTGTCTGTGGTGAGGATGTGCCAGCGCAGCACAGAGGGTCCTGGCACCTTCTCATTGACTGTCGTTTCTCCTTTTGCAAACAGCTTTGGTTTGCATGGAGCCAGGATGCCTTTGGTGCTTTTTTAGGTGGTATGATGCTTTTGTGTCACAGTTACTGGCAATGGAGCATGCAGTAACCTTTAGTTAATACGTCGTGCATGTGCGACTGTCCATCCAGTTCCCTGGGAATCTGCTGTTTTTAATTTTCTACCTTTGCCTGTTTCCCTTGAAAGATTTAAAGGTTTAGGTATTATATTTTAGGGAAGAAATATTAAGATATTGAAAAGGTGCAGGATATAAAAACCAGAAGATTTGAAAGTGGTTTAGGGCCGGGAGTTCTAATGTGAGAGAAAAAGATGAAAGGAATTGAGTTCATCTACCTTGGAGAGCAGAGAACAATGATGGTCTTCAGATAAGTGAAGCAAATTACAAGGCACAGAAGTTTCCCATTGCTCATCAGCCCCATTGAGGCCTGCGGTGAGGAAGGTAAATGATGCAGGAGTGATTTCAGTCCTGCGCACGGCAGTGCTGGGGAGGCCGTGCAGACAGGAGCCTCCGGGCAGCGCCAGGCCATGGGTTCTGTGCTCTCCCGAGTGCAACCTTTTGTTCCAAGCCACTGTCCAGCCTCACTGGATGACCTGCCCTCTGGGATTCGTGACATCGGGGTCCATAGGCAGGATATTATGACTTCAGACCCTGTGAGGAGCAGCCAAGGACCATAGGAGCCAGGGCAAAGTGAGGTGTGTGAGTGCGTGTGTGCATGTCTGCCCTCTCATGCATGGATGTGTGCATGTGTGTGTACATACATGTGTGGACGTGCACACAGATGCATGCGTGAGAGAACGCATGCACTGTGAACAGCCGTGTGACTCATTTCAAACAGTCCCCTTCTCCCACCCTGGAGCGAGTGGGTTGCACTGGCCCCCAGCAGTGCTGGACCTGGAGCTGGTGTGGACGGTGCAATGGCGAGCCCAGCTGGCATGGTCCTTCCTGCTTTCATGGCCTTCCCCACTGCTCCTTCCTTTCTCTCTCTCTCTCTCTGTATATATATATAGTTCTATATATAGATAGATATTTTGTGTTGTATGTGTATGTATGTGTATATATATAAAATTTCCCAACACTATATTCTACCTTAATTCTCTGTCTTTTTCTTTTCCTTCTTCACTGTGTCCTTCCAGAAATGTGTCAGACATCCTATCCAAATGTCTGGCTCAGTGTCCCCGTGGCTGTTGCAGCCCCTCTGGCATGCTTTCATTCTCAAGATACCAAGTCACATTTTTGACGGCTGCAAAGCAAAATTCCTTCCACGGCTCGCCGGGAGGGTCACAGATACGCTCCTGGAGAGATGAGCGTGGTGTGACCGCACAGGGTTGCTGGGATGGAGGCGCTGGCGCCAGTCTCTTCCTGCAGGGCAGGAACGCCGAGGGAACAAGAGCACCCTGGGCCGGGGGATTAGACAGGGTCCCGGGAAACCAGTGTGTGCCCGCAGCACTCAGTGGCTTTTCATAATCGATTTACTATTTTCCTTTGCTGTTCTTCCTTCTCCCTCAGCCAGATCTACTGCATAGAGAATGCCCACGGACAGCTGCTGCGGGACCTTGACTTTAATCCCAATAAGCAGTACTACTTGGCCAGCTGCGGAGACGACTGTAAGGTGAAGTTCTGGGACACCCGAAATGTCACCGAGCCCGTGAAGACCCTGGAGGAACACTCCCACTGGTAGGGCCGCTCCTGGCTGCTTCAGGGAGGAGGGGATTACGCAATTGATTTTGCTAATTACTTTACCATTGGGAAAGACACAAACCAGCTTAGTTTGTGCTGCTGTGAATCATTCAATCAACCCAGTTTTATTTTTCCTAAAGAAACACTAATTCCAAATCTGAATGTTTGTGATTTATAAACGTAGGAAAAGAAGAAAAACATTAAATTCTGTTTTCTCTTGAAACAGTGCTGGTTCAAGTATTCAAAAATAAATGTGCACAGATGTTCACGCAGCATTGTTTGCAATGCTGGAAACCTGGAAACCACCCAAATGTCCATCACTAGGGGACTGGTTAAGTAAATTAGGTGACATCCGTGCAGCAGAGATGATGCAGCTGTCAGGAGAATGTGGAGCATCTCTACGTGGCTGTGGGAAGATCTCTGAGGTCACTCATTCTCCCTGACATATTATTTGAATGTTTTTCATGTGCTGGGTACTTTTTGCTAAGTAAGTAAAAAGATCAAGTTGTACAATGGCATGTATAGCATGAATTCATTTTTATGCAAATAAGACGTGTGTGCACACATGGGTGTACACAAGTGTGAATGACACAGGTATGCGGAGGAAATATCTGAAAGAGTAAGAGCCAAAATCTCATCAGGAATCCTTGCCCAGTCAAAGAGTGGCATTCACTCCCTATCGCCTGCATCTCTGTATCGTTTGAATTACTTATCTGAAGCAGTATTGTTTTGCAATCAGAAAGTTAAAACCCCGGATTCCTAGTGCACAGTTCTGATAAATTCAGTGACTTGCTGGAATTTCCTGTGGTCTGAGTGGCTGGGCCTCCCTGTGCCCCTGGCCATGCTGGGTGCACCTCCTAGCATCAAGGGCCCGGCACTATCTGCCACCTGGGCCCTGGAGCTTGTTTTGGCCTCAGCACGACTGGGAGGCAGAAGCTCCCAGGCTCTAGGACCTGCACCAGAAAGAAAGCTGATCCCACTAGCCAAAACCAAGGACAGCCCTTGTGCCCCGGGAGGCCGCCATGCCCTGGTCTCAGGATCCACAGTCACTGCCAACTGGTAAGATGCCGTGAGGCTTGTTTGATATTACAGGATATCGCTAATCCACGTGTTGCTTCTGGGGTAGTATTTTTTTTTTCTTCAAATTTAGAAAGCTTGTCTGAAATGTTGAGTGATAAGCCTTCTCCTCCTGCAGGTTTCAGCCAACATTTAGTCTTCGCTGTCTGTCTCTTGGGACTTGAGAGAAACCTACAGTAAACCCAACCTCAGTGGCAAACTGCCTTGTGTCAGGCCCTGTGACTGGGGGCTGATTGCCTGGCAGTGCCTAACGTGAGCCCCAGCCTAGTGGGGCCCTCAGAGCCGGTGTGTGCGTTGTTGGTGTTGTCTGCGGGTGACCGGTCATTTCAGTAGCTGCCTTGCCCTTTGCAGGGTGTGGAACGTCCGCTACAACCACTCTCATGACCAGCTGGTCCTCACGGGCAGCAGTGACAGCAGAGTCATCCTTTCCAACATGGTGTCCATCTCGTCGGAGCCCTTCGGCCACTTGGTAGACGACGATGACATCAGTGACCAGGAGGACCACCGCTCCGAAGAGAAGTAAGGGCATACACTGCAGAGTGGCTCACGCCGTACCAGAGCCTCCTGTCCCCACAGCCATCTCCCGAGCCAGGCTGTGTACGTAGAAAGCTTCCAGGAGTGCGTCTGGGGGACACTCTCCTTCCCCACTGCAGCTGGGGGGACCCACAGTTCCAGGGGTGCCGTCACTAGCAGCCCAGGTGGGAGGCATTGCGGGTGGGTTAGGGTTAGGTGCGGTTTTAAAATAGATCTCTCTATGTGTGTGTTTGTATTCTTATTGAATGCCATCTGTAAGATTTAAAAGACTGTCACTGGTCTTCAAACTTGAGCATGAATAACAATAGAACAAATATATCCCAATCCTCACAGCACTCCCTGTAAGAGATGCATCACAGTCAGTGTCTTCACTGGCGTGGATTCAAGCGTGTTGGGGTCAGGCTGTTGGCCATCAGCTCACGGGCCTTCCACTGGCTGGTAGCAGGGCGGAGACTCTAGGCCAAACTTCCCAGTCTCAAACCCAGTCCTACTTCACTTCTAGATACTCTACAAAATGTGGTCAACCATGATGTGTGTTTTCTAGTCACACTATCATGGTTCTGGATTTTCCCAAAGCTTTTTCCTATGCACTTTGATTTCCGATCCTAGGTGAGAGGGGAGATCGCTAAGAGCACCCTCTTCGTGCCCACCTCTGGTCAGCGGTGCAGTGCCAGGGCCCCTGTGTCCTTGAGCAGTCCACCTTCACAAGTGGTAGCTGCTTCCTAGGGGGTGACTATGCGTGATTCAGATGCAGTCACAGAGATTCTTGCCCCAGGTTCCAGAGGAAGGAGGTTGTGGAATAAAACCCTGTGAAGTTGGACAGAGCCCTTAGATACGATGGGGTCTGTCACTCTGTTCTGGGATCCTTTGCACTGTTTTTTGTCTGAATTCTTCTCCTACCCACCCTGAGCTTGGTCTAAAACTCCTCTGTGAGAAGACCTCTGTCTTCGGACCCTTTCTGCAGTGGCGATGGGCCCATCTGTTTGTCTCTTGACTCTATTGGCTTTGTTTTGGTTTTGAGACAGGGTCTCACTCCGTCACCCCAACTGGTGTGCAGTGGCACGATCATGGCTCACTGCAGCCTTGACCTCCTGGGCTCAGATGATCCTCTCACCTCAGCCTCCTAATTAGCTGGGACAACAGGCCCATGGCACCATGTCTGGCTAATTTTTTTGTTGAGACAGAGTTTTGCCATTTTGCCCAAGCTGGTCTCAAACTCCTGAGCTCAAGTGATCTGCCCACTTCAGCCTCCCAAAGTGTTAGGATTACAGGCGTGAGCCAGACTCTGTTGTTTTTCTGTTCAATCCTTAGAAACTCAGTCCGCCATAGAATAGTATTTAAGGACATGCATGGTAGCGTCTTCCCAGTGGTGTCTCGGTGCCTGTGGGCCTGGCTTCCTTTACCATCCTCTCTGCCAGTGGCCCAGGGAGTCTGCACTTCCTTACCATGTCTTTCCCTGATAGGGGAGGAGCCTGATGGGCCCGTTGGCCGGAGACTGCTGGCATTGTCCTCCAGGTGGCGGTGTCATGGGAGCAAGATAGGAAGGGAGGTGATCGGGGCTACACAGACTTCTTAGCACATGCCTCAGTCCTGATGTCCTGCTGCATTGAGGAAACCATTATTCCCCCTGAGGATCTGCACCTGGCATTTGTCACACAACAGCAGTTGGCCACTGGCAGGTCCACTTTGTGGGAAGCCAACTTCCCAGAGACCGTGCAAGTTCTGGAGGGTCCGTCTTGCTGGGGGCGAAGCATTTTCCTACAAAGAAATGCAAAAGCAGTTAGAATGTGGTACACAAATTAAGTGGGAATTTTTTTGTGAAATGGGAAGGAAAGTGCCAAAGAAGCCTGTGTCCACCGGAACGTGGCTGCTGTGAGCCGGGCAGGGCCCCCTCCCCACACCCACGCAGTGTGCTGAGGAAGTGGTGCTTCTTGTGTGAGGGTCTCCTGGTCAGGGCTCCCAGTGAGGGTAACTCACAGTCAAGGGAGGCGAGGTGGGAAAACACCCTGGGTGAGGCCAGGCGGGTCACACCCCTGCTCCTCTCACTGGGCCAGGGACGTCTTTCTCTTGGTGTCATGGGGGGATCCTCAGCCCAGCCCCACTCCCATCCTAGCAGGGCCCCTCGTGCGCCAGCCTCTGACCCCTACACAGCCAGGAGCTGGACCAGCTGTTTCTCAGGGTCCTTTCTGCTCAAGCAATAGGGGCTTTTACATCCTGCATTACCCAGACACGGTGACTGCTTCCCTCAGTCTTTCCCCTGAGCAAAGGAAGCCTTTGGAAGACCCCCGACAAAATATCACCCCAGGCACCCGGGGGCCAAGGACAGAAGAAACCAAGACACTCGTGCCGATGTCGCCGATTTCCATAAACCTTTTGAGAAACGCCCACTCCTCACAGTGACAGTGAGGGTTTCTGGGCTTCTGCAGGGACCACCCCACTGTCCTCATTGTGGAGCCTCGAATTCTTCCCATCCCACAGCAGAGAAAACTGGGGCCCCGGCACCTCCCGTGTCTCCCAGCGGCAGCGCTCGCGTCCTCCCTGCCCCTCTCCTGCCCGCCCCGCCGGAGCTGCCGCGCTCACGTCTGTCTCTGTTGCGTTGCAGGAGCAAGGAGCCCCTGCAGGACAACGTCATTGCCACCTACGAGGAGCACGAGGACAGCGTCTACGCCGTGGACTGGTCCTCGGCCGACCCGTGGCTGTTTGCCTCCCTGAGCTATGACGGGAGGCTCGTGATCAACAGGGTGCCCAGGGCCCTGAAGTACCACATCCTGCTGTGACTCCCGGGCCTGGGTTATCCAGGTCCCATTGGCTGGTTTCCCTCTTGGCAGATTCTCAAACGGTCACAGCTCTTTGGAGGTGACTCGTTTTCCAGGTGGTTCCCTCTCCGGGACAGCCGCTGTTCCCTTCCTGTAGCAGCAGCATTTATGAAGGGGGTGAATGGGGCTGTTGTCGACGGCACAGCTAATGCCCGAACCCAGCCCCTGTCGGCAGAGACAGAGCCCCACATTGTTATGTGAATAACGTTTTCTGTTTTAAGGGTGTTAGGAGTTTCACTTATTAAAAAAATGTCTGTTCCTGCAATAGTAACTCTTCTTTCTCTTGAGAGTAAAAAATGAAATAAAATAAATCTACGCTGCACAGGTGCTCGGCTCATTCTTTCAGGAGCTCTGCCCTGTGACCCCATCTCCTGGGTCTTTGTCCATTTTCTCTTTCCTGACCCAGGGAAAATGCAGATGGACAGATGTGTGCTCTCTACGCTGCCCAAGCCTGGAACTCCTGGGAGCCATGCTGGCTGAGGCAGTGGTGGGCACCTGGCTCGCGCCCTGGGCTGAGCTGGTGTGATGCATTTTCACTGCTGTAGACGCAGGCTCTGCCCGTCCTGGGCCTCCCCTCGTCTCTGCAGCCCATCCTGTGCTGTGTCCTGCCCACCTTGTGAGCCGGGCAGGGCCCCCTCCCCATGCGCACACACTGGTGGCCTTGGAGGTGCCGTTCTCCCTCACCTGGAAGCTTGGGGTTGGGCTCCCGCGTCTCAGTTGTCGGGGACCCCTGCTCACAGGCTCCTACACTCATCAGTGCCTCTCCTTAGGAATCCTCAAACACTGACCTCGCAGCCTCTGTTCGTGGTTCCCTTGGGTGTGCGGGGTCTGTTCTGTGCGTCTGGTGCGTGTTCCCACTGGAGAAGCCACCTGGGCCCTGGACTCTGGGCTCTGACTCCCTTAGGCCTCCACCTGGCCAGGTGTCCCCGCAGGGGCCACTTCTGTGCTCTGCTGCCCCGATCACCTCATCTGTAATGATGGGGAAGGACGGGCTGAGCTCACAGGCCCATCAGTTCTGGGGTTTGACGATTCTAGGACAAGTCTTGCCTGACCTGCAAAAAGGACACGTGCTCGCTGCAGCGCCCTCCGCCAGCACGTGTGCTGTGCTGCTAAGGACACTGCACCCAGAGGGATGTGCTGCAGAGGATGTCTGGGCCTTAGGACACAGCGTATGTATGTTAGGACACTGCACCCAGGGGATGTGTGTGTGTTAGGACATTGCACCCGAAGGATGTCTGTCTGCAGGGACACTGCCCAGAGGGTATGTGTGCTGGGACAATGCACCAGAGGATGTCTGTTGTAGAACATGCCCAGAGGATGTCTGTTACTAGACCACTCACCCAGGGGCCACATCCTGTTTTTTTTTAGATGAGATTCACAGGAAATGAAGGCCATAGGGAGAGGTGAAAAAGGTGGGGTCCTGGGGGGGTCCACAGATGGGGGCTGTAGGGAGGGGCACACAGCTGGGTGGGGCTGTTGGGAGAGGCACACAGGTGGGTGGGCAGTGGGGAGGGGAACGCAGGTGGTGGGGGTTGGGGAGGGGCATGCTGGTGGGGGGGCCGTGGGAAGGGGTGTGCAGGTGAGGAGTCAGGAGGGGTGCCCAGGTGGGGGGCCATGGGGAGAGGCACGCTGGTTGGGGGGCCGTGGGGAGGGGCATGCTGATCGGGGGGGGTCGTGGGGAGGGGCAGGCTGGTGCAGGGGGCCTTGGGGAGAGGTGCGCTGGTGGGGAGTGGGGGTGGGTAGAGACAGGTGTGTTGCAGACCCTCCAGCATTTCTGCTTCCAGGTAAAACCTGCACGTGTGGGGAATGCGTGGCATTCTAATGTCAGTCCTCCCTTCAGTTGCTGTCACTTGAAAGAAAATGTATGTGTTTGTTTAACAAACATAAATTGAGTGCCTACTGTGTACCCACACTTCTAGATCCTGCTGTTGCTGCAGCCACAGCTGTGATGAGGGCAAGTCTCAGCTCCCTTGGAGTGAGTGCCCCTGTGGGCCATCAGGTGACATGGGGATAGATGCCACAGAGGAGTGTAGAGGAGGGGCCAGGGAGCGCCGTGGGAGCGAGGCTCTCTGAGAAGGCAATGCGTGAGCCAAGGCCCAGGGTTGGGGTGGGGTGGTGCCTGGGTGAGTGGATCAGGTAGGGAGGCAGCCGGGCTGGTATGGGAATGAGGCAGGAGGCCCAGCCGTGGGGAACTGGAGGTCCTGCCTTTTTGAGATGGAAGCCACTGAACAGGTGAGGACTGAAGTTTGGAGTTTGGATGGTTTACTGCCTTTGATTGGCACACAGCCGCCGGTGTGTGTGCATTGTGTGTGTGCAATGGTGAGGCCACTGTGCACCCGGGTGGCTGGCTTCTCATGAGTTTAACACACACTCACCACACCAGTCAGCCCTCACGTCTTTACCCTGGATCCTTTTCTAGAAAGGATCTGAAAAGTAAACATTTTAGACTTTGAGGGCCACAGTCACTGTCCCTGTTCCTCTCTGTGGTTGTCCTGCCAAACACACGCCATGAGTTTACAAAGAGGCGGTGGGTGGATGTGGCCTGGGGCCTGTTTGCCAACGCCAGCCCCAGAAAATAAAACTTACGTTTGCATAAATACCTATACACAGGTATTTCTACCCAGGCATAATCACCAAGTGCTGGAAGCAACACAAGCATCCTTCAGTGGTGAACGGATGGCAGGGCCCCCAGGAGACCACAGGAAAGTTGTGTAGAGAAGACTTCAGGTGAGCTCTGGGACGAGGAATCTTCAGAGGAGGTGAAGATTCCTCTGAATCCTCCTTCAGAGGAGTCTGGGGGTGGGAGGGCACAGGGCATGGGGTATCCAGGAGCCAAGCAAAGTGGGGGTTTCCGGGAGAAGGACTGAGGCACCTTCAATGCTGCAGATGGGGCGTCAGATGTGGGGGAGAATGAGCTGGAGATGGACATGGGCATGGAGGTGTGGATGGCCCTGGGGAGGCCCCCGGGCAGCTGGTGGATGGCAGGAGCAGCGTGGACGGCAGGAGCAGCGTGGGATGAGAGAGGTAGGAAGATGGGAGTGGGAGGGGCTGTGTAAAGGAAACAGAACAGGAATAGCCCCCGGGGCCTGTGACCACAAGGAAATTTCTCTTTCTTTTTTTTTTTTTTTTTTTTTTTTTTTATTGAGACAGAGTTTTGCGCTGTCGCCCAGGCTGGAGTGCAGTGGCACAATCTTGGCTCACTGCAACCACGCCTCCCAGGTTCAAGCAATTCTCCTGCCTCAGCCTCCCGAGGAGCTGGGATTACAGGCATGCGCCACCATACGAGGCTAATTTTTGTATTTTTAGTAGAGACGGGGTTTCACCTTGTTGGCCAGGCTGGTCTCAAACTCCTGACCTCAGGTGATCTGCCTGCCTCGGCCTCCCAAAGTGCTGGGATTACAGACGTGAGCCACCGCGCCTGGCTGAGGATCTCTGTCTTTAAGAAGGAGAAATATCTGTATTTCTGAATGCGGATAGACTAGCCTAGTGGAGAAGCACAGAGAGGGGAGAAGGGATATCCTGGAACAGGAAGGCGAGGGTGTGACCTGGTGAGCAACTCCAGATGAACAGGGTGAGAGGTTCCGTTAGAGAAAGCGAGTGTGCCCCAGGACAGCACCATCTGGGACCCAACGCCATCGCCAGTGCGGCCATCGTCAGTGTGGCCATCGCCAGTGCGGCCATCGTCAGTGTGGCCATCGCCAGTGCAGCCACGGTGGGCGTCATCAACAGTACTTCTATTTGTAAAATGCACACACGTTCGAACACAGGACATGGTTTTATCTTAAGGACCCCTTGTAAACAGAGCAAGCATCCCCCTTCTGAGGATTTTGAAACAGGCTGGGGGCACCTTGCCCGGCTCTGTCCATGGTCCAGGGCACAGGCTGTGTCCCTTCATGCAAGTCTCTCAGGCTCTGTCTCCAGCAATTCTCACCCAGAGGCAGCCCAGTGACCTCTAGGTGACTGGCTGGGCAGCTGGAACAGTTAGGATGCAGCCACGCGGAGAATTTGGGGTTCACCACCAGCATCCTTGGTTGCCCATGCCATTTTCAGAGCTAAGCCTGCATCCCTGTGCATGGGGTGGTGGAGGGGCTGCGCTGGACAAGCCTCCTGTATAGATGGGGTTCTTCCCTCCGTTACACGGAAGCAGTGTTGCAGGTGATAGGATTACATGTGGACCTTCTTTACCAGGACCTGGGGGGCCAGGAATATGGGGAAAGAAGTCAGCCTTGACCCGTCCTCCCGGCCCCTCTGTGCAGTGTCAGGTGCTGTGCGGTGTCGCCTGCGGCTGTGGACGGCAGGGTCAGTGCCAGAAAAGATGAATGTCACCCATGGTGTGCCCTGGCTGGGGCCTGACTTAGCTCAGCATGTGTCCAGCTGCACAAAGCGGGGTCATTAGTAACCTACTTTTCCCGCAGGCGCCTCTGCAGCATGGGCCTGGCAGGGCTATACTGAGAATCCAGGAGCTGTGTGAGATTGGGAGCGATGGGCGATTTTGGATTTAACACTTTTCAGCAGCCCCTTCTGGCATGTGCTGCCCAGCGAGTTAGCGCTGCTCTTAAATGGCTGGGCTGTGGCTCTCCATTCCTGCTCTCTGCCTGGCCAGGTGATGGGAGGGAGGGTTGGCGCTAATTGAGAATCATCTTCTGACACCAGCAGGGGAAGCACTGCCAACCCACAGCAAGCATCACGCAGCATCCTCAGGGTATCCTGGAGCTGGAGCAGGAAGTCCCCCTCCCCACACCCAGGGCACACGCTGCAGACTGCAGGGCCACACTGTGTGGGCTGCAGCTGCCCCATAATCTGTGTGGCTCGTTCAGAAGAGCTGTGGCTGCTTCCTCTGGGATGTGAAAAGCTGCAGTGTTGGGGGCAGGGTGTGAGAGCACTGGATGGGCTCCTAGGGGTGTCACCAATGACATGAGGACAGCCCTTGTTAGTGGGAACTCCAGCAGGGTCAGCTTTAGTTCAACAACAAGGACCCCAGACAAAGATCCGTGGGGGATGGAGTTGGGAGGAGCAGGCGTTCAGCACGGCGGGCAAGCCTGCTGGTGTTCTCCCTGAGACGCTGTGCTAGGCCCTGCAGAGGCATCTGCTGTAGCCAGAGAGGCAGAGACTGAAGACACCAGAAATGGGGGGTGGGGGATCAGAGGAGGGAAGGAAGGGGTGAGGGACAGAAGGCAGAGACCAGGTCAAAGATTTGTGGGCCCCTGAGGACCTCAGGGCTAGAGAAAGTGGGTGCCAGGCAGGGGACAGTCAGGCTGGGGTGGATAGGTGGGTGGGTAGAAGGGTGGATGGACAGAAGGGTGGGTGAGTGGATAGTGGATGGGTGGGTACAGGTGGGTGGATGGGTTGATGGATGAATGGATGTATGGATGGATTGGTGGATGGGTGGGTAGATGGGTGAGTAGGTGATTGGGAGTGGGGGGGTGAGTGGATGGGTGGATGGACAGTTATGTGGATGGTGCAGGGGTGGCTGGATGGGTGGGTGAATGAATAGTGGGTCAGTGGGTTGGTGGGTAGATGGATAGGTAGGTGAGTGGGTGGATGGATGCATGGGTGGGTAGATGGATACCTGGGTGGGTGGATGGTGAGTGGATGAGGGTGAGGGGTGGGTGGGTAGGTGGATGGGTGTGTAGATGGATGGGTGGTTGGATGGGGGTGAGGGGGGGGGGGGGGGTGGGGTGGGGGTGGATAGGTGAGTGGGTGGCTGGATGGGTGGATGGATGATGGGTGGTGGGTGAGTAGGTGGATGGATGGTGGGTAGGTGGATGGGGGAGTGGATGGATAGGTATGTAGGTGGGTGGGTGGGTGGATGGGGTAAGTGGGTGGGTGGTTGGAAGGGGATGGATGGGTGGATGGGCAAGTGGATGGGACAGTGGTTCGTATCTTAAAACACTCGTAGGCGTCACTGGGTCTGGTAATCTTACCCCTAAAGGCTGAATGAGGAGATGCCGAGTTTGGAACATTTCTAGAATTGGGTCCTCACTTTCAGTAAATAACCCAAAGCTCTTAGTCTATCTCAAGATAAAGTGCTTGATGGACAGATGAGAGGATAATTGAAATACTACCTTGTATATTTGTATGAAATATGTGAAAAATGAAAGTTCTTAATTCCTTTGAGACATTGAAAGCCATAAGCTGGGTCATTTCAAAGCAAGATCCCCTAAATAGAGATGGATTAAAATGGAACTTCCAAAGGTATTCTGTGCTGTGAGTGAATTCAATGTGACTGTTTTGCAAATAGAAAGCAGTACATAGAAGGCCATTTCCTAAGAATCAAGAAAGATGGCTCCGTAATTGACTACACCCCTCCGTTGACAGGCTTTGTCTTTTTGACTTCTCCTGATACTCTCTTTTCTAATGTAAGAGAACCTTAAAAACATGTCCCATGCACCAGTAGAGTGGCTGAGCTTCCAGAACAACGCAGGGGCGCGGAGCCCATCACAGATGCCCCAGCAGTTACGCCGTCATGCGCTTTATGGTCTCAGGAAGTGACGATGAGGATTGTGATTGATTAGTGTTTACTGAGCCTTGCTGATTGGATTTCTGCATGCCTTATGGAAGAGGCACTAAAAATCACACAGAGAACAGCCTGTGAGTTTCTGGTTTGAAATGCTGCCTTATGTGTAATAGCAGTTAATGAGGGTTTATTAAATCGATCAATCAACCAACCATCAATCATGGTCCTCTGACCCAGCCTGCCTTTTCATCGACGTCCCCGCATCTCTGTCATAGCTGACATTCTGATCAAACAGATTAGCGACCTTTCCTAACGGCGTGTCAGAACACCTTTGTCTAGATTGGCTCTTCTTTGCAAATCCTTTGGAAGTCTTCCTCCACCTGGTGAAATTCTGCTCATTCTTGAAAGCCAGCTCCAGTGTCATAGCTTTGGGGCCTTTCCCTGTGTCTCCTCCTTCCCTGACGGAGCCCTGGAATCCAGCCCCCGGGCTGCCTGATGGAGGAAGGAGCCCCATTTCCTGGCTTCCATGGGCTTCCATGTCAGTGCTGGAATAACGGTGAGCATCCCCATGTCAGGAACGCTGGAATAGCGATGAGCATGTGTCAGGAACGCTGGAATAGTGGTGAGCATCCCCATGTCAGGAACGCTGGAATAGCGATGAGCATGTGTCAGGAACGCTGGAATAGCGGTGAGCATCCCCATGTCAGGAACGCTGGAATAGCGGTGAGCATGTGTCGGGAACGCTGGAATAGCGGTGAGCATGTGTCGGGAACGCTGGAATAGCGGTGAGTATCTTTGTGTTGGGAACGCTGGAATAGTGGTGAGCGTCCCTGTGTCAGGAACGTTGGAATAGCAGTGAGCATTACCAAGAAGTGAGTGTTCCCGTGTCGGGAACGCTGGAATAGTAGTGAGTGTTCCCGTGTCGGCGCTGGAATAGTGAGCCGTGTTGGTGCAGCACCCATGTCCGTGCTGGAATAGTGAGCATCCCTGTGTCGGTGCCCTGTGTCGGTGCTGGAATAGTGAGTGTTCCCGTGTCAGTCCTGGAATAGTGAGCGTTCCTGTGTCGGTGCTGGAATAGTGAGTGTCTCCATGTCGGTGCTGAAATGGTGAGCGTCCCCGTGTCGGTGCCCTGTGTCAGTGCTGGAATAGTGAATGTCCCCGTGTCGGTGCTGGAATAGTGAGTGTCCCATGTCAGTGCCCTGTGACGGTGCTGGAATAGTGAGCGTCCCCATGTCGGTGCCCCATGTCGGTGCTGGAATAGTGAGCGTCCCCATGTTGGTGCCCTGTGTCGGTGCTGGAATAGTGAGCGTCCCGTGTCACTGCCCTGTGACGGTGCTGGAATAGTGAGCGTCCCCGTGTCAGTGCTGGAATAGTGAGCATCCCTGTGTCGGTGCTGGAATAGTGAGCGTCCCTGTGTCGGTGCTGGAATAGTGAGCGTCCCCGTGTCGGTGCCCCGTGATGGTGCTGTAATAGTGAGCGTCCCCGTGTCGGTGCTGGAATAGTGAGCATCCCTGTGTCGTGAACGCTGGAATAGTGAGTGTCCCCGTGTCAGTGCTGGAATAGTGAGCGTCCCTGTGTCGTGAACACTGGAATAGTGAGTGTCCCCATGATGGTGCTGGAATAGTGAGCGTCCCTGTGTCATGAACACTGGAATAGTGAGCGTCCCCGTGTCGTGAACACTGGAATAGTGAGCGTCCCCGTGTCGGTGCTGGAATAGTGAGTGTCCCCGTGTCGGTGCTGGAATAGTGAGTGTCCCCGTGTCGGTGCTGGAATAGTGAGTGTCTCCGTGTCGGTGCTGGAATAGTGAGCGAGTGGGCTCACTGCTTCTCCTACCCTGTGCATGGTCACAGGAATAATTTCCTTAAAATCAAAATGGGTGGAGATGCTTGCTCACCCTTGACTCCTGCACTGTATTTGCAGGTCAGATCCCACCTGTTGCAGCCTTGTGTTGAGGCACTCAACAGACCCTGCTTCCTGGCTGTTTCCCTTCACGCTGCCTCCAGATCAGGCACCCATGGCCTGTCTCCGGGCTCCAGACACTCCCTGCAGCTTCCACTTCCCATATCTTACAACGCCTGCCCCGACTTGTGTTGAGAGTTGACATGGAAAGGAATTGATAAATGTACAGTCCTAGACCTGGCTGTGACCCGGAGCAATCCAGTACATGTTTATTGAGCTGCTACTTTGTCCAGCATGGTCCTCCAGGGAAGGAGGAAGAGACAGGGAGGGCGTGGCCCCCAGGGTGCATCTCGGGGAGCCCCCTCCCTGCGGTCTCTGCCTCCTACCTGAAAGCCCAGAGGGCTGGGCTGGGAGTGTGAGGCAGCCCCATGAGGGGGCTGATTTCTGGTGAGGGGGACACACGGGCTAATCCCAGGCAAGAGGCCGTGGTGGCTCAGTGCCCCCTGTGCCAGAAAGGGCAGGAGCCTAATCCCTCAGTGTAGGTCAGACTCTGGAGGTTGCTCTGAGAAGCGTGGAGGTGGAAAGGGAGAGCAGGAAGGGGCAGTGCAGGGGTGGCCCCAGGCCCCAGTTAGGCAGCCCCCGGGGCATCGGGCATCAGCCCCAGAGCTTCACGCTTGGTGTAGGTTGGTCGTCTTCACCTATTTCTATAAATTCATTAAGAGGAAAACGTAACGATGTCTTTCTGAACGATGGACACTTTGCAGATTACAAAGGGTTTTCGAGAATGCTTTGCTTTTGGCAGTAGCGTCAAATACAATTCCTGCAAATACAGGAAGCGCAGGTTTGGCAGGTGGCGCCCTCCTGAGGCCTCACGGCTCCCTGTGGGTTCGCGTTCGCCTCTTCCCTCCCTCGTTCCTGTGTGGGATTCTAGGCTCTTCCACTGCATAGACGTCCCTGGAGTGGCCACATGGCTGCCAGGGCCCCTGTCCCGCCTTCAGCAGGGAGCGTGTTCCAGCTCCAGCTGTTGTCAACGGGGCCACAAGATCATGGCCCAGTGTCTGCCCACCCAGCCACCTGCGTCGGGCAGTGCCTGCAGTGCAGTGAGCAGCTCTCACCCTCTCTCTGTGGGCACTCTGCTACCGGCACAGCACCCACCCACCCACCCACTCAGTCCCTCCATACCAGAAGGGAGGTCTGGGGAGCCCCTCTCACAAACACGTACCCTGCCTGGAGGCCTGGGACGGGGAGGAAACGCATTGCCAATAACCTCTAAGCTCACAGAGGCCAGCCCGGGACAGAACCATGCAGCTCAGCATGGGGCATCGGCCAGCACAAGTGGGCGGTGAAGAGAGGACGGCTCCCCTGAATCCTGGAGGGGTGGGGGCGCCAGCCAGGCGTGGAGCTGGGTGGGCACAGGAGGGCACGGGTGTCTGAGCAGTGGGACTGCAGCAGCAAGACTCTGGTCTGGATTTTAGGCTGTGCTCGGCCTGCATGTGGAGGAAGAGCCGGCCTTGCCAGCTCTGAGGCTGCCGCTGCCTCTGGTGAGAGTAAGGGGGACTCTCAGGGCGGCCTACCAGTGGCCCCGGGGCCATCCTTAGCTTCCCAGGAATGGGTGGCCACAGAACCCCGAGCTGCTCCCACCTGGCGACAGGAGAGGGTGGGGAATGAGGGCCAGTGGTGTGCAGCAGGCCTGGTCAGGGAGCAGCCCTCAAGGGTGCTACTGGTAGGGTCCACCTGCCTCCCAGTGGTCTTTGAGATGCACCTCTGCAAGCTTCTCCTCAACACTCCTTATCCAGTGTGTCAGCCCCACAGAGGGAGGCCTGGGGGCCTCTGTCCATTGCTGGGTCCTCCGGGCTTGGCACCGTGCCCTGCACAGAGTCGAAGTGCGGTCACACTTGCTGATGAACCGGCCTGGCCAACCCCCTGGAGCCGCATGGTTCAGGGCTCACAGCTGGGGGCCCTCCAGCGGCGCCATCACATGACAGACCTCAGACTGCTGTGTGCCCTCCCACCCTCCTGATGTGGCACCCACGGACCAGCGGGGTCTTCAGGCAGCCTGTGCCCGAGGGGGCTCATCCGGCCCCACAGGGCTTTCCACTGGGCAGCTTCCTTTTCTGCTTTTTTTTTTGGAATAAGAAGCAGGGTCTTTATCATCATCACCAGTAACAGACTCTAAACCCAGAGGAAAGCATTCAGGAGGTTTTCCTGCTCAGCTGCTGGTTTATTTTAAACTGTCGGAGTTGATAGCCCAATCCACTTTTTGATGTAACTATGATGGTTTTAGGAGATTTAGACATGATTTTTTTATAGCATGAAAAAGAAAAATAGAACTGAATATATGATAATGATGAATCCTTCGACTTTTGTGTCTGAAATGGCTTCTAGGCATGAGTTATTGCATAATAATTCATGCCCCGTTGTGTCTTACTGCTTAATAAGCGTATGGAAAATGTTGATGTCGGAATTGCCTTTCTGTTGTCATTTTGGTGCTGTTGGAATTGTGCTTGTGTGGTAGTTGAGGGGCGAGCTAAGGGCCCTGACTGATGAAGCCATCAAGGGCACCCCCAGGAGAAGCCATCCATGGGCCGCATACCAGAGGCCAGGAAAAATGAAAAGATCTGTCGGCATCAACTTCTCCCCCCAGAAACCACGGGATTTCCTACTAATACAGCCGCCAGCTTCTCTCTCTTCAGGTGTCTCAGCCACAGAGACGCTGACTTAGTCCTGGACACACGTCTGAAGTTGACATTGTGTCTTAGGTGGAAACAGCCGTTTGCATTTGCATGGGTGTGGATTTGCTTGCACCCAAGGCCTCTGTCACAGGCCATATGGCTCGTGACGTCCAGCTCGAAAAGGGCAGGGAATCCTTAGGGCCGCTGGTCCCATGTGGCGGGCCCTGGTGCCTGCCTTTATCATAGTTTCGGGTCACGACTCACCTTCTCACTAGACCGTGAGCTCGTGGGGCTCAGACCCCAAATGCTCTCACCTCAGAACCCACCAGCAAAGGCCTGCGGCCGAGCCAGTCACTGTGAGCCAGAGTGGGATGAAAGCAGGTGTGAAAGGAGTGTCTGCGTTAGTAGCGCAGTCTGCGCAGTTTCACTAATGGGGAATCTTTATTCTGAGAAGTTGACCCAAGACGTGTTTTCTAAGCAGCTCAGGGCAAGAACTGTGGTCCAGGTGTTTCTCCAACCACAGCGACGCCTCCGATGCGCACTCGGGCATTGCGAGAACGCTTCGCGAACACATGCACCCGGCCACCGACCCGTCGCACAGCGAGCCCTAATCTACGCTGCAGGAAAATGGCACTTGGGGAGGGAAGAAGCCCCGTGGCCAGGAGCAGCCCGGGCCATGTGTGTTACACACAGCAATAGACAGGTGCTCCCGCCCCTCTCTCCCTCCACCACTTTCCGGCCAGGAGACATGAGTTGAGTCCCTTCTCCCTTCTGGGCCTTCGTGTGCAACACAGGGAGGCTGACCTGTGACTGCCAGGCTCTTTCAGGTCTGGGCGGTTCCTGTGCCCCAGGGCCAGGTGTTCAAGCCCATCAGGCCCTGTCCCCTTCCCAGGGCAGAGCCAGTTCTGTCTGCAGGCTCCCTGGGAAGAGTGCTGGGAGTCAGGGTTAGTGAGGACAGGGCACAAGTTGCACCCCGAGAGTCGCTGGAGGCCACAGAGTCCTGTCCACGCCGTGACTGTGACCAGGGCCCATCCACGGGTTTCCTTTGTTCTGGTGGGCAGGCCACGGAAACTGGCTCTGGCAGCCAGCAGAGCTGCAGAGTGATCAGGCGACTGCTGTCGAGGGCGGTTCCGCTGCCACCACTGCCCTGGGGACGCTCTCAAGGCCTGGGGACCCCTCAGCCCGCACGGGAGGTTGGCTCACTGGCGCAGCCAAAAGCGACCTTGTTTTGTCTTTAGCCAGCTGCTTGTGCTCATGTATTTATACACAGGAGAAAGTGCAGTTGGCCGTGGGAGAAGTTCATTTTGTTTAATTTTTAATCAGAGACCACTGCAGAGTGGCACTCGACAAATTCTAGTGCAGAGGATGGCTTGTTGCACGGGGCTCCTAAGCTCACCGACAGAGCCCCGGGCCGCCGCCTGACCCTCCCAGCTGGAGTCAGGCCAGACTCCAGCGACACTTCCGGCATGCTTCACACAGCCTGTGTCCTGCTTCCTCACCCTGGGAGCACCTCACGCGAGTGTCCTTGGTGAATCTGCATCTTTAATTCTCCCCCCTTATTGGTTTGTTTTTGTTTTTGAGACGGAGTCTCGCTGTGTCGCCCAGGCTGGAGTGCAATGGTGTGATCTCGGCTTGCTGCAATCTCCACCTCCTGGGTTCAAGCAATTCTCATGCCTCAGCCTCCCGAGTAGCTGGGATTACCTGCGTGCACCACCACGCCCAGCTAATTTTCGTATTTTTAGTAGAGACGGCTGGTCTCAAACTCCTGACCTCAAGTGATTCACCAGCCTTGGCCTCCTAAAGTGCTGGGATTACAGGCGTGAGCCACTGTGCCCGGCCCCTGCTTTAATTTTGTGTGGCTTTGTTTGTGGCATCATTTAGTGGAATGGGGTCACATGGGTTTTGCAGCCAGAAGTCCTGAGCTGGAATCATGGTTGGGCCATTTCACTACCTGGGACAATGACCCTTCTTCTTCTGGGCAGCAGCGTCCTCATCTGTAAAGAGATGGTATTAATGCCCTCCTCCTGAAGGTGCAGTTTCCATGGCAAGATGCACATAAGGTGCCTGGTATGTGACCGGTGTTCAGGCGCTGGTCCCTTCCCTCCATTTCCAAAAGCTCTTGTGTGTTCATGCCTCCGCAGTTGACTGGAGCGTCACACCTCAGGTCTTCCCTGGGCGGTGTTCTGCTCTGAACCCTTCTAAGCATGACAGAAAGTGGGCTCAGCCTGCCGGGTGGGCAGATGAATTGCATGAAAGTGTCTGCCTCAGCGTCCTCATCAAAGGCATGTGGCAGATGCCCTTGGAGTGAGGATGAGCCCTGCCACAGCCATCAGCTGTCTGTGCATCATTCTGAGCAGCACCCTCCAGCCTCCCTGGAAAGCTGGTGTTCTGTGGCCTCTGCAGCTTGTCTCAGCCTCGCCAGGCAGGGTGGCAGAGTGACCTCCTGGCCGGGCATGATTGTGGTGCTGGTCAGTTGCCTGTGAGAGCAGGCAATCTAGCCGCCCTCTGTGGACCTGCAAGGTGCCCTCCAGACACCCACAAGGAATGTGGTGATGTGGGGAAGGAGGAAGCCCCAGATACTGCAGAGGGAACAGACCAGCCTGGACTCCCCTGTGGATAGAGCCCCGGTGGGTGAGGCACCCTGCTCCCCACCTGCCTCCAGCATGCAGCTGCAGAGCAGGGACCGTGTAGATCACACTGCCATGAACAGCCGGGCAGTGTGCAGACAGCGCTGCAGACCCAAGCTGGTCACGTGATGCGGGGGCACCTGTATGCCCGAGAACTGACAGCTCTTGGAGTCTGCAGCTACACGGCAGGGCCTGGTTCGCTCCTGACTTCCTGGTGCACACCCTGAGCACCTTCCCTGTGTGGATCCCACCTGTGCTGCCCACTGCCCCCACAAAGTTCCTCCTGGGAACGACCCTCTGTAACCAGGACTCATGGGCCATCGTGGTTACAGCTGTGTGCTCGGCCCTATCACATCCCACCAGAGATCAGAGGCCTCGGGAGGCACCTGCAGTGCTGGGGTCGCAGAGCAAATGAGCTCAGAGCCGGGATTCCAGGCCGGGGCTGAAAGGCAGGGCTCGGCTGCCTCTTGCGTGTTGACATTTAGCACGATGTTTGCAGGACTGTGCGTGTCGTTGTGCCTGGGTTCATTTTGGATTTGGATTTCTACTTCATTTTTAATTAATTTAAAGCAACTATCTGATTTCTGGGCTGACATTCAGCAGTCAGAGACCAAAGCATGGAGAGAGGGCAATGTAATTCATGCTTGTCTTTGAATTCTTTGTGTCTAGCGTGGGGCCTGGGCCATAACCTTCGCTTAGATGTTGCTAATAAGTAAATAAAAAGTCAAGTTCCGTAAATGGCCTGCATCTTACGCAAAAGAGTGTAAAGTGTGAAGAGGAGACTGTCCAACCAAATGGCAACCATTAGACTTATTTTTAAAGCTTGATGTGCCCAGGTGTTTAGAGCGGAGTGGTATATGATCTGTCTGATGGGATCGTGGTAAAGTAGTATTTGAGGCCATTCATTCAGCAAACATGTGCTGGGCTTCAGATGCTCTGCTAAGTCCTCAGGATGGAAAGCAAGTAAAGCACACTCTCCTGCTTGGAAGGGCCCACGGCTTGGTCCATTCACATCAAACAACGGAGACAGGACATCAGGAAAGGGCCGTGCACAGTGCAGGTGCGGAATCCGAGTCCGGGGACCCCGTAGTCCCCCTTGAGAGGCAGCTGGACATGGGGCGGGGGTTGTGCTCCTCTTCCAAGCCGCCTTGGGCCCCACCTGAGGCAGAGGCAATGGCCTGGCGGCGTCGGGAAGGTGCAGAGGGCTGGTGCTTGTGGCCCCCGTCTCCTGAACAATTAGGATCATAGCCCTAAGTGCCACGCACAAGCCTGAGAGGAGCAAAGGGTCTCCTAACCTTCATGCCTCTACAGTCAGTCCATACCCTCCCAAGGGGCAGAGACCCTCTTGGGGCATCTGTAGCAAACAGAACACTTTGTCTTCACAACAGCCAAGCAAAGTTCTTCCTCCTGCTGAGAGAACAGATCCCGTGTGACCTTCACACCTTCATTATTGGAAACTGCTAATGTGTGTTCCTTTTGAAATATGCAAGATGTTGGGCGTGATAAACTGAGGGAAGATTAAGGTGAGTTACTCCTTTGTTTAAACTTTGGCTTCATGGGTAGTCTTATTAAGGGAAGGGATTTAAAGTGCTTAAAAATTCAATAGGACAAAGGGCATGTTGTGGTTCAAGACGTGATGTATTGCCATACAGGATGCGATCTGTTCCAATGGCTGTAAAGCAGTCATCTGAGCTCACTGTGGTGGGAGCCGGCCAATTATAACACCTCCTGAAGACACAGGGACGCAATCTGCACGCTCCTGCAGGCCCTGGGATGGCTTGGCTGGCAGCTCGGACAGCTGGGCTCCTCCAGGTGCTTCCGAGCCCCTTTCCGTCCTGTCAAGGTCATCCTAGCCATTTCCCTGTGGCTGTCTCCCCAGCCAGTGGCTAAAGTCACTGGCAGACCAGCCACTAAAGATGGGACGCCCCTCGTTTCCCTTCATCCACTTGGCTTTTTGCAAAATCCTTATCTTACACATTCCTCCTTATGCTTAAGACACGTCCTTTGGTGGGGTCCTCTCTCGGGGTGAATCCATTCAGGGCTCACAGCAAGAGGGGAGCACACAAAGGAGAAGAAGGGCTGGATTAGGGGAAGGAGCATTGGGAGGGTGTCAAATTCTCCATCTCCACATTGTGTGGCTTCTCTGAGTGTTTCCTCATGGGCACTGGGAGGATGATGTTTGCTCTGGGAACCAACCAATGTCAACATGAGAACCAAGCGCTGCTTGTTGAGCAAGGCCTGAAGAACTGGAATCTGGAGTCAGACAGGCTTGGGCTTGTGTTTCACATCTGCCACTCACTGTGGGGCCAGGGTGGCAAGGACTTACCTTCCTTGTGCTTCGGTGCCTGCCTTTGTTAAGTGGGGATAATAGCATCTAATTCATTTCAATGAGGATGTTCTCAGGCTTAATGCTATAATTTATGGAACTAGTGCTTGGCCCAGTGCAGAACCTCAAGGAATGGCAGCCACTTTTAAAGTTATTACCATGACGATGGTGTTATTATCACTCTTACTTCTACTTCCGTTACCATTACTACAACGCACGGCACAGAAGCCCTTCAGAAAGCGCGGAGCCCCTTGCAGGTGTGAGGGCTGATTCCGGGTAACGTCCAGGCTCACCTGATGAGGGTTGTAATTACCCAGAACTTGCTGCTGGTCTCTCCTGCTGGTAACTCTTGCAGAACAGCCACCAGGAGCCTTTTATATCGTGTGTCATAAAAACACCTCTGATTGGGTTCCTATGAAGTTGGGTGTGTAACGGCCCCGCCTGTCACAGAAGGAGAATGCATTTCCAGATTAAAAACGACGAGGACTCTTGCTCCTGTGCGGGCGAGCTGTGGCTTGCACTTTGTAGCTGCACACACTGGCGTATCCTTGTCCACATAATGACTGCCTCAGGCCAGTGTGTGCATGTGCAGATGGCACTGCCCTTCCCTTCAAGCTTTGCTAGTGAAATATCTCTCACATCCGCCCAGTGAGGCCCAAGCCTCTTCCTGTCTCAGCCTTCGTCACTCTCATCTCAGCCTTTTTCTTCCTAGTCGAGGTGTTGATGAGTTAGTGCGGTCACTCATTCACCTCAGCAAGCATGTATCAAGGGCCTGCGGTACAGCAGCACCGGTGACACCAGCCAGGAAACCAGCGTGTGGGCTGCCCGCTCCGTGGGGCACATGCGTCGGGGCCCGAGGGAGCAGGAGGAGCTTGTGTGCTTTCTTCTTGGCTGGGGAAACCAAATACAGGGACACAGGGACAAGTCACCCAGGCATCACAATGTGCTCGCACACGTGCAGACGCACCGCAAGGGTGGACACCGTGTGGGGCCTGGCCTGTGCCCAGCACTGGGTTAGAATGCGGCATCGTCCCTGTCCTAGCTCACACCTAGACGAGGGACGCTCTGGTGAACACACAATTTAATCTTCAGTAGAATCCAAACAGGTACATATCAGGTTTTAGAAGAAGAGGAAGACCACGTTTGGCAAAGAGGCACATGATGGCTTTGAAGATCTGGGAAACGTGGAGCTAGAGGTGAGTGAGGCCTGTGCTGGGATGAGAAATAGGGGTTCAGCCGAGGGGGTTCATGAGATGCAGCCAGAGGGATGGTGCCATGGTGCACACACACGAGGATCCCCTGCCACACTGGACACACACGAGGACTCCCTGCCACGGTGGACACACACAAGGACTCCCTGCCACAGCACACACACACGGGGACCCCCTGCCATGGCACACACACACATGGGGATCACCTGCCACGGCACACACACGGGAACCCCTGCCACAGTGCACACACACGGGAGCCCCTCACCGTCCTTCTTGCCACCTGCTCCGCCTCAGCTCGTCTGCCTGGCGTGGGGGAACATCACTCGTCACTCTCTGACTCACATCCCATTCCTGTGTGAGTGCACCATGGCAGGCGGCTCTGCTGTGTATGGTCTGTGGCAGGGGGTCCTCGTGTGTGTCCCTGTGTGTGCAGAGGGTCCCTCTGTGTGCACCGTGGCAGGGGGTCCGCGTGTGTGCACTGTGGCAGGGGGTCCCCATGTGTGTGCACCATGGCAGGAGGTCCCCGTGTGTGCGCTGTGGCAGGGGGTCCACGGGTGTGCACCATAGTAGAGGGTCCCCGTGTGTGCACCGTGGCAGGGGGTCCACGTGTGTGCACCGTGGCAGGGGGTCCCCGTGTGTGCACCGTGGCAGGGGGTCCCCGTGTGTGCACCGTGGCAGAGGGTCCCCGTGTGTGTGTGCCGTGGCAGGGGGTCCCCGTGTATGCACTTCAGGGCAGGGGTTCCCCTGCATGCACACTGTGCACTCCATGCAGACAGATATGAAATTGTGGAACAGACCTCAACACCTATAAGTTTGCCTGGAAAGGACAGACTAGCTTGGAAGCTGTTGTAATAACTTCAGGTAAAGTGGTTGAGGCTAGATGGACTGGCTGTAGAACCGGAGAGGAGATGCAGCTTTCATCCTGGGGAGGGAGTGGGAGATGACACAAAGGGTGGGTTTGTGAAAAGGAGAAACAGGTGTCAGGGAAGAACCCTAAAAAAGGCCCTTGGACCTGATCTCCTGAGAAGACACACCTCAGCTACTCTTGTGATCATTAAAATGTGACAGAGTTAAATCTTCGTTAGTTAGAATTTCATCCCAGCACCCTCTCCCATCTGCAGAACACTGATACCTGGTGTTGGGAGTGATGGCCAAGACTCCAGAGAAGCAAGTAAATTAGGTGCAATTGGATGTGGGGGTAAACCAGCGTGCACCTGCCTTCCAGCCTGGAGGACTCAGGAGCTCCTGCAAGCAGGCGAGGTGACCCTCTACAACCCAACCAGCCAAGCCCTTCCCCAGGCATCACCAACCCCAAAGGGCTACACTCCCGTTTAAAATTAGAATCAAACCGATTCCTCCCGTAATAGAAGCTATTTTCATATATAAATCAATGTATCTTCCTTTCTCTTTCTGTAAGGAAGACAGAGGATTGTAATTTATTTCTCTTTCCTTCTGTGTATAGACTAATTTTTTTCTTGTTATAAAAGAAAGAGAATTCTAATTTGCTGCTTTGGAACAAGCCCAGCAATGGAGCCTAAGTACGCGGAGGGAACTCTGGAGATTACAGAGTGAAGTTCAGCTGACCTGGTGCCACAAATTAAGCTGCAGCCCACTTAAGCTGCCAACACCAATCAATTAAGCTATTGTGCTTGGAGGACGTTGGGATCGGCACTGCATAGGATCAAGGCTCTATGAAGTGGAGGCACTTACTCCGTCGCTCCTGCCGCCAGCCCTGGCCGAGGGGGCTTGGCGTCTACTTTTCCTTGAAATGCGTGATGTCTGAACTTCCATTGCAGCACGCATGTCATCAGCACGGTGCCCCAAGGTGCTGAGAGTTCACGTCGTTCTTGGTCTTTGACAGAGTAAGGGTGATAAAGTCAGGAGATTCGCCTTTTACGAAATAACGTGAACATTCTCTAAGGTGAGACCTGTGAGTAGTGAGAGGTGGGCTGAACCACAAGGCGCATTGATGAGGTCCACATTCTTTTCCTTTTCACCTGAGGTCATTCTGTCTGGCCCTTCCTACCCCCAGAGGCCAGTCATGGATTTGTTCACAAAATGACGACGTAGCCTCTAGAAAGCTTATTGTGGGATGACTCAGAGGTGGTGAGCCTCAAATGAGTTGGAGGTTCTAATAAAGGGGTTGCATATTCCATGCTCCCACAGCTGCCTTCAATCTATGGAAATCTTAGAGAAAATGCTGATCTTTCCTCCAAGTAAATCGTTAGTTATTCCGAGCTTGTGAATAGGGCTAAGGCCACTCCTTTCCTCTTTTTCTTTGTCTCTTGCCCTTCTCTTTCTTTTATTCCTGTCCCACTTACAGGCATTTGAAGTGTCTCTTAAACCAGTCACAACACACAATGCTGCTGTTGGGAATAAGGGCAGAAAAGAGAATCCACGAATGGGCATGAGGAATTCGGGGTTCCCCGCGCGAGTGTCTTCTGGGGCTAAATCGTAGTCTGCAGATGCTGCGCTGAGGCATTTTCCCTGGCTCCTGTCACCGTGCCCTCCCTTCCCCCGGGGTGACTGTAACACAGCTCCGCTTCCTTTCTGGAATGTTCCAATGTTCCATAAATTAGTCGATGACCATCCAACCTGAGGCAGGATGACGCAGCTCATGGCTTCACAGAAGCTCGGATTTGGTCACCAGGGCCCTGTCTGGGCCTCTAGCCATTGATTTAGCAGGTTCAGTGGGTGGCTTGTGCTGGCCGGGCTGACCCCTGCCTGCCTGACCACAGCCTGTTAGCTGCAGAAGACTGGCCCGTGGGGCTCTCCAGGCGGCATTCTGAGGCCCTGGTGGATGCTCTGGTTCAGGCGGGGGTGCCTTTTTCCTGGCTAAACTCCCCTGGTAGAAGTGGCAGGCCTCCCCTGAGCCACCATGGCGGAGGGCTGAGAGCCCACCTCCTGCAGCTCAGCCCTGCATATCCACCTGGAAAGGCACAAGTCCCTGCGAGGGACACTGTCTGGGTCCAAGGGCAGCTGGGAGTTGCATTAAAGCTTTCTCTTCTTTTACTCTTATCTGATGAGTCTGTTTTTGTGTGTAGGGACCCACTTCACTTGTTTAGAGGAATAGTGATACATGCTTTTCACCTTTCAGACAAGACATTCAGTCTTTAATTAGATTAAAACAGGGAAACATAAAAACACAAAAGCAAAACAGATTCATTTGCAAAGATGAACTTATTCTTGGAACTAAAATGCAGTTCTCAGAATGAAGTTCTGTAATGACTTAGAGCAACACAGTAGACCATACATTCAGCCCGGTTTTTCTAAGAGATGAGCATGCTGTTTAAATGACTGGTTTGTTTTTGTTGTTGTTGTTGTTGGGGTTTTTTGTTTTTTATGGAATTTCACTCTTGTTGCCTAGGCTGGAGTGCAATGGCGAGATCTTGGCTCACTGTAACCTCCGACTCTGGGGTTCAAGCTATTCTCCTGCCTCAGCCTCCTGAGTAGCTGGGATTACAGGTGCCCGCCACCATGCCTGGCTAATTTTGTATCTAGTAGAGACGGGGTTTCCCCATGTTGGTCAGGCTGTTCTCTATCTCCTGACCTCAGGTGATCCTCCCACTTTGGTCTCCCAAAGTGCTGGGATTACAGGCATGAGCCATGGTGCCAGGCCCAAATGGCTGGTTCTTATAATGATCCTTCACAGAGGGCTGAGGCTGCCACACTAAGTCACAACACGGTGGTGGGATTACCGAAGGGGTGAATACAGAAATCAGATCTGGGGACAGGCACTTGGTCCAGTTCCATCTTTGACAGCACAGATAGAAAACGCCAGTGATATTAGCTACACGTACAGTGGATAATATATTTTAAAGACTTGTTGTTCTGTTCTTAGATTGCAGCCACCACAAAAACTTTTCAAAAATCCTGTCCAGTTGTGAAAAGGCAGACTGTGGAGGTCCTGTGCAGCCTGTCCCTAGCCACAAACTCAAGTCGGGGTAGAGACAGAACACATGCGTTTGAGCAGGTGCAGAGGTGGATTACATTGATTGATTTTCAAATGCTGACCAGCCTCATATGAGGTTGAAGTCCCTTAGTGTTGATTTGCTATTCATTTTAAATATTGAGGATTTTAGTTGCTATTATTTTGTGGAGGATTTTTGTCTTTGTTCATGAGGATATTGGTCTCTTTTTTTTTATTGTGATTTCCTGAATTGTCCTTGCAGAATGTCAAAGATGTGCAGCCCCACAGCCCCACATGGGCAGCCCCATGTTCCAGCCTGGAGCCAGGCTCACCCACACATCGAGGTGGCTACTCCCCAGACCACCAAACTCATTTCCTCACAGTCCTTCTGGCCACACTGACAACCTGGGCTTTCTCCCTCAGGGCCTTTCTCCGACTGCTCCACCCGCTCGCAGACCCTCCCTGTTCCCTGCCTTGGCTCGTCTTGAAATTTGGGCCATCAATGAGCTGTGCTGCAGCCACTTGAGCACACGGGTTTCCACTCCCTAGACTTTTTAAGCCACCATACTGCTGGTCGCATGTAGACGTCTTCCCATTTATTTATTTTTTAAAGATATCCAGGTTTTTGTTTGTTTTGAGATAAGAGTCTTGCTCTGTTGCCCAGGCTGGAGTGCAGTGACTCGATCTTGGCTCACTACAAACTCTGCCTCCCAGGTTCAAGCAATTCTCCCGCCTTAGCCACCCTAGTAGCTGGGATTACAGGTGTGCCTTACCACATTCGGCTGATTTTTTGTAGTTTTAATAGAGACAGTTTTGGTCATGTTGGCCAGGCTGGTCTTGAACTCTGGGCCTCAAGTGATCTGCCTGCCTCCAAAAGTGCTTGGATTACAGGCATGAGCCATTGTGCCCGGGCAAAGATATTGAGTTTTAAAATTTGCATCCACTCTTTTTAGTGTACAATCTATGAGTTTTTGACAAATGCATACTGGAGCAGCCACCACCGCAATCGAGACGAAGAATCCACCCTGGCCGGCTCGCCTGAGCTGTTCCTTGCAGCTGAGTCTCCCCTCCCTCCCCCTTAGCCACGGACAACCTGTGAGCTGGTCTTCATCTCTGCATTTGCCTTTTCCAGAAGGTCATATAAATGGAATCATACATATAAATAATATGTGATCAAACATGTAAATGGGGTCAAAAGTAAACATGTTTACTAAACACAGTGCATCTGAGATCCCTCCACACTGATGCAGGTGTCTGCAGTTCCTTCCTCTTTATCGCTGATGAGTGCCCCATCGCATGGACATACCACAGGTCATCCGTTCTCTGGGGCTGAGTATCTGGGCGAGTGCGAGGATGAAGATGAATAAGGCTGCTATAAACATTTCTTGCAGATTCGTGTGTGGTCATAGTTTGCTTTACTCTTGCCTGCTCGGGAGAGTCCTAGTCATGTGGTAAGTGTTTGTTTAACTTGGTAAGAAACTGCCAGTTTCAGCCGGGCACAGTGGCTCACACCTGTAATCCCAGCACTTTGGGAGGCTGAGGCAGGCAGATCATTAGATCAGGAGATTGAGAGCATCCTGGCTAACATGGTGAAACCCCCTCTCTACTAAAAATACAAAAACTTAGGCAGGCATGCTGGTAGGTACCTGTAGTCCCAGCTACACGGGAGGCTGAGGCAGGAGAATGGCGTGAACCCGGGAGGCGGAGCTTGCAGTGAGCCGAGATTGCGCCACTGCACTCCAGCCTGGGGGATAGAGCGAGACCATCTCAAAAAAAAAAAAAAAAAGAAAGAAAAGAAAAGAAACTGCCAGTTTCCCGAAGAGGTTATGCCGTTCTGCATTCCTGCCAGCAATGGGGGTGCGTTACGGATACCCACACCCTTGCCAGCAGTGATGTGATCTGTCATTTTAATGTTAGCCTTGCTGGTTGATATGTAGAGGCATTTAATTGTGGTTTTAGTTTGCATGTCTCTAATGACTCCATGTTGGGTCTCTTTTCATGTATATATTTTCTATCCATACATCTCCTCTGGTGAATTATCTATTCAAAATTTTGTCCTTTAAAAAAAATTGGGTGGTGGTTGATTGCATAAAGAAACTGTGGTACGTAATCACCATAGAATACTACACAGCCATAAAGAAGAATGAAATCATGGCCTTTGCAGCAACATGGATGAAGCTGGAGGCCATTATCCAGGCAAATTAACACAGAATCGGAAAGCCAAATACCGCATATTCTTACTTATAAGTGGGAGCTAAATCTTAGGTTCACGTGGGCATGAGGAGGGGAGCAGTAGATACTGGGGACTCTAAAAGGAGGGAGGGAGGGAGGGGACCAAGGGCTGAACAACTTCCTGGTGGAAACTATGTTTAATGTCTGGGGGATGGGATCAATAGAAGCGCAAGCCTTAGTTGGACAAACCTGCACATGCACCCCCTGAATCTAAAACAAAAATGGAAATTAAAAAACTGGGTTGCATGTTTTCTAACTGTTGAGTTTGAGAGTGCTTCATATATTCTAGATATAAGTTCTTCATCAGATATGTAACTTGTAAATATTCGCTTTTAGTCTATAGTTTGTTTTAAAATTTTTCTTAGCAAAGGTTTTGAGTTTTGCTGAAGTCTAATTTATTAATTTTTTGAACGGATCATGCTTTTGGTGTCATATCTGGAACCTAATTGCCTCACACAAAGTCTAAATAGTTTTCTCCTATTTTTCACTTAAGATCTTTACAGTTTTGCATTTTACATTTAGACCTGTGATCCATTTGACTTAATTTTATGAGCTATGGAAGGCTCTAGGAAGGCTCATTTTGTTGCATATGCATTTCAATTGTCCAGCATCTTTCATTGAAAAGATGATTCCTTGAATTGCCTTTGCAGCTTCGTCAAAAATCAATTGACTATATATTTGTGTGGGATTATTGGACTCTCTGTTTTGTTCCATTGATCTGTGTATTTGTCCTTTCACTAATACCACATGTGATAAACTCATTTATTTGCTTGAGGAGCTTTCTTTTTTCCTAGAATACTTGGAATTTTTCAGGTAGACATTTACGTTTTATGCAAACCAGAAACAGTTTTATTTCTTACTTTCTATTCCATATGCCTTTTATTTCTGTATGCTGCTCTATTGCAGTGGCCAGAACCTCGGTATAGTGTTGAAAAGGAGTGGTGGGAGATGACATCCTTGTTTTGTTCCTGATCAGAGGGGATAAATTTTTCAGTCTTTGACCACTAAGTGTGATGGCAAATTTTAATATTTTGTAGATTCTCAATATCAGGTTGAGGAATTCCCTTCTATTCCTATTTATATGAGCATGAATCAGTATTGAATTTTGTTTAATGCCATTTTTGTGTTTATTGATATAATCAGGCTTTCTTCTTTAGTCTGGTAACATGGTGGATTACACCGATTGATTTTCAAATGCTGACCAGCCTCACATGAGGTTGAAGTCCCTTAGTGTTGATTTGCTGTTCGTTTTAAATATTGAGGATTTTAGTTGCTATTATTTTGTGGAGGATTTTTGTATCTTTGTTTATGAGGAATATTGGTCTCTTCTTTTTTATTGTGATATCTTTGTCTGCTCTTGGCATCAGAGCAATACTGGCCTCATCAAGTGAGTTGTACAGGCTTCCCTCTCCTATTTTCTGGAAGTTATTGAATAGAATTAGTTTTATTCCTCCCTTAAATGTTTGGTAGAATTTTCCAGTAAAACCTTCTAGATTCTGAGTTTTCTTTTTGGGAGGCTGAAATTGTCCCAGAGGTTTCTGAGAGTATGTTCTCCACCCCTCCCCCCACCTCCCTGCCACTCTTTCCCCCCTTCTCTGTTCTTCAGATAGGAAAATTTATACTTTCTACCTTCAAGTTCTTGGGCTCCCCCCACCCTGTTATCTTAATTCTACAATTGAAGCCTCTTCGTGATTTTTTTTTGCTTCTGTTTTATGTTTTCAGTTCTAAAATTTTCATTTTTCTTCTATGGTTTCTATTTCTTTGCTGCAATACCTGTCTTTCTCTTTGTTTCAAGAGTGTTCACCTTTATTCATGGAGCATGGTTATACTAGCTGCTTGAAAGTCTTTGTCGGATAATTCAAACACCTGAGCCATCTCAAAGCTGCATGTATCCTGGGTGTTTGAGTTATCAGAACGTGACAATTGGGAAGATTTTCCTAGTTCTTAGTATGTTGAGTAATTTTGGATTATATCGTGGGCATAGTGGCTATGATGTTGTGAGATGCTGAGTTTGTTTAAATCAATGGTTTTCAACCAGGGATGATTTTGTCCCACAGGGAACATTTGGGAATGTCTGGAGAAAATTTTGACTGTTCCAACTGTGGGGTACTACTTACTGGTTTTTAGTGGATACAGACCAGGTGCTGCTAAACATCTGATAATGCACAGGACAGTCTCTTCCAACAAGGAATTATCCTGTCCAAAATGTCAACAGTGCATAAGTTGAGAAACCTGTGTTTAAATCTTCCAGAGAATGTTAAGTTCAGGCCAAAATGCTGTCTCACCTTCTGTGGGAAGTGATTTTAGCATCAGTTCAGTTTTAAAAGCCTTTGTTCTATGTGCCATTATTGAGTTGTGTCCTTCAAATTTATACGTTGAAGCCCTACCCCCAGTGTGATGGTATTGGGAGGCGGGGCTATTTAAGGAGGTAATCAGGTTCAGATGAGGTCACGAGGGTGGGGTCTTCATGATGGGATTAGTACCCTTACAAGAGAGACCAGGGAGCTCTTGCTAATTGAAGACGCAGTGAGAATGTGGTCATCTGTAAGCCAGAAAGAGGGTCCTTCCCAGAACTAGACCCTGCTGGCACCCTGATCTCATACTTCCAGCCTCCAGGACTGTGAGAAAATAAGCTTCTGTTGTTTAAGTCACTCAGTCTTTGGCATTTTGTCATGGTCGCCCGAGCTGACTAATCCACTCTGCCTCTCTATGTTCCATGCATGCACAGCTTAGAGATAAGCCTAGGGTTCATGGCAGCTCACACACACTATTAGGGGGACTTCTTCTCAAACTGTCTGCCCCTGGGAATTCCCCAGTACTGTCTGGATCACAGGGGCACCTTCCACAGTCCTTGGTTTCTCAGCCATGTGAGAAGCTGTATTGCAGTTTTACTTGACTACGGTGGTTTTCAGGGCAAAGTGGCAAGAGAAAAAAATCAGTGGGTTCCCCCAGTATTTTTTGGAACACAGAGGCCCATCTTCTCAGTTCCCCCAGCCAGAGGGATGATGTTTTTCTGGTATTTTAGTGACAACACCCGTGCCACTGCCATAGTTTCGGGATGGAGTGGCCTCGGAGCAGGGCCAGGAAAGGAGACAGAGAAAGGACCTTGGTGTCCCAGCTAGCTCCCTCTGGTCCTCTTTTTCAGTCCTCTGGCCAGAAAGAGAGGGATTCTCTCGAAGTTATTTCCGCACTGCTTGCTGAGAAGTGCTGAGGCTCTGGCTGCCTTCAGGACAAAGCTGAGAGATAACAAGAGAGAATCCAATAACTTCATGCCTACTGGTCACCTGTCAAGTTCCAACTTCCCGTTCCAATCTGCCTGCTGTTGCCCACGTTTTGGAGGCCTCAGGTGCTAGCTTTCTGTACGCTGTCAGAGTTTTTTGTTGTAGTTGGTGGGAGAGAGCCTGTAGTGGACTTACTGCATCTTGACCAGGACCAGAGTGATTTAATTTCCTTTTTAGGAAAGAGACAGGGAAGGGACTTGAGATGGTAAGTAGATTTTCTTTAGACATAGCAGATATTGGTTTCTTTTCTTGCACTACTTATGGGCAGTGTGTTAGCTGGATGAGGTATTGTATTTGTTTTTATTTTTTTGTTTAATTTAATTTTTTTTTTTTTTTGAGACAGGATCTCTCTCTGTCACTCAGGGTGGAGTGCAGTGGAGTGATTACAGCTCATTGCAGCCTCAAACTCCCAGGCTCAGTCCTCTCACCTCAGCCACCAGATAGCTGGGATTACAGGTGCATGTCACCACACCTGGCTAAGTCTTGTATTTTTTGGTAGCGATGAGGTTTTGCCATGTTGCCCAGGCTGCTCTTGAACCCCTGGGCTTAAGTGATCCTCCCTCCTCAGCCTCCCAAAGTGTGAAAATTAGAGGTGTGAACCACTGTGGCTGGCTAATTTTTGTGTTTTTGTTGTTGTGGTTGTTGTTGAGATGGGGTTTCACCATGTTTCCTAGGCTGATCTCAAACTCCTGGGCTTAAGCCATCCTTGGCCTCCCAAAGTGCTTCGACTAGAGGCATAAGCCACCGTGCCCAGCCAGCATGATGTATTTTAAATGTATTCTTCTCCTTTGGCATTCCTTCTGGGGAAGGTTGATGGAGTTGGTACTCCAAATATGGAGGCATGCTTGTAGATGTGCTGTCTCAGTCAAGAGACTCTCAGTGTTTATTCTTGCACATTCCACATTTCCAAGCCTGTTTTGCAGTCAGTCATGGCCATGTGATTGCTTTCTGGCCAGAAGTGAGCATAGCAATGAGTTATAACCCTTTCAGGCCCTGCCTGAGGACCCTGCGCAACCTTCCTGCTATGGTCTGTGCTCCCTGGCCAGCGGGATGCAGCCAACAGAGCTCAATGGATGCTCTAGAGACCCACAGGCCGGAGAAGCCCTGGACCCCTGAGTCACTGCATGGAGGAGACAGCCCCATCATGGCCGCCTGGCCCACATCGGACTGTAACACTAGCAGCTAGTGGGTTCTCATTGGGTTAAGTCACTGATATGTTTGTTATGGTAGCTAGAGTTGATTACCCTAACAAATACAATCTTTGATGGGCAATTTGAATCTCTCCCTGGTTGGACTGCTGAGTGAAATGTCAATCTTCTGATGAGTTTTTTTCCGGCTCTAATTTTGGTTAAACCCCCTATCAAATGGGGGTATATTAGTCTGACCCACCAATATTACTTTTTGCTTTCCACAGCAGTGTCAAAAGATAAATTGAAGCAATCTGGAAGATTTCAGACCCTTCAGAGGAAAGAGAGGCCATAAAGCCAAGGTATCATTATCATAATTTTGGCCACCACTCTGCCAAGTACACAGATACAAATTATGAATCATCTCTTAACTTTGACAGAACATAAGGATCGCTTTTGCAATTGAGATCTGTGGATAATTTTAAGTGCCCTGTGCCCGCCTTCAGGGTGCTGCCTTCCCTCTGACTGTTGCCATTCCCTTGGGTGGCATGGCTCGCAGGCACTGTGTGCCTTGGCAGCTGAAGGATCCAGCCCCAGGAGCCTGAGAGTAAGTCTGCTTCGCGCGAACTCGCTCTGTTGACGGGATTTCTTGGCACACGTTCGGGGAAGCAGCACAGCACCGCCTGTCCGGATCACTTGTTAGATGTGGTTTAATTAAGCAAGGAGGGTCACTGTGGAGGAGACTGCTCTGCCTGCGTTTTGATTTGTGTGATGGTTAAAACGTTTGGAAGCGCCTTTAAGAAGCCAGGTGGTGTAGATGAAGGGAGTCATTCGCCCGAGTGAGTGAGTTAGAAACAGCTGAGGGGCACCGTGCTTGCTTTATTCAAGGCACTCCCAGGAAGCTGCTGCCTCTCAGCCCCCACCATGGGAGGAGGAGAGGAGACAGACATGGCTGTGGGGGGTCGGGGGTCGGTGCTGTGGATGATGGTTCTCAGTCCTGGCTGGCCACTAGTGCCCTGGGGAGTTCATTCTTCCTTCCCAGCCCCAGGCCCAGCCAGTCCTACTGCAGCAAAGACATCTGTCCTCTTCTCCCTTTTAAACGTTTTTACTCTGATATAATTGTAGATTCACATGTGGTTGTAAGAAATAATATAGAGAGGGCCTGTGCCCTCTCTACCCAGCTTCCCTTGACAATAGCATCTGGTAAGACTACAGTCTAATCTCACACCTGGGATATTGACATCGGTGCGGACCAGTGATCTTTCAGACTTCCCTGGTTCTGCTGAGTAGTGTGTTTGGATGCATTTGGTTCTGTGCAATTTTATCTCATGGACGGCTCCCCTATTGTCAAGACACAGAACGGTCCCGTGGATGTATGTTGCTGGTGCGTGGTGAGGCCTCCATAAATCTTTGTTGAATGACCCTTCAGCTCCTCTTTGACGTGGAATGTGGGAGTTCTGTGCCAAACCAAAGAAGTGCTAAGGAAGCACTTATCAGAGGACACTCTGGGGACATCCAATCAGGCCAACAGTGCTGGAAGAGTCTGGAGCAGGCAAGGTGACAATGGTGGCTGCCACTCTCCACTGAAGTATTTGTGTATTAGAATGTGAAACAGATGAAGGTGTGTCTGTTAGTACATTTAAAAAATATTCGAAGTATGTTGAGGTGCCCAGTTCTTATATCTGTAACTGGGCTACTTTTGTTGAATTATACTGATGGTTAGCTGAAGAGCTGGCAGAAGTATTTTTATGTTACTAGGGAGACATTTTAGAGTCTCTCTAGGATTTAGTGTCTGGTTGCCTCACGCCGTGACAGAGAGTTTCTGGGCCATGTATGAGAAGCTCGTTTGATCACATCAGTTGCTGTGCTGTTCCTCAGCCCACGTTGATTTAGATCAATAAACCTCAGATCTGTTCACACCAGAATAGGCATGGAGTGTCAGCATATCCACATCATAAAGGTTTTCGGGGGCCTTTTCATCTGCAGTAGACTCCCTAACTTCTGCACCTGGCTGGGTGCCTGTAGTTGGTGCTAGCTGGTGTTGGCATAGTGTTAATGTGGTATTAGCATGCTGCTAGTGTGGTGTCCACATGGTGTCTCCGTGATGTTAGCATGGCAATAGCAATGGTGATAGCATGGTGTGGTGTTCATGATGTTAGCATGATGTAGCATAGTATTAGTTTGGTGTCTGCATGGTGTCAGCATGGTGTTAGTGTGATGTTAGCATGGTATAGTGTGATTTAGTGTGGTGTCTCCATGGTGTTTGCATGGTGTTAGCATGATGTGATGTGGTATTAGTGTGGTGTCTGCATGGTGTCTCCATGGTGTTTGTGTGGTGTCTCCATGGTGTTAGTGTGATGTTAGCATGGTATAGTGTGATTTAGTGCGGTGTCTGCATGGTGTCAGCATGGTGTTAGTGTGATGTTAGCATGGTGTAGTGTGAATTTAGTGTGGTGTCTGTATGGTGTCTCCATGGTGTTTGTGTGATGTTAGCATGGTATAGTGTGATTTAGTGTGGTGTCTGCATGGTGTCTCCATGGTGTTTGTGTGGTGTCAGCATGGTGTTAGTGTGATGTTAGCATGGTGTAGTGTGATTTAGTGTGGTGTCTGCATGGTGTCTCCATGGTGTTAGTGTGATGTTAGCATGGTGTAGTGTGAATTTAGTGTGGTGTCTGCATGGTGTCTCCATGGTGTTTGCATGGTGTTAACATGGTGTAATGTGTTGTTAGTGTGATGTCTTCATGGTATTTGGATTCAGCTGTGATGTACTTGGAAAAGTCCTGACTTTGGAGTAAGACACAGGTTCAAATCCCAGTCACATCACCTTTCCCGATACCAAAATTTCTCTGTGCCTCAGTTTCCTTTCTCATTTAACAGTAGCTCCCCGTTGTTTGTTTGTTTGTTTGTTGTTGTCGTTGTTTTGAGACAGAGTCTCGCTCTGTCGCCCAGGCTGGAGTGTGGTGGCGCAATCTCGGCTCACTGCAAGCTCCACCTCCCGGGTTCACGCCATTCTCCTGCCTCAGCCTCCCGAGTAGCTGGGACTACAGGCACCTGCCACCATGCCTGGCTAATTTTTTGTATTTTTAGTAGAGACGGGGTTTCACCGTGTTAGCCAGGATGGTCTCGATCTCCTGATCTCATGATCCACCTGCCTTGGCCTCCCAAAGTGCTGGGATTACAGGCATGAGCCAACATGCCCAGCCTAGCTCCCCTTCTTTACTGAGTAGGAGTAAACAAGACTTTATGGAGGTGCCTTCACCATGCTTCATGTATTGTTAGCAGAGTTCAACAAGTTTTTCACCCTGCAATTGACAGTAACCAAAAGACTTTTCTGTTTCTCACTGCTAAGGCCTGTGATCGAAAGTCTGCATGATTTCATGGCTAGGACATGAGGGCACGAGGGGTTTGCAGAAGTGCAGCCGTCTCAGGAAGGCAGCATGTTATAGGGTCAGACCGCGGGCCTTCACGGCTGTAGGCGGCACCAGGCTGGATTCATCTCAACATGCTTGTGACCAGGTGAGCCACGGATCCTCCTGTAGATAGGCGACAGACAACACGTGAGTCCCATGTGGAGGTGCAGAGCATCGTGATGGGGAAGGGGTCTGAAAAGCTGAGAAAATTTCACAGGTGGGGATTACTGTGTGATGTAATTTTCTAAACAAAAATATACAACAAAAACCTAATGTCATGCAGAGAAAACAGTTCAGAAGCAAAGCACCGTGCTCAGTTCTGCTCCTTCCTTTCCCTAAACTAAAGGACCCCGCTGACCAGACCCTCCCCTCCAGCATCGGCTCCATGTCTCTCAAGTCCCCAAAGCCCAGACAGCTACTGTAGCCTCGGAGGAGCCGCTGGGGGTGCGCTGACCTCGCCCACCTCTTTCTGAACAGCCCCTCAGCCCGAGGCTGAAGCACCTGTCACCAATCCTCCATTTGACAGACTTGGCTGGATCCTGCTTCAAGATGGCTGAGCGTGGTGTTTATTTCCTCTCCCTCCTCAGGTCCCTTTAAGACATGGCTGTGAAACGATGAAACAGGCAAAAGCTGGTTGGAGAGGAGTCATCAGAGAAAGAGCTTTAAGTGAATTTCTTGACGATGGTGTGCGGATGGATGGAGGAAGCCTCCTTCCTGATACAGAGTTGTGATCCAGGGTGGATGGGGGTGCATATGTGTTGGGGGAGGGCCATGGGGATGGAGGGAGCTGCTCCTGGTGTGGTTGGCGGCCGCGATTCTGTGGGTTAATGGAACGTACTGGGGATGGTCAACTCTGGTCACGCTCACCCTGCAGTCCGACGGTTCCAGTGCCCACTGACTAGCCCAAATCACTCTTCTTCAAAGATTCTGAAAGGGCTGTACGTCTAGGGTAGATCCAGGGCTTTTGCAGTGTTGGCGACTTAGAATAAAGATCTTCAAATTACAACATTTTGGGCCTCTGGCTCACTCCCCCAAAGCAAAATTTGTCCAATGACAATCTACAAAACTCGAGTAAGCCTCATTCTTAAATGTGACTGGAAATATTTAAGATAATCCAAGATAATCAAAGAGAATAAAATAGCCTATGAAGAAGCAATTTAGAAAAAAAATCCTCCCAATAATTAGAATTCTCAGAGAGATTTAAGGAGATAATGCAGCCATAAAACATGAACACGTACTTCAAGAAAACAGCAATTGTGCCTCATAAAAGCTCTTGGAAACCTGGAATGTGGTAACTTCTGAATTTTTTTTAATCAAAAGAAAAGGGAAATTTCCTAAAAAGTAAAACAAAAGAAGTGAAGGGGTAATGAGGCATGAAGAATCCTTCTAGGACAGACCACATTCAGCCAATAGAAGTTTTAGGAAAAGAAAACAGAGAAAATGGAGTAGAGGCAATTTTCAAGTAAATAGCACCAGAAAAGGTCCCCAAATTGTCAGGGAGACTCAAATGCTCACATTGAAAAAGTTGTGAACTGCTAAGTAAGATGAATTTTAAAAGATATCTTCACGTATTATTGTAAAAATTCAGAACACCTGGTTTAAACAGAGACTAAAGTATTACCTAAAGAAAAAATAATTCAGCTACAAAGAAATAAAAATCAGACCGGCATTAGATCTCCAACAGCAACGTAGCATAGTGGCATTCCAGAAGGTGGCAGGGTGATGTTTTTCCAGAAGGCAGCAGAGTGATGCTTTTTCGAGTGCTGACAAAGTTTCCACCTAAGTTCTACATCTAGACATCTATCAAATAAGTATGATTTTCAGACATGCAGTGAGTTCTAAGGGTCCCAAGATCCTTTCTGCTTTTAATAAACTTTTTTTGCTCTAGTGCAACATATACGCAGAGAAGTGGGCAAAGTGAATCGACCTCCGCAGCCTGGTGTCCACATAAAGAGATGGAACACCACAGCGCCTGCTGGCAGCCTCCCCAAGCCCCGCCTGCCATGGTCTCCAAGGGTGACTGTGATGTCCACCACCAGTGCTGTCATTTAGCTCAGCCAATATTGGAACAGTTTTAACCAAGCATCCTTTCTTAATGAGTTATTTGAGCACTTGAAATAGGGCACTGAACAGGAACAGAGGAAATGACTGTCCAGGGTCTGAGGCTGCAGCGAGGGACTGGAGGTCCCAGGGTGGCCCCTCCATGCAGGAGTGTATGACTGGATGGGCTCAGAACAGGTGTTCCTGGGGAAGGGGATTCTCAGTAGATTAAGTGGGGAGACTGGGTGGGTGGGAAATGCGAGGACAAGATAAAAGTAGAGGTTGAAGAAAAAAAGAAAAGCCATTAGACAGAAGCAGGATAATAATAGTAACAAATGTCCACTCAACCCAGCCAAGGCAAGCAGAGAAGCAGAGATGTCGTGGTCTAAACATGGAGCAGTGGGTCCAAACTGGAGCCAGAGTGAATCTAACTTAATGAAAATGACAACTGCAAAAAAAAAAAAAAAAAAAACAACTGATTCTAAGCAATCCATGAAATGCCTAAGAAGCTCAAATGTAATTGGGACAATGGTGAACAGCATTAATATTTCTTCTTTCTCAATAAGGAAAAGGCAATTAGAAATTCTAGGAAAAACAACCACATAATAAAGACAGGGCCCCAGTATGGAACCATAAAAACAATGGTGGTTTTGAATAACTGGTAAAGCGTAAGACAGGAAAAGTCATTTGAGTTTGACAGCAGGAACATTTTCCTGGGAGTGGCTCATGCTTTGAGTCATTGGACGTAGAGGGAGGGGTGCAACCCTGCAGTGGTGCTGGGCTCTGCAGTGAACCATGCAGATCACCTGACTAACGCAGCCGGGAACGGGGCCCAGCCGGCCAGCTGCAAAGTGACTCTAGGTGCATCTTCCATGCGTCTAGGTGTGCCATGTGGCAAGGTGCTGCGGGATGCCTGTGGGTGGAAATGATGCCAGTGTACCCGGGCCTGGCCCATTACAAACACCCACATTGTGCTCCTTTGGCCACTTCCCCTCCCACGGCTGAAACTGGATGACCTAGGATGACTGTGGAGTCCCACGCTCAAGATGTCAGAGCCTGGGTCACCTGGGTCCCTGAGTGGCTGAGGAGGAGATGCCACTCCATGGACCCACTTACCTTCAGGAACACGTACACCAGCAAGAAACAAATGATGGTGTTTATGCCATTTTATATTTGGAGGTTTATCTATTAGAGGAGTTAGCTATGCTAACTATTAATAATTCAGGTTAATTGGTGTTCAATTTTTTGGACTCTACAGACAAAGCACAGAGACTTACCCATGAGTAAAAATACAGTGCACGTGTCAGGAAGCTTAATAAGGCAGGGCGCCACTGTCAAAAGCAGAAAGAGGAAGCTGGTGACGGCGGGGTGGGGGGAAGGCTTGAGGTGCCAATACCCAGTCTTGGGGATCAGGGGTGCCTTCTGTCGTTAGTGGGAGTGTCAGGTGTGTTGCTTATCGTTGCAGTTAGATAATGGAAGGTACATCTGTCAATACTGATGTAACTATTAGGAGGCTGTAACAACAGTAAAGACAACTAAATTCTTATTGATCGTAATAGGAAAATAAGCTGATCAAGAAATCAGGGTTTAACCTTCCAGAAAGATCTGGGAAGTAACCAGAGGAGAATAGGAATCAGAACCATTAAAAGCAGTTACCCCTGAGGAGCAGGGCTGGAGGGGGGAGGGCTGTTTGGGGGCCGGGCTGGAGGGGGGAGGGCTGTTTGGGGGCCGCCCAGGGGCTGGAGGTGGGAGGGCTGTTTGGGGGCCGCCCAGCATTTCCCTTTTTCTTTCCTTTCCTCCATCTCTCCCTGTCTCTCTCTCTGTCTCTCTCTCATCAGCCCTCTTGCACTCTTTCAAATGTTAAACATACGCATTTATTACTTTCATTAGAATTTAAAATATTTAAAGGTTTACTAAATACACATTAGAAATTAGGTTACGCAGGGGAACATGAAGTTTTTCCTGAATACTCTAGGGACACTCAGTTATTAATAATTGATATGCAGCTCCCATGCCATGGTGGCCTATTATAGTAGGTCTCCATACACCTGGCCTTACGATGTTCTTTATTTATTTTTTCCATAGGTTATTGGGGTACAGGTGGCATTTGGTTACATGAGTAAGTTCTTTAGTGATGATTTGTGAGATTTTGGTGCACACATCACCCGAGCAGTATACACTGCACCCTAATTGTAGTATTTTATCCCTCGCCCCCTCCCACCCTTCCCTGCAGGTCCCCAAAGTCCATTGCATTATTCTTATGCCTTTGCATCCTCATAGCTTAGCTCCCACATATCAGTGAGAACATGATATTTGGTTTTCCATTCTTGAGTTACTTCACTTAGAATAATAGTCTCCAATCTCATCCAGGTGGCTGCAAATACCGTTAATTCATTTCTTTTTATGGCTGAGTAGTATTCCATTATATATATATATATTTCTTTATCCACTCGTTGATTGATGGGCATTTGGGTTGGTTCCACTAGTTTGAAATTGTGAATTGTGCCGCTGTAAACATGCGTGTGCAAATGTGCAAGTATCTTTTTTGTATGACTTCTTTTCCTCTGGGTAGACACCCAGTAGTGGGATTGCTGGATCAAATGGTAGATCTACTTTTAGGTCTTTAAGGAATCTCCACACTGTTTTCCATAGTGGCTGTGCTAGTTTACATTCCCACCAGCAGTGTAGAAGTGTCCCCTGATCACCGCATCCATGCCAACATCTACTGTTTTTTTTTAATTTTTTCATTACAGCCATTCTCGCAGGAGTGAGGGGGTATTGCATTGTGGTTTTGATTTGCACTTCCCTGATCATTAGTGATGTTGAGCCTTTTTTCATATGTTTGTTGGCTGTGTGTGTATCTTCTTTTGAGAATTGTCTATTCATGTCCTTAGCCCACTTTCTGATGGGATTGTTTGTTTTTTCTTACTGATTTGTTTGAGTTCATTGTAGATTCTGGATATTAGTCCTTTGTCAGACGTATAGATTGTGAAGATTTTCTCCCACTCTGGGGGTTGTCTGTTTGCTCTGCTGACTGTTCCTTTTGCTGTGCAAAAACTCTTTAATTTAATTAAGTCCCAACTATTCATCTTTGTTTTTATTGCATTTGCTTTTGGGTTCTTGGTCATGAAATCCTTGCCCAAGCCAATGTCTAGAATAGTTTTTCAAATGTTACCTTCTAGAATTTTTATAGTTTCTGATCTTAGGTTTAATTCTTTAATCCATCTTGAGTTGATTTTTATATAAGGTGGGAGATGAGGATCCAGTTTCATTCTCCTACATGTGACTTGCCAATTATCCCAGGACCATTTGTTGAAAAGGGTGTCCTTTCCCCACTTTGTGTTTTTGATTGCTTTGTCAAAGATCAGTTGGCTGTAAGTATTTGGGTTTATTTCTGGATTCTCTGTTCTGTTCCATTGGTCTCTGTGCCTATTTTTACACCAGTACCATGGTCTCTGTGCCTATTTTTACACCAGTCCCATGCTGTTTTGGTGACTATGGACTTCACTTCTTGCATCTTTTTTTTGGATTTCCTTGCATGGGACTTCGCCTTTCTCTGGTCCCTCTCTGATTAGCTGAATAACTAACCTTCTGAGTTCTTTTTCAGGTAAATCAGGGATTTCTGCTTGGTTTGGATCCATTGCCAGTGAGCTAGTGTGATTTTGGGGCATGTTAAAGAGGCTTGTTTTGTTATATTACCAGAGCTGGTTTTCTGGTTCCTTCTCATCTGGGTAGTCTCTGTCAGAGGGAAGGTCTAGGGCTCAAGGCTGTTGTTCAGATTCTTTTGTCCCACAGGGTGTATCTTTGATGCAGTTAGTACTGTCCCCCTTTTCCTATGGATGTGGCTTCCTGTGAGCCGAGATGCTGTGATTATTAACTCTCTTGTGGGTCTAACCACCCAGCTTCAAGCTGGCGGTGGGGATTGTCCACACAGAGTCCTGTGATGTGAACTGTCTGTGGGTCTCTCAGCTGTGGATACCAGCACCTGTTCTGGTGGAGGTGGTGGGGGGTGAAATGGACTCTGTGCGGGTTCTTAGCTTTGGTGGTTTAATGTTCTGTTTTTGTGCTGGGAGGTGGTGCTTTCCAGAGAGCATCAGCTGTGGTAATATGGGGAGGAACAGGTGGTGGGCAGGGCCCGAGAACTCCCAAGAGTATATGTTCTTTGTCTTCAGGTACCAGAGTGGATAGGGAAGGCCTATCAGGTGGGGGCAGGGCTAGGCATGTCTGAGCTGAGACTCTCCTTGGTTGGGTCTTGCTGTGGTTGCTGTGGGGGATGGGGGTGAGGTTCCCAGGTCAATGGAATTGTGAATCTAGGAGGATTATGGCTGCCTCTGCTGAGTTATGGAGGTTGTCAGGGAAGTGGGGGAGAGCCAGCAGTTACATGCCTCATCCAACTCTCATGCAATCTGAAGGGCTGGTCTCACTCCCACTGTGGCCCCACTAACAGCACCGAGTCTGTTTACAGGCAGTGGGCGAGCAGGGCTGAGAACTCGCCCCAGGCTACCCACCGCCCCGTAGCTGCAAAAGCAATTAGGGCTTTCATTCTTCTCTCGCCTGTGGAGTCTGCACACCAGATCTCACCCTCACTCGAGTTCTCGCCAGGAGGCTTCTCACCTGGTTCAAATTGTTACAAAGTCCGGCTGGAGAATTCTTTCTCCCTGTTGCATTTCCCCCGCCCCGCACCTCCGGTCACCCTGCCAAAGATCCCTGTGTTGCCACGCAGGAGTGGGCTGCTTGGGGACCCAGCGAGCTCCCAGGGCCTTTCCCGCTGATTCCTCTACCCCTGCATTTTGCTCTGCTCTCTAAATTGACTCAGCTCCAGGTAAGGTTGGAAACTTCTCTCGAAAACTAGACCTTCGGTTGCCCCAGTTGGGGGTGTGTGCTTGGGGGCGGAGGGTCTTCCTTTCCCATTTCCACAGTTGGGGCACTCACAGTATTTGGGGTGTCTCCCAGGTCCTGCAGCCGTCTGCTTCCTTCAGAGGGTCTGTGGGTCCTCTTGGGATTCCTGGTTTGTACTGAATCTAAAATGAATGATGCGAGCCTCCACACACTGCTCGGTCCATCTGAGTTGGAGCTGCAATCTAGTCCTGCCTCCTGTCCACCACAATGATCTATGATGCTCTTTTTTTTTAAAAAAAAAGAAAAATCTTTTTAGAGTAAGGGTCTTGTTCTGCCACCCAGGCTAAAGTGCAGTTGTGTGTGTGAGGCTGCACTCACTGCAGCCTCAAATTCCTGGACTCAGGTGATCCTCCTGCCTCAGCCTCCCGAGTAGCTGGGACTACAGGTGCATACCACCATGCCCAGCTAATATTTAAAATTTTCATTTAATTTTTTCTTGTAGAGATGGAGTCTCACTATGTTGCCCAGGCTGGTTTTGAACTCCTGGCTCAAGCCATCTTCCCACCTTGGCCTCCCAAATCACTGGGGTTGCAAGCATGAGCCACTGTACCCGGTCAGGACGTTTTCACAGTAGTCCTTATGGATCGTAGTCTGCCCTTGAAAATATTAAAATTATAGTCCTTTGAGAAGAGTTTCCAACTATGGCTTTTCACTTTCACACACATTGTCCCTACTCCCCTCCAGGCCCCAACACTAATCTGATTTTGTGAGGTTTCAGTGGACCTGTTTTTGAGCGTTTGGTAGCATTTTGCTGGGATGGAGTGGGAGGGTTGGAAGTGGTGAGCAACGTTTTCCTGCAGGTCAGCCAAATCAGCCAAACTCATGTTTACAGATCGCTTAACCAAAGTCAAAGTGAAACCACCTCACTGCATCCCTCAGGGAAAAGAAATGCAGATTTGTTTTACTTGGACAACCTAATATTTGTATAAAAACATCTCCGAAGTCCTTGCCCAGTCACTAAGATGGTAATGGCCGGGTCCATGTGAAACTGTCCCAGGCAACCTTCTGGGGCCTGTGCCATGGGTGGTCAGCTGGCCCTGAGTGCTTGGCCACTCGAGCCATCTCCAGGACCCCCTTGGCAGGAATGTCCAGGAGTCAGCGCCTTGAGTACACTGCAGCCCCAAGTTCTGTTGCAGAAAAGGCTGTGTGCTCTGTCATCTCAGCTGCTGGGGCATCTCCCAGGCTGTCAGGGGTCAGGGTTCCCCCAAGCGCAGGTGTGCCCAGGTCAGGCATCTCTGGGAAGACCACATGCTGGCCATGGATAGACACACTGAGGGACTGGGCATGCCCACGGGGTCCTGACTCATTGCAGACTGGGTGCGTCTCCCTCTGGCTCCCACCCCAGGCGAAGGTTTCCATGGAGTTGCAGCACTTTTCCTAGCAGGGGCAGGGGCTGGGGAAGGTCGGGCCCCACCTGGCTCAGGACAATGCCTTTTGGTGACAACATGGTCTTCATGCTTGGTCCCCCCACTTTTTCATGACTAGTCCACATTGGCTCAAAGAAGCTTCCCTCTCGTGGGAGAGACTTGGTGGAACAGCACTGGAAATATGGGCAGGGGCAGGAGGGGCTTAATAATCCATCAAGATATGAATCTCAGTGCCTCATTTCTAGTAGATAAAAAGTTACATTGTCTTTGCAGTAAGGTATAAATTCCTTTACAATTAATTTTTTAAATTCACCAAGTGCTGCTACAGAGTCCATCTTATGTATCAACTCAGCAAACAGGTTCCAGGTGGGTAAAGGACATGCCGATTCCCCACGTGTGGGTGAGCCTGGTGCCCAGCCACCCATGCTGGCCATGCTAGCCACGCGGCCTCCTCGTCCCAGCCCCTTTCCATCCATCTCCGGCTGCTCCCTGAGCCCACGCCTCCTCCAGGGCTGGCTCCCAGGGGTCTCTGCCCCGGCTACAGGGGTGGTGTTTCCCTAAAGTGCGAAACACGTGACACCCAGGGTTTCACACATGGCTATGTCGGTCTCCTCAGCTCTGCTGTGGGCAGAGGCAGTTCTCCTTTTGAGCCCTTCTTAGTGGCTGTGCACCCTGCGGGGGTCCTGCAGCACCTGTGCCCTGGATGCTCAAGGTAAGCGACAGTTCCTGCTCATCCTGAGTAGCCTCAGGCCTTTCCGTGGCTGTGCTCATCCATATCTGTCTCTGTGGCATCAGCCTTTCTGTGCGTGTCCTTTGCCAGCTACACTGCTCTTGGAATGAGGCAGGGTGTAAACAATTGCAGTAAATACAGAGGTTACCTGGAGTCCTTGCTGAGGGACAGTGAGGTAGCATTGTTTCCAGGCCTCCCTTGAGTGAGCTGACCGGGCTTCCAGAAGGATAGAAGGAGGAACAGTGGGCTTTCTAGAGTCGGGGTGTCTGAGGGTGGGTCTGACTGTGGGGAAGGGTGAGGGTAGCGAGGGACAGGGGGCATGTGAAGTCAGCATGGCAGGCCCTCCAGGAAGCCAGCATGGCTCTGAGATGGATGAGGGTGGGGTGTGTTTGGCAAGTGAGAATAGCAGCCTGGGTGGTCACGTGGCCAGAGCCCTGCGTGCCAAGGCTGCAGTGGCAGAAGCGAGGAAGCATCCACCTACATGGGAGCGTGCGTCCTGTGCCAGGCTCAGAGCCCTGGGCTTCTTATGCACTGCCCTTTACTCCCCACTGTGCCCGCGTGAGATCAGGGACACCCCGTCTTCATCTGCAGGGGTTGGGGACTCTGTTGCCTGCCCGAGGTGGGGCAGCGGGGGAGCTGCTGGGTGGCCCTGTGGGCACCTGCGGCTCTGCGGTGTCCTCCGGCCTCTAAAGCACCGCTGCATCCAGGCCTGCTCTGCGCTGACTACTGTGGAGGTGGCACTGCCCACAGGACAGCGGCAGTGACCGCAAAGGAAGAGAGGAGGAGGGTAAGGGCGGTTCCATGGAGAATGAGGACGTCATGATTATTTAAGGAGAACAAAAAAATACGTGTGCATCCCTTTTTGCCACCTGCGAACACCCGTCCTTCATCCGCACGGCCACTGCCCGTCCGTCCTTCCGTTCAGCAGGAGGGGCCTTGTGCTGGGTCTGGTGCCGGGGCCGGGGCCTGGGATGCTGGGGTGCCGGCCCTGCTTCCCTTCACTCCCTGGGGACAGACACTCGGGGAAGCCGGGACGAGCAGGGCTTTCCCCAGGGCGGGCGTTCTGGTGTTTGGTGGGATGGCGGCAGAGTGGCGTCCGGGCAGAGAGGTTTGGCTGCAGCCAAGTGCAGTTGCGGCATCCCTGACTTACTATCCCCCGGCCGGGGTCCTGGGCCCCTTGGTTTCAGGTGACGATGCACCTCCTGGCGAGTCCGGGTTTCTTATCTGGAAAGGAGAGGCAGAGGCCTGGCAGCCAGTCTCCCCGAGGTCTCCCTTCTGTCCTGGTGTCTGGGGGCTCCTGGCACAGCCTAGGTGTGGCCTGTGGCCACCACTGTCCTCCGAGGACCAGCCCTCGTGCATGAAGAAGCCAGCTGCGGCCACGGTGGTCTGTGGGGTGGGCCCGTCCCCCGGGGAGCTCCATGTGTAGACACTGGGGCGGCTCCTGCGGCTTCTGTCTTCCCCAGAGAGGGCGGTGAGGCAATGCCTATTCCAGGGCCGTTTCCACAGTAAATCCGAGTCAGGCTCTGTGAGATTGAAGTCCCTGGGAGTGAGGCTCTGGGGCAGAGTAAATCCCCAGAGTGGATGACGCCTTTCCAGCTGGAAATGCAGCGGGATCTAACCAGGAAGAGGAATGGCACCTGCTCAGCCGGACTCAGCAGCGGGCAGGAGCCTCCGAGGGCACAGGTCAGGGCTGGGGCTCAGAGAGTGCAGTGGTGATCCATGAGGACATCCTGGGGGCGAGAGGGCTGGTGAGGCGGGGCACATCAGAGGCCGCGTTTGTTCATTTATTTATGCTGGGCTTCATTTCACTAAGGATTCAACATGGCTTGTAGAGAACACAGCATAAAACAAACAAAGGAGAGGGCACTAGGCTTGAAGGTTTTCAGCGAGAAGAGGTAGAGGTCAGAGGGGAGATGCCGGAAAAACCCTCTTATTCTCTTCTTTATTAGATGTCAGTGATGACAAACGCATCCGAAGCTTTTAATATGTTAGGTGCTGTTCTCAGCACTTTAGGAACATTCTCTGATTTAATCCTGAGAGGTCAATGTCATTCTCATTTGACAGCAGAGGCACAGAGAGGCTCACACAGCTGACCCAGGCCACACAGTGAGGGGGTGGAGCCGGGGTTTCTGCCTAGCAGCTGGCGCTGGTCCCCACCACCTCCCCAGGGCGAGCTCCCTGGGCAGGAAGAAGTGCTTGGCCACAGGGTCCCACCCTTTCCAACCAAGTGATTCGTAGAAGAGCACCCCTTAAAGGTTGACATGAATGAGTGAGTCCAGGTCCTGCTTTGGAATCAGGATGTACGGAGTGGCTTTTGCTGAGATGGTAGTGCGATCATTCTGCTAACAGTGATAGCTTCCAGCCGTTGAGGGCCTGCTGAGTACAGAATTTTACAGAAGTGGATTCTATTAATTTCCCCAACAGCCCTGGGCGGTGTGTACAATTACAATCCTTTGACCGCAAAGGAGACTGAGTCTCCGTGAGGTTAATGACGCGTTCCCGGTCATGGAATTGCGTGCGGCAGAGCTGGGATTGTGTCTGGCAACTGTCTATTCTCCTGCTGCTTTCCAGGGCTGGGCCCATGTCAAAGGGGCCTTTCCTCGGTGGGCTTCAGGCCGTGTGCCACCAAGAAGGAAGGATCTGGGGAAATAGACCCAGCTCTGTGTGAAGGGCAGGCAGATTGTGGCTGCCTGCAGGTGGCAGCCCGAGGGCCTGGTCCCAAAGGCCAGTGACGCCTTCTCACCTGCATCCGCTCCTCCAACCCAGGCTGGCGGTGACTGCTGTGATCACTATGTGCTGTGAAGGGCACGGTGACAGCCTCTGATCTGGGTCCTTGCTGCTGTGTGAAGACACCCACCTACCCTGCTGGAGAGGGCTCTGGAGGGCCAGGGAGAGAGAGGAGAGCTGAGCTCCAGTCGGTGCCCCATCCAGAGCCCACAGACAGGACAAAGCCATCCCGGGCCCTCCAGCCCCCCGTTGGCCATCGCAGCACACGCCACCTGCACAAAGGTAAGCCCTGTCCAGGCTCCTGGCCTCAGGGTCGTGAGCAGTAGACCAGCTGTATTAAGCCTCTGACTTTGCAGGGCTTCCTAATGGAGACCATTCACCGCCCAGTAAGTGACCTAGCGGGGAACACGCAGGCAGCTTCAGGACTGCTAGGGCTGGAGCCAGACAGGATTGGGGCGGGGTGGCTGAGTAGAGCAGTTCAGAACCCGCTAAGTGTGGGCTCAGAGGTGAGAACAGGTTAAAAGACCCTAGAGGAGTGGCAGAAACGTCAGAGGAATCAGAAAAGCACCTCCTAGGGCTGTTCTACAGGAGCAAGGGAAAGGAGAGTTTGCCTTCAAACGGCTGTTTGTTTAATATAGGAAAGCGTAAAACCAGGCTCTGACAGGAGAAGAAACAGCAGCAAATGAGCTCAGCCAAATGCTTAAAATGGTCCCAACCACAGACCATGTGGGCCGAGAACCACGGAAAGGGGGTCCACTAGCTGCTGGGCACTGGATTACAGGTCTTCAGGGCCGTGAGGGGAGCAAAGTGGAAGAAACCCACCAGCATCACTGCCCATGTTCCTTTAGGTCAGGGCGCTGGGTCCAGGCCTGATTCCATGTTATTATGAACCAGGGAGTTGGGTCCAGTCCTGATTCCATGTTCCTACAGGTCAGGGCACTGGGTCCATTCCTGGTTCCATGTTCCCATAAGTCAGGGCAGGTCTTCCCCCGAGTGATGGCTGCTGGACTGCTCTCCTCTGGGGCCCTCTCAACTCTATGTCTGTCGTCTGTCACCTGCCTGGCCATTATGGATTTGATTGCAGTGGCCTGGCTCCATGGGACCTCAGGCCTCGGGGGAGACTCAGGACCCTGGGGTGGGCATGGATGGGGATACTGGACCCCTGAAAGAAGGGAGGCTGGGAGACTTTTTTTCCTTTAAAGACTTTTCCATGTCATCTCCACTCAGAGAACTCTTTTCTGCAAAGTCACGGGAGGGAGGTGACATTGAGCCCTCCAATGTGACAGAAACTGTGCTGGGAACTTTAAATGTGCTACCTAATTTATTTAATTATTCCAGCAACTCCACAAAGTAGGCATTTTTATTGACATTTCTCCAGTTGAGGAAACAGAAGCTTAGAGACTTTGTGAGACTTGCCCGAGACCCCAGGTCACACACGAGCAAGGATGAGGTCAAGCTTTAATCCAGGTCTGCCTGGCTCCAAGTCCACACCCTTTCATGACAATGAACTTTCTTTATGATGACAGATATTATTTGGGGAACTTTATATAAAACATTGACTTACATAAAACGTCGACCATAGACTATATTCTTTGTTTTGGAAACTGAAGACCCAAATTTTTTATAAACTCAGAACAGCTTCCAGTTTTCTCTAGATATCAGAAGATGGGCTGTGTTTTTTGTCTGTTGTCCAGTGAGGCTGATTTGTAGTCAGACATGTGAGTCAGTTTGGTTGGAGTAGGCTATTGTGGTTCTGTCGCATCAGAAAAGAGGGGATGCACTTGGCCCCTCAACTCCAAGTTGGTGTGCGATGATTTTTCCATATTCTCCCTTAACAGGCTGCGAGGGAGTCTGGGCCAGGCACTAGGCCATGAGCAGGGCAGACCTGGGGTAAACCCTTAGTGAGCCTCTCTCCAGCCATGAGGAAACCTGGAGTGTGTGCGTGCCTGTGTGCTGCTGGTGTGTGTGTGAATGCATGCATGTGTGTGCATGCACTGTGAGTGCGTGTGCACTGGTGTGTGTGTCCCTATGTGTGTGTTGGGTGCACACATGCATGTGTCTCTGTGTATACATGTGTATGTGTGCCAGTGGGTGCATGTGTTTGTACAGTGTGCATGTGTGTGTGTGTTTGTGCACACACATGAGCCTTGTGAATTAGGGGAAGAAGAAAGGCTCTGGCTTACAGAAAGAAAAGGAAAATTCCTCCAGAGATAATTGTCATTAAAATGCCAAGGCCGTACACGTGAGCTGCACTGCCTTCCCTGAAAGGGCCAGTCTGCCGCCTTTTCTTTTGCTCTCTCTTACAGCGACAGCCAAGCGAATGGAGCTGCGTGGCCTGCGGGGGCTGGTGCCCGACTTCTGGCAAGGAGCAAGTTTGGTGGAAGCCAGAGCTGAGCTTTTCTCCTTGTTGACCTTGGCAATACAGCCACAGATGCCCGTCTTTCCTGGAGGAGCTGCAGGCAATGCCCTTGTTAGCTGGCTGCGGCCTTTCACCGCAGTCCCCAGACACTACTCAGGGCACTGAGCTGTTGGATGCTGCTCCCATGGGGACGCTGGCTGGGACCCATTCTTAGGGCCATCTGCCAGGTAGAGACGTGGTTGTTGCTGTCCTTATTTACCAAGAAGAAAGCAGAGGCATAAACCAGCAAGGCCGTGGAGTCTGGGAGAGGTGGGGCTGCCCTCGACAGCCTCCAGGCTTCTCCCAAGCAAGCGCTGTCCTTGGGGCGTGTGCCCAGGGTGAGGCGTGTGCACACATGTGCCTGTGTGTGCGTGTGAGAGGCGGCGCTGTCTGTGGGATGGTGGGGGATCTGAACTCTGCTCCACCGTCATCGGGTCATCTGGCAGAGAGCCTGCCACCCCGCCTGGGAGCAGGGAGGATGTGGTGGTGCGTTCGGATGGAGGAGGGGGGTGTTTTCTAGGACATCTCTTCAGCCGGTGCTGACATCCTCAGGTGGCCACAGAATTGCTCAGGGACCCACATGTCTCCTTGTCTTTGAAAATCTGCTTTTGTTTGATGGCTCCAGGAGAGGAAGAATGAACTTGCTTGAGGCTGTGTGGCCCGGCCACTCCCCTGGGACCCATGAGTCCCTGGCCCAAGAAAGCGTCCCAGTACAGGGCTGGGCACAGAGGTTCCCTGGAGAGGCCCCATGCTCTCCTTCTGCAGTGGGGACAGGAATGAGTCCTGTCTTAGTCATGCCCCTGCCTCCCTCCCGAGACCTGAGAGTAGGGCCCACCTCCAGGCCCAGATGCCCTCTGTGGGAGCTCTGCACGCGGGCCCATTCGGGGCAACCTTCGTGCCAGCTTCCTGCAACCTTCTTTGCTTCTTTTTTCACCTATAACTTTCACCCTTTCAAGAGGGTGTCGCATGAGCAGTTCTGAGTTAGGCTGTAGTGGTTTTCGAGCTTCTAATCTAAATAAGTTCCTCTGGATGAGTCCCTCTGAAGGAGGAGCCTCTTACAGGAGTTCACACAGAGTTGAGAATCCCAGGAACTGCAGGAGTATGGGGTAGTAGAGGAAGGCAGTGTTCTTGGATGTTTAAATAAATCTGTAACTTATTGTTGACTAGACCTAGTGTGTCATGGTGCTTAAAATTACTTAGGTAATGATGATTTTGCCATGTCTTACAAGAATTAGAGACAATGATGACAGCAACAACAATCACAAACCACAACAACGGCAGTGGCCATGCACCAGGAACCAGGGATGCAGAGGTGACTGAGGCGCATCCCTGCCCACAGGGAGCTTGCAGTCTAAAGGGGAAGACAGCATGCACACATGACTCTAACAGAGTCCTTTAGACAACGTGTGGCAGGCACCTTTGGGCTGCTCTCAGACACGTTACTTCAACAGCCACCGTGGGGATCCAGTGAAAGAGGAGGACACGCCACTGTCCAGGGCAGCCGCGGTAGCTCAGCAAGGCCGAGAGAGCAGGGTGGGTGCAGGACGGCCTGGGTTAGCAGGGCATCTCTGAGAACTGATCTGGTGTTTGGAGTGGGGAGGGAGGGGTGCAATATGGCTTCTGATGGAGGTTTCTAGCTTGAAGGACTAAACAATGTAGGAAACTCAAAAGGAGATGAACATTGGTGAAGATGATTCCATGTCTATCAGCATTGATTGAGGGGCTGTGGGAGTGGACGTTGGTGATAATGATTCCGTGTCTATCAGCATTGATTGAGGGCTGCGGGAGTGGACGTTGGTGATAATGATTCCATGTCAATCAGCATTGATTGAGGGCTGCGGGAGATGAACATTGGTGATAATGATTCCGTGTCTATCAGCATTGATTGAGGGCTATGGGAGTGGACATTGGTGAGGACGATTCCATGTCTATCAGCATTGATTGAGGGGCTGTGGGAGTGGCAGTCTATGGGTGGAAATGGCATCTAGGTGTCTAGAGGGAGGACGTGAGCCATGGCCTGGAGACTGCAGCTTCTCTGTGTCACCCACAGTCTGCATTTCAGGGCCTTCTCAGGATGGTGAGAGTAGGAACTCTTCTCAACTTCGGAGCCTGTCCCTAAGACTTTGTCCATGGGAAATGTGCCTGGTGGCCCCCTTAATTTATGGAGAAAGAGGCTTTCTTTGCATGAAGTTTGCATTGTAGGATGGAAAAAGAGACAACACTCTTTATTTGATTTTTCTTTTTATTGTCATTGTTCACTAACTATGGTGATGCTTGGGGAGGGGAAAATTTGTCTGTGTAAATGATCCTCCACGAAGGAGGAGGATTTCACAGCAGGAGGCAGATTCTTTGAGAGGGGACTTCAGAGATATTTGAATAACAGGAGCTGTGTCGAGAGCAAGACTGGAAAGCTCTGTCATCAAAGCGAATCTGGAAATTGATCAAGGCACTGCCAGCTGCGGGTTGGCGAAGGGAAGACAGCTGCGAGGCTGGCAGGATTCAGGCTCCTTTGTTCTCACGATGGACATAATCTCACGGAGAGGGAGTGATTGTGGAGTAATCACTTGGGGAGTGATTTTGGAGTAATCATTATTGATGAGGTACAGTTTTGAAGGTAAAACTAGACAAAAAGCTCGAAGTTCTTGAACTCATAACTTAAATCTGTTAAGAAATCCCAGATTAGGATTTCCCAGAGTTTCTTAGTTGATGAGGCTTTTTCCTTTGTGAAGTGTAGCTCATTACCATCTTAAAAGTGTTGTGGGCGTCGCCTCACAGGGAGCTCAAGGTTTGTTTTTGGTGCTGTTACTGTTCCTTTCATTTTCTCACTTTCCTAGGAATTCCACTCGTCCAACTTCTGTTTGGAGGCAGAAATTCCTTCAACACTCTCTCAAGGGGCTTATCCAAGGCGCTTCCTGGACACTCTTGATGAGGCACTGCTGTCTTCTGGGTGTGGTAGTCAGGAGCGCAGGCTTGAAGACCTTTGCTTTTGATCTTGAATGTAGCTTTGCCACTTTGAGCCAGAAAGTGAAGTCTCAATTTCCTAATCTGTAAAATGGGGGTAATAATGATGAAATGAAATTAATTTAATCGATGCATGTAAAGTTCTTCGTACTATGCCTACTATATAACAGACGCTGAGAAACACACCGTCTTTCTTGTTTCCCCTGTCCCGATCTATCAGCCTGCTTTTCCTCAGGGCGTGCCTTCTGAAAGACAGTCCTACACCTGAATCTACATGGCCTGACCTTGTCAAAGGAAGTTCATAAAAGAGAGATGAAGCGGGAAATGAAGACACCTGCTGATACCACATCCATTGACATTTTCATGGGCTTCTCAGTGAGGGGGGACCAGTTTCTCACCGTCTTCCTCGTTTCAGCCGATGGCGTGAACTTGGTTCTATCTTTTTTCTCTTCTCTCATAAAAGATGCACTTTGTGGGACAGCCAAAAAAGAAAGAGAGAAAGAAAGAGAATGCATGTGTGTATGTGTTGTGACTGTGTATGTGTGTGAATGTGCATGCATGTGTGTGATTGTGAGAATGCATGTGTGAATGTGTGTGTGAATGTGTGTGTGACTGTGTGTGTGGCTGTGTGTGAGACTGTGTGAATGTGTGAACGTGTGTGACTGCAACAGTGTGTGCATGTGTGTGAATGTGTGTGGCTGTGTGACATGTGTGTGTGCATGTGTAGGGGTGTGAATGTGCATGTGTGTGCACGTGTAGGGGCGTGAATGTGCATGTGTGTGCATGTGTAGGGGCGTGAATGTGCATGTGTGTGCATGTGTAGGGGCGTGAATGTGCGTGTGTGTGCATGTGTAGGGGTGTGAATGTGCATGTGTGTGCATGTGTATGTGTTGTGTGTATGTGTGGTCACCGTGCATGTGTAAAGTTGGAATGTGCATGTGTGAGTGTGTATGAAATTCATGTGTTGGGGGTGTGTGTGTGGCAGCGCATGTAGGGGTGTGAATGTGTATGCATGTGCATGCGTATGGTTGAGTGGCCGCGCGTGTATGTGTAGGGGGCGCAGGTGGCTGGCGCGCAGCTGTGTAGGGGCGGCGGCTAGTGGTGCAGCGTAGGTTAAGTATCGCGTGTATGTGGGGTGTGATGCGTGCAGTGCAGGTGCATGTGTGGGGCGTGAGCGTTCATGTCAGTGGCATGTGTGGGAGTGTTGCGTGGACAGGTGCTGTGCGTATGTGAGGGGGCGTGAGTGCATGGTGGCGGAGGTGGAGGTAGGGGTGTGCATGTGTAGGGGTGTGAGTGTGTATGTGTGTGCATGTGTGGGGATGTCATGGACAGAGGATTCTTTCTGCTCAGCCTCAGGGTATTAGATTTGGACTTTTGGTCTCATCTTCAAATGAAGGTCTCTCTCCTGCATGCTGGTCCTCTTCCCTCTATCCTGTGGGCGTGGCTCCTGCCCTTGGTAGAATTTGCACAACACCCACTCTTTCTGTTGATTTCAGGCTCCCCATGAAAGTCATTCACTCTTTCCTAGGAAAGAACCGAGTTTTAAAAGGTCACGCGTGTGTGTCAGTCTGAGCCACTCTGGCTTAGTCATCAAGGAGAATTGAATGATGAGATCAAGCTACAGGAGGGGTACCAAGGACCTGGAACCCGCATTTTATTTTAAAATTATAATTTAGTGTCATATTTAAAATGCTAGTTCTCAGGGGATGATGCATTTTTATTTCTCAAGTCTTCATAAAGAAACAAAAATAGAAAAAAAAGAAATATAACTTGTAGCTTGATTTGTGTTTGTTTAGTAAAATACTTTGATTTAGTTCACAAGAAATATTCAGGTAAAAGCAAAGAGCCCCCAGTGAATATTAATAGATATTTGCATGCATAGCAACTAAGCCTTTGTCCTCGGATCCTTCTATCTCAAAATGGGTGGGAGCCACGGAGAGAGGACAGGAAGACAAAAGAGGAATAAAGCTGATTGCATTACCTGGACAAAATTGCAGCTTCAATACTGGCTGCTACATTCAGATTGCTACTGTTAAAAAACAGCCGTGGCCGGGCGTGGTGGCTCATGCCTGTAATCCCAGTGCTTTGGGAGTCCGAGGCGGGCAGATCACGAGGTCAAGAGATGGAGATCATCCCAGCCAGCATGGTGAAACGCAGTCTCTACTAAAAATACAGAAATTAGCCTGGTGTGGTGGTGCGTGCCTGTAATCCCAGCTACCTGGGAGACTGAGGCAGAAGAATTGCTTGAACCAGGGAGTCGAAGGTTACAGTGAGCCGAGATTGTGCCACTGCACTCCAGCCTGGCAACAGGGCGAGACTCCGTCTCAAAACAACAGCAACAACAACAACAACAACAACAACAACCCCAGCCTTATGGGGATATAATTTACATACCATAAAAGTCACCTGTTTTAAGTGTACAGTTCAATGAACTTTAGGCTGTTTAAAGAAGACACAGCCATCACCACCATCTAATTTTAGGACCTGCAGTCACCCTGCGATGATGCCTCATTCTGACACCCAGTCCTAGGTAATTGTTATTATTTTTGAGATGGAGTCGCCCTCTGTCACCCAGGCTGGAGTGCAGTGGGTTAATCATGGTTCACTGCAGCCTTGACCTCGCTGGGCTCAGGTGATCCTCCTGCCTCAGCCCCCCTAGGAGCTGGGACCATAGGCAGGCACACGCCACCACACCCAGCTAATTTTTATATTTTTTGTAGATGTGAGGTTGCCCAGGCTGGTTTCAAACTCCTGCACTCAAGTGATCCTTCTGCCTTGGCCTCCCCAAAGTGCTGGGATTACAGATGTGAGCCACAGCACCTAGCTCTTAGGTAATTACTAATCCACGTTTGGTCTCTCGTGATTTGTTTTTTTTTTTGACACTTGAAATAAAGTAAATGACCCACTATGTCTTCTTTTGTGTCTGCTTCTTTCAGATAATGTAGTGTTTTCAAGGTTTATCCACGTGGTAGCAGATGCCAGCGTTTCCTTCTTTTTTATTGTCAATTAATGTTCCATTTCATAGACATACCACATCCTGTTTACCACATTACCACTTGATGGCCATTTGTATTGTTTTCACTTTTTGGCTGTTATGAATAATGCTGCTATGGACATTCGTGTGTGAGAGTCTGTCTGGACACACACTTTCATTTCTCTGGAGCACATACCTAGGAGCTGAACTGCTGAGTCACGTGGTAACTTTACGCTGAAAATCGTTTTGATCCAGCAATCCCACTACTGGGTATCTACCCAGAGGAAAAGAAGTCATTATACAAAAAAGATACTTGCACACACATGTTTACAGCAGCACAATTCGCAATTGCAAAATAGTGGAGCCAGCCCAAATGCCCATCAATCAACGAGTGGATAAAGAAACTGTGTATGTATATATATGTATATATATCTGTATATATATATGTATATATATATCTGTATATATATGTATATATATCTGTATATATATAGATATATATGTATATATACACATACACAGTTTCTTTCTATATATATCTGTATATATATATATATATATGTGTGTATATATATACAGATATATATATATATCTGTATATATACATGATGGAATACTACTCAGCCATAAAAATGAATGAATTAACGGCATTTGCAGAGACCTGGGTGAGACTGGAGACTATTATTCTAAGTGAAGTAACTCAGGAATGGAAAACCAAACATTGTATGTTCTCACTCATAAGTGGGAGCTAAGCTATGAGGATGCAAAGGCATAACAAGGATACAATGGACTTAGGGGACTTTTGGGGGAAATGGTGGGATAAGGATGAGGGATAAAAGACTACAAATTCGGTTCAGTGTATACTGCTCCGGTGACGGATGCACCAGAATCTCACAAATCACCACCAAAGAACTTACTCGGCTGGGCATGGTGGCTCATGCCTGTAATCCCAGCACTTTGGGAGGCAGAGGTGGGCGGATCACCTGAGATCAGGAGTTCAAGACCAGCTTGGCAAACATGGTGAAACCCTATCTCTACTAAAAATATAAAAATTAGCTGGGCATGGTGGCAGGCACCTGTAATCCCAGCTACTCAGGAGGCTGAGACAGGAGAATTGCTTGAACCTAGGAGGCAGAGGTTGCAGTGAGCCGAGATCGTGCTGCTGAACTCCAGCCTGGGTGACAGAGCAAGACTGTGTCTCAAAAAAAGAAAAAGATTACAGACTTACTCATGTAACCAAATACCACCTGTTCCCCCAAGACTGATGGAAATAAAAAGTTAAAAAAATAAAAATAAAATTATTGTCATGAAAAAATGTGCCAAACTGTTTTCCAAAGTGGCAGTGCCATTTTACATTCCCACCAGTAGCATGTGAGGGTTCCAGTTTCCCATTGTCCTTGCCAACACTTGTTGTTTTCCTCTTTTTTTGCTAATAGCCACCCGAGTGGTTGTGAAGTGGAGTTTCTCCATGATTGGATTTGCCTTTCCCTGATGGCTAATGATGTCGAGAATCTTCTCATGTGCTTGTTGGCCATCAGTGATGATGTCGAGCACCTTCTCGTGTGCTTATTGGCCATTGGTGATGATGTCGAGCGTCTTCTCAAGTGCTTGTTGGCCATCGGTGATGATGTCGAGCACCTTCTCGTGTGCTTGTTGGCCATCGGTGATGATGTCGAGCACCTTCTCGTGTGCTTGTTGGCCATTGGTGATGATGTCGAGTATCTTCTTGTGTGCTCGTTGGCCATCGGTGATGATGTCGAGGACCTTCTCGTGTGCTTGTTGGCCATTGGTGATGATGTCGAGCACCTTCTTGTGTGCTTCTTGGCCATCGGTGATGATGTCGAGCGTCTTCTCCTGTGCTTGTTGGCCATCGGTGATGATGTCAAGCACCTTCTCGTGTGCTTCTTGGCCATCGCTATGCCCTCCCTGGTCAGGTTTTCTTTTTTAAATTTCCCTGAACATGGTGCCCTTCATGCCCCACTGTGGTTGCATTTTTCCATCTGGCTGTGAAGTGCGGAAGCTGCCACTGTGCCTCAGCGGGCTCCTTCATCACCAACTGCCCCGTAGCAGCTGCCAGCAGGAAGGGAGCTGGTGGTGGAGTCATCCTGGCAGGATGTCCAGCTGGCCCCTGGAGCTGGCAGCAGATTGGGCACTGCTGGCTTGGCTGTTACCTTCCCTCCCACCTGGGCCACTTAATGGTATTGGACAGCAACTAACAACCTTACAGCTCCTGCTCAAAAAGTGACTTTCCACATGGGATGTCACGTGCTTTTCTCAGTAGGCTGTAAGCTAATGGTGACTCTCACCCATTTTTTGCAGAAGGAACCTGAAGCTTGTCCAAAGTTGCTCAACAACCTGACCAGACCTGGCTTTCTTCTTCTGGTATATATTTTTATTGTGGCATAATATACAAAACATACGATTTTCCATTTTGACTTTTTTAAGCGTACAGTTCAGTGGCATTAAGCATGTTCACAGTGCTGTGCAACCATTGCAACTATCCATTTCCAGGGCTTTTTCATCTTGCGAAATTGGAACTCTGTCCCCACTCAACACTAAGTCCTCATGCTTCCCCCTCCGCCAGCCCCTGACACCCACCCTTCCACTTTCTGTCTCTATGAATCTGAGTATGTGGGTACTGCATTTAAGTGGAATCACACAGTATTTGTCCTTTGGGGTCTGGTTTATTTCACTTAGCATGATGTCCTCAAGCTTCATCCTTGGTGTAGCACATGTCAGATTTCCCTTCCTTTTCTGAAGCTGAATAATATTCCGCTGTGTGTCTATGCCACATGTTGCTTATCTGTTCACACACTGATGACACTTGGGCCGTCAGCACCTTTTGGCTGTTGTTAATATGCTGCTGTGAATGTGGAGTGCAGATGTCTGTTTGAGACCCTGATTTCAGTTCTCTTTCATATATTCCCATAAGTGGGATTGGTGATCAGAACAACACTTATGTTTGTTTTTGAGGAGCCGCGATACTGTTTTCCATGGTGACACAATTTCACATTCCCACCAGCAATGCAGGAAGGATCCAGACACAGCTTCCTTCCTAGAAGTGGAAAGAAAAGATAGAAATGGGCCACAGCTCAGGACCTCAGGATTTCAGGATTCGCCATTTGAGCTCAGCTATGTGAGCTCAGGGACTCCGCAGATGACTGCGGGACTCTGAGGGCAAGGGGACACCAGTGTGGCTGGTGAGTGTCATGGGTGCCCTCAGATAACGAAGGGGCAGGTGTGTGAGAGGCAGTGGCACTGCCATGTTGTAGCCAATACCAGGGCAGCTCTGACTCATAGCTTTGTGATGGGAAGTTCACTCCCTCGTGGTCAGCGGATGCCATTGATTAGCTGCCCAATTGTTACCTCCCCACTTTCCCTTCCAAACAGACGGCAGTTCTGCTCAGGCGGACGGGATGGTAGGACCAGGTGTGCCCATTCATGGGATGATCGGCCAGGCCCTGAGGGTCCCGTGACCCTGCTTCCTTCCTGCACAGGGACAGGTGCTTCCACTCTTCCACTCCCCTCTGGGCTGGAGGGCCATGTGGAGTGTGAGGGTGGGGTGTGGATTCGCCGGGTTGAAGTGGAATCCAGGATCTGCCTGGGGCATATTCTTCACAGCCTGCGCAGGGCAGGCAAACCCCAATTTCCTGGAAAGCAGGCCTGGGTAGGGCCGCCCGGGGCTGGCAGAGTGAAGGCCTTAAGTCCTCTGCCCAAGGGTGCTGTGTCGGGGCTGTGGTTGTCATCTGCGTATTTAGAAGGAAAGTCAGGGGTTAAAATATCCCTTTGTCTGCTGAGAGGGTCTGTGGTCTCTCCATCCTTCCTTTGATTTAATAAGAAAGATAAACACTGTACAGCAGGTGCTCCTGTGCCAGACAGGTGCTAAGCCCCCCTAAGATGCTGCCGTACACCAGCTCACTCATTTAATTTCAGGTTTAAACAGCTCTTGGAATATAGGAAAGTCTGTGGATCACAGTGGAGGGTTTTATACTTTATTCTTCTCTCCAGATCAGGCAGGCACCGGGAGCTGGCTGGCGGGTACCACTGAGCACACTGGACTAATTCCCAGGGCGGCCACACAGCAGTGGGGCCCCGTGATGTTGGCACTGACCACCCACGGAGAGGACAGAATTTAAAGAGTCTGAGTTTTTCATCTCTCTCTGCTGTTTTCTCTCTGGTTTCCCTTTTACCGTTTTGACAAGTCCCACCATACTCAGTTCCAGCCTGGGACACACACTTGTGGATTGCTAACGGGTGGAAAGTTGTGCGTGCCGTGTTGTGTTGCTGACACCAAAGGCAAAAGCCCAGGACCTGGCCCCAGGTTAGGCCCACACATGCCTGGGCTGTCTCATCTCGGGGACTCCCTGGTCGGAGCTGAAGCTCTTCAGGCTCTGGTCCCTGCGGGGCTCCCTTGCTGGAGAGTGTGTCCAGCCCCGTCCTCCAGTACTGGACCCTCGCCTCCCCAGACACGGCCCTCAGGGCGGAGGGGACCTCAGACATTCTGATGTGAACTCTCCTCCGGGTTGGAAATATGAAAACTAAAAAGGGAAGGGCTGGGGGAAGAGAAGGGGTATTGTTTACTTCCCCAAAATTCCACGTTAACAAGTTCCCGCTGAATTCTCTTGTTAAGCAGAGAACGGCTGTGCAGAGCATGAGCTGTGAGCCCCAAGCCGGGCCTCCTGGTGAGACTGGGCCCCACAGCGCTGGAGCTGACCTCTCACCAAGGGTCCCTTTGTAACTTCCTATGACTGATTCTTTAATGACATCTAATGATGATGCAAGGATGCTGCCAGCTGGGAGTTTCAGCACCACTGATTGCCCCCATAAGGAGCTAGTGGGATGGACACCAGCTCCTGCCCGTTGCCCAAAACATCCCTGCAGACCCTGGGCCTGCACCAGTGCCCCACCGAAGGCCCTGACCTATGGTTCTGCCCACACCTCCAGGGTCTCTCCAGCTCACCACCACCCAGGGTCCTTCCAGCTCTCCTCCCCATGGGTCCTTCAAGCTCTCTCCCTCCAGGGTCCCTCCAGCTCTCCCTGTTCTAGGCTCCCTCCAGTTCTCCCCCAGGGTCCCTCCAGCTCTCCCTGCTCTAGGCTCCCTCCAGTTCTCCCCCAGGGTCCCTCCAGCTCTCCCCTTCAACCTCCCCGGGGTCCCTGCAGCTCTGGCTCCCGCCCCCAGGGTCCCTGCAGCTGGGCTCTCTCTTGCACCCTGGGGCCTGGTGCTCTACACTCCTCTGTCCACTTCCTGCCTCCAGGCCGTGTCCGAACTCTATGCACCTGACACACATGTCTCCCCTCTTCATCTATCTAAAGCCTACCTGTGCTTTCACAGCACATCTCAAATATCATTTCAAATGTCAAATAACAGAATGATCTTTTAAAAATATAAATCAGATCATGTCATTTGTGCTGGAAACTTTTAATGGTTTCTGATTGCACAGTAAACCCAAGGACCTTCTCTGGGGTCCAGGTCCCTGCCCACCTCAGTCCTTGTCCCTCTGACCCCTTCACCCCCGAGCTTATCCTTGCCCTAGGGATGTGGCACTTGCCATAGCTTTGCAGGATTGGCTTTCCCTGGTTCTGCATGTGGCAAACTCTGTCTTGACACCCACGTCTCAGTTTAAATATCGCAGAATCTGCAGGAGAGCTTCTGTGCCCCCGGATCTCAGGCAGCCCCCTCAGGAACAGAATCACAGCCCTAAAGACGTCCGTGCCCCAATTGCTGGCACCTGTGAGTGTGTTATGCTCTGTGGCAACAAGGGCTTTGCAGAGGGAATGGAGGTTACAAAGTTTAAGGTTTCCTGGTTTATCAGTGGGGTCCCAGCATAATTACAAATGTTCTTAGACGTGGAAGGGAGAGGCAGGAGGAAGAAGCAGTGTGGGTCCACGTGAGATGCACGGATGGCTGTTGCTGGCTTTGATGGTGGAGGAGGGGGCCAAGAGCTGAGGAATGGGGTTCACAGGAGCAGGAAGCATCCCTCAGCAAGGGAAACTCCATCCTGCAGCTACAGGAGCTGAATTCTGCCAACGACCCACACAAGCTGGAAACAGACACCCCCAGGACCTCTGGAAGGAAGGCAGCCGGCAGACTGGGGACCCCTAGAAATGGTAGGATAACACACTCGTGTGGTTTCAGCTGCTGAGCATGTGGTTACGGCAGCCACAGAAAATGAATGCAGCCCGCATTGCTCTTTTTTTTTTTTTTTCCAGACACGGTTTCACTCTGTCACCCAGGCTGGGGTGCAGTGGCAAGATCACGGCTCACTGCAGCCTAAGCCTCCTGGGCTCAAGTGATTCTCCTGCTTCAGCCTCCCAAGTAGCTGGGACTATAGGTGCGTGCCACCATGCCTAGCTAATTTTTTTAAATGTTACTCATTATTTATTGAAAAAACCTGAAAGGCACTGGATTCAGTCGTAATATGTCCAGATATTCTTTTTTTTTTTTTAATTTACTTTAAGTTCTGGATTACATGTGCAGAACTTGCAGGTTTGTTACATGGGTATACATGTGCCATGGTGGTTTGCTGCACCTATCATCCCTTCATCTAGGTTTTAAGCCCTGCATGCATTAGGTATTTGTCCTAACGCTCTCCCTCCCCTTGCCTCCCACCCCCTGACAGGCCCCGGTGTGTGATGTTCCCCTCCCTGTGTCCATGTGTTCTCATTGTTCAGCTCCCACTTATGAGTGAGAACATGTGGTGTTTGATTTTCTGTTCCTGTGCAGGGACATGGATGAAGCTGGAAACCAGCTAATTTTTTTTCTTTTTAGACGGAGTCTCACTCTGTCGCCCAGGCTGGAGTGCGGTGGCGCGATCTTGGCTCACCATAACCTCCATCTCCAGGGTTCAAGCTACTCTCCTGCCTCAGCCTCCCGAGTAGCTGGGACTACAGGCGCGCACCACCATGCCTGGCTAATTTTTTGTATTTTTAGTAGAGATGGGGTTTCACCATGTTATCCAGGATCGTCTCGATCTCCTGACCTTATGATCTGCCTTCCTTGACCTCCCAAAGTGCTGGGATTACAGTAGTAAGCCACCTCACTTGGCCTGAAACCAGCTAATTTTTAAATTGTTTGTAGAGATGGGGTTTCACCCTATTGCCCAGGCTGGCCATGAACTCCTGGACGCAAGCAATCTGCCCGCCTTGACCTCCCAAAGTGCTGGGATTACAGATGTGAGCCGCTGTGTCTGGCCCCCATGACTTCTTAATCAGATCAGCTGATTCTGTCATCTTCATAGCTTCTGTCACTTTCTGACCTGAAAGTGATGTTTCCCCTGACATGCTATGGCCCAGATAAACCTTGCGGACATCACGCTAAGTGGTGCAGGCGAAGTCAGTCATCACAGAAGGACAAATACTGTGGAATTCCACTTCCTGTGAGGTCCCTGGCAGAGTTAAACTCTTAGAAACATAAAGTAGAATGGTGGGTGCCAGGGCAGTGGGGGAAGGGTGTATCTGAAACCCTAGTTTCAGATATGCCAGATGAAAAGTTCCAGTAGTGTGTGTAGCACCAGCCCTGCTGCACTCCACATTTAAGAGCCTAAGTTTATGTTATATAGATATATTTTTAAACCAGGGAAAAGGTGGTCTTCTCTTGCATTCTTGTGTGTCTCCCAGTACCCTCCTGGCACCCCAACTGAAACATCAACTTCGAGCAGGGTCTCATCTGCCTTGGTCATGTGATACGGTTTGGCTGTGTCCCCACCCAAATCTCAACTTGAATTGTATCTCCCAGAATTCCCACATGTTGTGGGAGGGACCCAGGGGGAGGTAATTGAATCACAGGGTCTGGCCTTTCCTGTGCTATTCTCATGATAGTGAATAAATCTCATGAAATCTGATGGGTTTATCAGGGGTTTCTGCCTTTGCTTCTTCCTCATTTTTCTCTAGCTGCTGCCATGTAAGAAGTGCCTTTTGCTTCCCGCCATGATTCTGAGGCCTCCCCAGCCATGTGGAACTGTAAGTTCAATTAAACCTCTTTTTCTTCCCAGTCTCAGGTATGTCTTCATCAGCAGCATGAAAATGGACTAATACATCATGCTAGTCCCCAGTGTGTGGAACAGAGTGTGTGGAACAGAGCAGGTGCACACATACACATTATTATTTATTGTTTATTAAAATGTAAATTTGTTATTTAACAAAATATATTAATTCACATATAAATTACTGTGATTTGTGAAACCTCTTTCTAACATCTCAAATATATTTACTAATGAGAAAAATCTTTTTTTTAATTGTCAAAACCTGTGTCTCAACTTTTGGCTGAAAAACTGCAGTCCTGCTGTCTGCATTGGCTTTGTGAGTTGCCTTAGGGAAGAAGCAAGCAGGGAGGACAGACCCTGCAGACCAGGCTGGGGTGAGGGTGTGGCTCTTGCCTCCTGGCCCCCACACGTTCAAGAAGAAGGTGCTGGGGCCTCATCTTGGCCCTTTGCCTCTTGCCTCTGAGCTGTTTCCTTAGGATGGATCTGGGACAGAGCTAATGGAGGCTTTTCTGGTGTGTCCTGAGGGCTTTGGCTCAATCTTGGTGAGTTTAGCTCCTCTGAGTTCTTAATGTTCTCCTTGGGGGCCAGCAGTTGCAGATGGCTAGGAGAAGGTGGGGCAGCTCTGGTGCTCTCTGCACTGAGGAAGGACTCCTGCTGCCCTGTGCGTGCTGCTGTGGATGCTGAGCGCAGTCTGGACAGGGTTGCCAGCCAGGGCTCCAGGTGTTCCCTTCCTGTAAGTGTGATCAGCTCCTGCACCACACAAAATGCTCCCAGCCACCCACCTCCCACCCTCCACCCTCCACCCTTCACCCTCTGTCCTCCACCCTCCACTGCAGTTCTTCCCAGCTTCATTTGCGGCTGCCCAGGGAATAATTCCAGGGATATAGTAATGTCTGGTGTCTGGACGGTCTCCATGGGATTAAAAAAGCAGCTGGTTTGGCATTTCAGAGACAAAACAACCCTGCACCGTGGAGTCAAACACTGCTTCTTCCCGGGAGATGCGTCCTGTCAGGTGAACACCAGCAAATCAAAAACCAATTCAGCAGAAGGATGATTTTCGCCTTCTGGAAGATGAAATCACGAAAGCTCAGAGACAGCACGCACTCTGCGGAAAGCCCAAATCAAATTATTCTGCGGCCTGTGTAGATTTCCTGTGCCTGGCACCCAGCTGCCTGCATACAGGAAGTGCTCATTACAGGCACAGCAGCAGATGTCAGCCCCAAAGTGTCCATTTTACTAGCTGGTGTTTCAGCATCTGTCACGGGGATCAACAAAGCGTGACAGCCGCCAATGTGCCTCCGTGTGGACTTTTGTGATGCTGTATTTCCTCTTGGGAGGGGCCCCTGATTCTGGACAGAACGCACTGGATAAGTCTTTACGACTTCATAGCCCCAGGCTCTTGGGCCAGGCAGGATGAGGAAAAGATGCTGCCCCAGGATTGCCTGAAACGTTTGGTTTATTTTGTGTGGCTGGATGTGGCCGAGTCCCTGTGGCCCCAGCAGCTCTCAGGCTTCGCTGCCCGGCTGCTGCCTCAGGGCTGCACTGAGCTCAGGCCAGACCAGCGTCCAGGGCCTCATTTCAGTTGTTTTTATCATCTACGAGTTTTCCAGGGTTTCCAATAAATCACATTCCAGGGCAAGCAGCGCAGACCTGTGGACCCTTATTTCCTCTCCCAGGCTGATAACAACAAACAAGTGATTTCCTGTCCAAAGCTGGGTACTCCAGCGAAATGAGAAGTCCTATCTCCAGGAAAATAACATTGTGTCTCTCTTAGCCCCAACTCCAGCACACCAAGCACGGACTGTCTCTGGCCCTTGGGCAAGCTGGAGCAGCCTTTCATCTCCTCTCTGCCTATTCGTGCACGCCCCACCCGTCTCCCAGTCCAGGCGGTGATCCTCACCACCCAGCAGGCAGGCGAGGCAGGGCTAGGAACCCATTTTACAGGTGAGAAAAGTGAGTTTGTGAGACATTAAGTAATGTGGCCAGGGTCTCACCGGCAGCAAGTGGACAGAGCCAGGCCAGGTCGGCTCTGTGTTCCTAGGAGACCCCGTGATGACCACTCAGCCCCTTCTGCTGCTGCTGGTTGAGGTGAGAGGTGCTTATAACTCAGAAATCTTAGTCATTTGGGTTCTAAAAGCAAACTCCACCTTGTGACGCACACCCCAATCCGCCAGCAGCTTCAGAAGCAGCATCTACCTGTAACCTGCGCAGTCTCCCTCTCCCATCTCAACAACCTTCCTGTGTGCGGCTTCCCTCTTGGATCTGCACAACCCCCTTGTTGAGAAGAGGCAGCAGGAGCAGCGTGGGCGGTCATAGCCCTATTTTACAGATGAAGGGTCAGGGCATTTAAACAATTTGGTCTGGATCTATACATAAGAGGGTGAAAGAGGCCAGAGGAGACCTAGACCTACTTATCTAAAACCCACTCACTGACGCCAGGACACAGAACTGTCCTTCCTTGTCTGCCCCCTCCCCGCTCACGCTGTGTTGGTGGAGACCTTGTCTCTCTTGGTGCCATGGGAACAGCACTGGGCCCACCCATTAAGGGATCCCTGGAAGCGTGCTGAGCGTGTGCCATGAGGCAAGAGTCACCAGCCACCCACGTTGCCTCTACACCGGGTGTCACTGTGACCTTAGCAGACAACAGGGTCCTCCCGAGGAGACAACACAATAGGCACATTGGATGGGGGGAGAGGGTCCAAAAGCCCCAAGCAGGGGGCAGGTCGGGGCAGAGGAGAAGGCGCTGTGTCTGTGGTGGCACTGGATGCCTTGGAAGGTGTGTGGCCTCCCTCCATGGCCACCCAGGACCCAGGGCACTGACCGTCCCTCCCGGAGTACAGCAGGGCCCAGGGCGCTGACCATCCCTCCCGGAGTACAGCAGGGCCCAGGGCGCTGACCATCCCTCCCGGAGTACAGCAGGGCCCAGGGCGCTGACCGTCTCTCCTGGAGTACAGCAGGGCCCAGGGGGCTGAGGCAGGACCCCTTTTGGCAAATTCCTCACTCGTAGAGGGTTCGTGTCTTTCTCTGTAAAATGAGGATGCGAACATAGTTTGTCTTTCAGGATAGCTGTGATTAGAACATGTGTGTAAAGCGCTTGTCATGGCCGTGTCCTTCTCCTGGCGACAAGTCTTCACTTGCAAAACAAATCCTTTTAGGTACAGCAAAAACTGCTGCACACAAGTGGGTGGAGGGGAATGATGGAAGGAGGTGTTGAAGGGTGGGGTGGGGAGTGTGCAGAGGCACCGGAAACAAACTTTTCCAATTTCTGTTATGCCTAGGAACAGGCTTTGTGACAGCTGCTGCTATCCAGTCATCTTTAGAGCCCTGGAGTCCTCGCCAGAGGCACGGGCTCCCTTTGTGGTCCTGGAATAACGTGGCCTGCCTGGCACTCTCAGATTGCATGGGGATCCGCTTGACTTAGGGTCAGACTTTTGTGGGATAAACTGCAGTGGCGCTAGATCAATTGTCAAGGTTTGGCCGACTCATTTGAGAGACTGGGTTCATGCCGTGCCATTTCTTCTTCCTGTTGCAAGGCTCTGCAAGGAATGTGGTGTCAGAATTTTAGTGCCTCGTATTTCCTACAAATGATAGCAGTAAGCTAATGGTGCGATAGAGACAGCGCTTCATGTTGTGCACTTTGATTTGCTGAGATTCCCAGATCTTGTGTCTTTGAAGTGGCGGCTCTGTGCAGAGATGAGATGGTGTTCCCTGCTCATCGCAGCAAGCGTGGTAATCTCATGTTCAGGCACACACTCTTTTTGGAGAAAACATATATTCTTTAGTATTCATGTGGATTTCACAGCAGTAATGAGGAAACTCTATTCCTTAGAAATGTTTTTAATGTTAAAAAAAAGATGACTTTCTTGGGAGGCATTTTGGTTTTCCTGTTTTTATTTTCTGACGGGTTTCATAGACTAAAGACTGAGAATGCAGGAATACCTTATCTTATTGCAGAAATTATTTTACCCAGACCTGTTGATTTTCCCCTTAAATTTGTATGGATGTTACACCCTATCATATTTAGCTTAAGCATAAGCTGAGCTCTCTTGGCTGTTTTACAAGGGGCAGCTGACTCCAGGAATTGCTGCTTTTCTTGCTTTTCCAGAGCTTTGTGTTTCACCGTCCCCGAATCTCCCCACACCCCGTCATATTCAAAATGCTTCACTGCTGCAAGATCATGTATTTTATCTGCTCTCTACTTATTATTTAGTAATTCTATTTTGTAACTGAACCTGGTATTCCATCAGGGTGTGTAGTGTGGGCATGTATGGAGCCTATTTATTGTCCTCCCAATTAACTAATTTTTCTAACCCAACTTATTTGTTTTCTCTAATACATTCTTCTATAGAACTTAATATGTGCAGGCCTTCTTTTTAGGGCTTTTCATCTATTAACTTATATAATCCTCACAACCACCCAGTAAGAGAGATATTATCATCTTTATTTGACTGGCGAAGAAATGTAAAGCAAAGCCAAGTTAAGGAACTTGCTCAGGGTCACACAGCTGCTCGATGATGGAAACAGCGCCCCCTCTGGGCAGCCTGGCTGTGAGACCTGGGCTCTGGTCTCTGGTCTCTGCTCTGCCTCCCGCAGATGTGACTGCCAAGCAGTGTTAAGGTCGATCTTCCTATCTGCAGCTTCCGCACCTGCAATTCGATCACCACAGATGGAAAACACTCAGGAAAAAAATAACAGTACAACAATACAAACTAATACGAATAAAACCGATACATTCTAATGACATCGACATGGGATTTGCATTGTATTAGGTATTACAGGTAATCTGGAGGTGACTAGAAGTATATGAGAGGATGTGTGCAGACGTTATGCAAATACAACACCATTTTCTATCAGGACTTGAGCATTCTCAGATTTTGGTACCTGCAGGGAGTCCTCAAACCAATCCCTTGTGGGGATCCAGGGCTGACTGTCCAGGCTGACTGCTGGTATATATTGGGCATATTTCTGGGTCTCTGTTCTAGTCTAGTGATCACTGTGTGTATTTTTGCCCTAGTACTTCACCCATTTACTTATTGCCCCTTTATTTCAGCTGGAAGTGTCCTATATGCATCCATGTCATTATTTTTAAAAAATTTTCTTGCTTTTTTTTTTTGCTTTTCATTCTTCTAGACAACACTTATAATCAATTTTGCTTACAAAATTCTATTGGAAGTTTGAGTTGCATCAAATTCATAAATTAGTTTGGCAAAAACGTACATCTTCTTAGCATTTCTTTTTAGATATGGAATGTACTGTATTTCTCCACTTGTTCAAATATTTTCTATGGTGCTCTCTTGGGCTTATGGATTTAATTATTTGAGCCTGACAGACTTCTTGCAAGGTGAATTTCCAGGTACTCAGTTTTAAAATCGTGAGTAGAATTCTTTTCCCGTTGTTTCTCTAACTGTTAATGCTGATGTGTAGGAAAACGACTGCTTTTTATGTTCCTATTAAAATTTTTTTAAAAATTGGTATAATTTTACACTATTTTCTTTTTCTCAGGTAGGCAATAATATCAAATTTGAATAATGTCAAAATTTCACCTTCCTTTTCAAAAATTATGTGTGAATGTGTGTGTGTATGTGAGTGTGTGTATTATATATATATAGCGTTTTCCCTCCTTTTATTTTGTTGTGGATCTGAGGGCATGCTGGCCACAGTAAGCTGCCTTGTCTTTTCCATTGTTTCAGTGAGAATGCTACCAGATTTACTGTTAGGTATCTATTGTTAGGTAGGTATTGGCTACTGGCTTTGAGTAGGTGTTTTTTATCATGTTAAAGAAGGATTTTTCTTTCCTAGTTTATTATAAGTTTTAGCAAATGTCTTTTTAGCATCTATTGACATAAGCGTAGTCCTTTTTCCTCTTTATTTCACGTATCGTTTTTGCATCTGTATTCATAAAAGACATCTGCGTCTAGTTCCCTTTTTAGTCTGTCTTTGCTTGTGTCTCTAGGACATGCTGGCTTTGGGAAATGAATTGTTGGGAAACATGCCACCTTTTTGTGTTCTCTGGAAACACTTAGCTAGCATGGAAATTATCTGTTCCATGGCAGTCTGAAAACCCAGCCTGTGAAAATGTCTGTGGCTGGAAACTCGTGAGAAATAATTCTTCGACAACATTTTCAATTTCATACATGGCTTTTCATTTATTGCTTATTGATTCAATTATGGTGAGTCTTTTTTCTTAGACAAGAAAAGAACACACATTGTTTAAATATCAACATCAGGAATGAAACCTACTGATTTTTCTTATATAAATTGAGTTGATTGGCACACTTACTTTCTTTTACTTTTCCTTCTAGCTCCCGTGTATCTTTTTTCTCTTATACTGTCACTGGGCTGTCTTTTACATGAAATGTTTTCATTTTTGAGAATTACATGTGACAGATGAGTATAATTGATAACAATTATTTAGAATTGTTTGAGTAAACAGTTTTGATTCCCTTTGTCAAATTTTTATGTCATGACTTTTCCATCTTTGAAGGATTAAAAGAAATCTTTTTGTTGGTGGCCTAGAGCACATTTCTGAGGAAAGATGTGGATATCAGTTCTGCAACCTTAGCTGGGTATGGAATTTTGGAGTCAGAAACTTTCCTTTTAACTTTGAAGTAGTTGCTTCACTATTTTCTAGTATTTAAAGTTGTGTAAAAAAAATTGAGGCCAGGCTGTTATTTCTTAAAGGAAAACAATTTTTGCTATTTTATTGTTAACTCTATGTTTAACATGTTGAGAAACTGCTAAAATGTTTTTTAAAATGCATACACAATTTTACATTCCTACCAGGAATGCATGACGGTTGAATTTCTCCACATCCTTGTCAACACTTATTATTGTCTATAGTTTTTACTTTAGCCATCTTATTTGGATGTGAAGTGGTGTCTCGTTGTGGTTTTGATTTGTGTTTCTTGATGACTAATATGTTGATCATCTTTTCATATACTTATTGGCCCTGTGTATATCTTCTTTGGACAGATGTGTATTAAATTCCTTTGCCCAGTTTTTTGATTGTCTTTTCACTATTGAGTTAAGAATTTCTTACTTATTCTGGATACTAGATCTTTGTTAGATATATAATTTGCAAATCTTTTCATAGTTTTAGCTCTTACATTTATATCTATGATCCATGTGGAGTTAATTTTTTGTACCTGATGTAAGGTAGGAATATGCATTTATTCTTTGCATGTGGATATCCAGGCTTGAAAATACTATTCTTTCCCCATTGGATTGTCTTGGTGCCATTGTTGAATATCAACTGACCATAGGTGTAAGGATTTATTCTGGATTCTTAATTCTATTCCATCGAACCATATGTCTATATGTAGGTCAGTACCTCACTGTATTGATTACTATAGCTTGAATTAAGTTTTGAAATTGGGAAGAGTGAGTCCCCAAACTTTGCTCTTTTTCAAGATTTCAGATAAAAAATACAATATTTGCAGAATGCAAAACTGATGTATATGGAGGGCTGACTTTTTGAATAAGCAGGTTCTGCCAGGTCAACTGCTGGACCTGAATATGCACAGGTTTTGGCACATGTGGGGTCCTGGAACCAATTCCCTACATATACCAAGGGACAACTGTACTTTTTTTTTTATCTTTTTACTTTCAACCTATTTGTGTCTTTAAATCTAAAGTGTCTCTTGTAGACAGCATACAGTTTGATCATGTTTTTAAATTCATTCTGTCAATCTTTGCCTTTGAATTCATTTGTTTCATCCGTTTACATTTAATGTAATTATTTGTAAGCTAGGATTTACAGCTGCCACTTAGCTATTTTCTGTATCATATGTCTCTTTTGTTTACCTATTCATCCATTATTACCTTCTTTTGTGTTAAGTGGATATTTTGTAGTTACCATTTAAATATCCTTGTTTCTTATACTACATTTTTTTCAAGTTGTCAGCTTACTGGTTAATATGGTAATTAAAATTAACATCTTAACTTATAATTATCTAATTAATATTAATACCAATTAATTTCAATACTAAATAAAACTTTTGTTAATACGTAGCCCCATTCCATCTCCCTTTCACTGTGCTGTTATTTCATACAAATTACATGCTTATAAATATAAGCCCATAAACATAGTTTTAAAATTATTATTCAGTAGTCATTTATACTAGATTAAAGTTACAAACAGAAAAATACTCATTCTTTTAAATTTTTACCAAAGTGGTTATCTTTACTATTTTTTTTATTTCTTCATGCAGATTTCATTTACTGACTGGTGTCCTTTTACATCAGCCTGAAGGACTTCCTCTACTTCATTCATGTAAGGAATGTCTGATAGTAATGAATTACCTCCATTTTTCTTTACCTGGGAATATGTTTATTTTTCCTTCATTTTTCCACATTAAAAAATGTTTTCTGGGTAAACACTTTATTTTGGAATTTTAAACATACCCCAAAAGAATTTTATTACTAAGTCTTAAAGAAATAACACCCACATTTTCTTGAGTTTTGTTGAGTTTGAAACAGATGCTGCCTGAAAATTACTTGTATTTTCTACAGAAATGCTGTGTGCTAATTTCTTGTCTTTCTCTTACATGGCCATAAAGTTTGCAGGTATTTGGGTCAGTTAACTCATTGCAGTAAGCTGTATTACTACCCATGCATTTCCAGTGTTCTTTCTGGGAGAGGATTATATCTCCCGGCCCCTAAAGTCAGTCTTGTCCCTGTGAGTTGGTCGAGAAAGTTTGAATGGAGCTAATAGGTGCCATTTCTGGGTGGACACTGTAAAAGCCAACCTGAGCTTCACCGTGCTGTGTTTGTCCCTTGTCATTCATCTGTCCATGCTGTAGATAGTGGCTTGGGTCCCAGAGTGAGGATGAAAGTGACACTGAGTGGAGCTCCCAGGTAACCTGCACGTGGAGGAGAAATGGACCTTTATTGTTGCAACTTTTTTTAAACATAATTTTTAATAGAAAATCATTTCCAAATGGTTCAAAAATTAAGAATAAAAATATGCTAAAAAGTATGCAGTCTCCTTCAGTCTTTATCTCCATCTTCTCAGCGCCATCTCATCCCATGCCTAGGAACCGCGATCATTAATTATTTAATGTATATTTCCAGAGGGTGTTTACGTGTCTATGGCAACTATGCCACCCACATGCTCACACACAGATCTTCACCTATTGTTAATTGACAGATGCACCATCCCACTGTGCTGCGTATGGCTCTTTAATTTAATATACCTTGATGATCTGTATATATTAAAATTTTTATTTATTTTACAGCTATCTAGCATTTCATTTATGGTTATGTAATCATTTATTCATGAAAGTGTTGGCCAGGTGCAGTGGCTCACGCCTGTAATCCCAGCACTTTGGGAGGCTGAGGTGGGCGGATCGCTTGAGGCCTGGAGTTCGAGACCAGCCTGGTTGACATGGTGAAACCTTGTCTCTACTAAAAATACAAAAATTAGCTGGGCACGGTGGTGCATGCCTGTAGTCCCAGCTACTCAGGAGGCTGAGGTGGGACAATTGCTTGAACCCATGAGGCAGAGGTTGCAGTGAGCCGAGATCACGCCACTCCACTCCTGCCTGGGCAACAGAGCAAGACACTGTCTCAACAACAAAAAACAAAAAACAAAAAAGCAAAGAAAGTGTTATTCTTGAAATCTTTAAATTTCACCACAAGAACATGTTAAGAATAGATGCTCTTCTTTTCATCCTTTCAGGCACTTTGGAGACTCTCTTAATCTCGTGTTTCATGCTTTTTTTCCAACTCCTAAAAATTTTATCTTATTACTTAAAAAATATTTCATCAGCTCCTGTCTTGGTTTTCTCTTTTATGCAACTCTTATTGCAAAATACTCTGGATTGATTCATTGTCTTGAATTTTTCCTCATATGTTATCTTTATCTTTTTCTTATGTTTTGAATTTTTCCTGAGCTCTGTCTTCTAGAAAATCAATTAAATCTTCGGCAACATAATCTTTTGTTTTTAAGTTTTTCAGATCTTCTGCCTCTGTCTCTGGGTGCTAACCCCCTGGTGGGAGATTCCTGTCTTCCTGTGTGCTTGGTTTTATTTCTGTAGCTCTTTGGCTTGATCCTGGGGGCGGCTCTACTGCTGCGAGTGACTGCAGGTGGGAAGGAGTGGTTTTGGGATTGCAGAGACGTTCCTTCAATTAACCATCCAGATTTCAGCCTCGTGGTCCCACAGCTCAAACTGCTTGCTGGAGCCCTGTGCCCTGGCGGGAAGAGGGGCTGCCACCCGCACCGCTCAGCTGTGGTGCCTGCAGCCAATGATCATCTGCCACAGCCTGCCTGTCCTGTGATCCCGCCTACGTTCCATCTTCTGGAAAGCCACTTGACTATCTGGTCTGCTTAAGGCTCCCATCCTCACTGCTTTGCTCTGTGTGGATTAATGTACTTTGGTGACTTCTTGTTGTCATGCCATAAAATTTAGAAAGAAAACAAGGAAAATCCATCTGCTAATTCTACTATTTTGAAAGGAGACCCCAGCGGGGAAGGGTTATTGGCAGAGACAGACGGAAACAGGCATTTGGACAACAGGGAATTGCCTGGACTTTGATGGGAACAGGGAGCTTGCTAGGACTTCGGGGCTGGTGGCTGCTCACTCATCAGAATGACACCTTCCTCCTGGGGGAGGGAAGTCGTCAGAGGGCCCTGCAGGTTGGGGTGGAGAGGACCCAAACACAGGTTCTACCCTGGCCTGGATCAGAGCCTGTCGCCTCTGATGGCTAACGTAGTCTCTTTAATAGCCTTTACCCAACTCCACGTTATGAAGATTTTGCCTAGAGAAGAAGTGGTTGTTCTGCTTACCTGGTAACACGTGTACCCAGATCCACACTATCATGGGCCCTCACAGCTTCCCCTGGAGATATGGCAGGTAAATTAGTTAATTATTGTTTTCAAATTGACATGCAATTCAGGCTTTTGATTTATAACTTAATTATACTGCCTTAGGTAACTTCCAATTTTTAACTAGCTCCATTTGAATAAACTTAGTGTTCTATCTCAGTATGTTCTATCTCAGGAAGATTAAGAAGTAAGCTGGAGAGTTTAGTAGCTTTGTAACAATAGCATAAAATGTGGAATAATGAACTGTAAATGTGTCTAATTACATAAATAATGCATTTGTGTAATTGTCAAGTAAGGGGGTGTGCTAATGAATCAATTATTTTTAATTGTAGGATGCTTGATTGTTTCAGAAATATAATTGATTGTAATCAAGAATCAATTAAATGTTGATAGTAATTATGTTTATCAGGCTTAAATATATGACATCATTACACTATAACTGCTTCAGGAAGAAGAAACTAGAATGAGGTTATTATAAGTGAAGGAGAAATAGCTCATGTTTATGTCAACAGCTTTGCAGTCGTAGGACTGCACAGTAATGAGGTAAAAATGAGGAACATATTCTTCAGGGCTTATCAACGAAGGCTGACGAGGGCCGGCTCCCCCAGCTGGGAGCCTTCACGCCCCCACCGCAGAGCAGTTTCCACCCGTGGTATGTTGGATCGGGGACCTGCAAGGGCAAAACACACTTGCGCTCTAGGTGTGGTGTGGCAGGCCTTGCCGATGTTGCTTTTGGGGAAAACTGTGTTGCTGGGATCCTATGACTTCTTGGACTCTTGCAGTCCGCGTGGCACTTGTCTTGCTATTCTGCCCAAGTTGATGTGAGACCCCTGAGTCTGCCCAGTACACCACGGGTTGCCTAAATGTTCTAGAAATGAATGCCACTATGTGAAGGCCTGCTGAAGTCACTGGTCTGCAAGCTTCTCCAGGGCCGGGGGCTGTGTCTGGTTCATATTTGTACTCCTGGTGCCTGCCACATAATGGCCCTTACCGAATGTTAAGTGAATAAATAAAAGTAGTTGTGATTCAGTAGCTCCTTAGGATGCTGCTCCTGGGTGGCTACTGTTGCTCTCGGTTTAACCATTGTTGACTTACCCACACTGTCAACCATTCACTCACTCATTCAATATTTATTGAACGCTTATTGAAACATTCAATGATATTTATATGTGCCAAGATCTGTTCCAGAGGTTTAGGACTTGTTATTTAACATGGTTAGATGGTCCTTGTCCTCGTGGAGCTGATGGTAGGTAAGAGAGGCAGGTACCAGAACCATCAGTGCAATTGGAGGTGACAAGTGCTCCTGGGTGGATGGTGCTGGATGCACACAGCAGAGGCACAAAGAGGGACTCAAGTCTGGTCCTGCAGGCAGGACAGAAGAGGGCACAGTTACAGGGAGATCTGGGAGGGAGCCAGGCCTGAAGGGCTAAGGCCTAGAGGCTCCTGTGTGCCGAGGAGTGAAGCGAACTGGTGTAGCGAAGGTCCCTGTGGGCTGCTCCTTGGAGAGGGTGTCAGGAAGGAGGAGTGTACCCAGTGAGACTGTATGCCACCAGGTCTTCCAGCTGAACACAGTGGGCAGACTTCAGCCCTTATTTTGCTGGGTCCCTGTTTCCTTTTCCCTGAGGGGCCACTAATTCTTTCCTCCCTTCTTCCACGTCCCCCGCCTTTGGCTCTGTGACACCATCTCCCATTGCTCTGTTTCACTTCTCTCCTCCCACACCCCCTGCTGATATGGTTTGGCTGTGTCCCCATCTAAATCTCATCTTGAATTGTAGCTCTCAGAATCCTCATGTGTTGTGGAAGGAACCTGGTGGGAGGTAATCGAATCATGGGGGCAGGTCTTTCCCGTGCTGTTCTTGTAATAGTGACTAAGTCTCACATGATCTGATGGTTTTATAAAGGGGAGTCTCCCTGCACACACTCTCTTGCCTGCCACCATGTAAGAGGTGCCTTTGCTTCTCCTCTGCCTTCCACCGTGATTGTGAGGCCTCCCCAGCCATGTGGGACTGTGAGTCCATTAAACCTCTTTCGTTTATAAATTACCTAGTCTAGGTATGTCCTTATAGCAGCATGAGAACAGACTACACCTGCCCTGCCCAGTCTCCTTTGCTGGCTGTCCCACAGCTGGAGTCACCCCAAAAGCGGCAGCAGGAAAGTTCAGCAAGGTTTATTGGAACTTGCGCTCAGAGGGTCCCAGTGTCCTTGCGAGGCACAGTGAGACCAGATGCTCTGCCTGGGTACATCTGCCGTGAGGGCGTTGGGCTGTGGAGTTTATAGGGGTTTGAGGACTCTGGTTCGGGGCTGGGGCTAGTTCCTAGGTGTTTCACAACATGCTTGATTTCTCAGTGTTCGGAGCAGCCACGTACACAGCTTTGGCAGTGCCTGGGAATCAAATAGGCCCAGCTTGGGTTCAAGCCTGTGGGTAAAACTTGCAGCTGCCAGGGCCACAGAGGGGTCAAGGACCCTGTGCTTCTCTGGCAGAAGAAAACTAGGGGGCCTGGGGGCCCTTCCCTCCTCTTCAGCAGTGTCCAGCCTGGCCCCTGTGATTCCCTCTGCATGCAAAGCCCACAGCGGGCTTCCCACTGGCCCCGGGGTCTTCCTCTCAAAGACCTGGCCCCTGAATTCCCGACCCTTGAGCTCCCCCACTCTGCCTGGTGGTTCCCGTCCCACGTTCCAGTTGCTGCCTCAGTGACAGACATGCCTTTGTGCCATTTTCTGTGTCCCGTCCCTGTGCTTGGAGAGCAGCTGCTGCATCTTTCCGTGACTCTTCTAAGATTTCGACGTTGTTTGTGTTAGCCTGCTCCAGGAGAGCACCTATCTTTTAAAAAATCAAAGTAAAAATAGAAGTAGTGAACATTTACACAGCGTCCTAAATCATCCTGTTCTACATGCTCTGCAGATATTAATTAATGGAATCCTCCCATCAAACCCATAAGGAAAGTACCATTATTATCCTGGGTTACAGATGGGGAAACTGAGGTACAGGAAAGGTAACAAAAGCCCTGCTAGTGAGTGGCAGATGGAGATGGACGGAGGCAGTCTGGCTTCAGAGTCTGGGCCCCCACTCACAATGGGGTCAGGATATTGGGGTCCAATATGAGCATCGTAAGTCATTTTTTTCCATGGGTAAGCCCTGTAGTGTGCCATATTTACACTTCCATTCTCAGACAGTACCTTCCTTTCCTAGAATCAATCATTTTTATTTATTCATTAGTTGTCTATAAATGCCCCAAAGTCTCCTGTGATACAAGCACTGCAGCTGGTCCTCTAGCTTCTCTTTCTTCACAGTGCACTCTCCCAGGGGCTGTGCCCTCCTCCCATGGTCGCCAAGCAGCTGTCCTGGGCTGGTCTCGCCTCCCCCTGGGGGTCTCGCCTGCCTCTTTCCTCTGCTGGCCTTTTCTTGCGTCCCACAACCACTGTTCCCTTGCTTAGTCCCTACTTCTGGTGGCCACATTTCCAGGGGCTTCATGAGTTACGGTGCACGGGAGGTAAAGGTTTTGAGTTTTTGCTGTTTAAAACTTGAATAAAACTTAGTCTGTAGATGTACAACTCTAGATAGGGCTTCATTTTCCTTCTGGAATTTTGAGGGATTGTTTTGTTATCTTCCAATTTCTAACATCACTTTTGAGACATCCATCACGTCTATTCTTTTGTGCAGAACCTTTATTTTTTCTGTATGTTTTTATGGTAATAATACAAAACGTATTAAATGCATACTATGCGTCATACTGCTCTAAGTCTTTAAATGTATTAATTTAAAATTCAGAGTAACTCTACAAAGTAATAATATGATCATTTCCATTTTTCTGATTAAGAAAACATGCATGCACCTGGGACGCAGAGCAGACGTGTAACTAGTCAAGCTTCCCGCGGGCTGAGTGGAGGAGCTGGGGGTTCACACCAGGCAAAGCCACGCTGAGGCGCCCATCACCCCATCCTGGCCCCTTCCCAGCTGAAGCGCTGAACCTTCACACGATGGGTTTGGAGGGCCCGTCTCGTCCTGTGGGCCCTGGGTGGGTGCCGTCCATCTGGAATCAACATCCTTCCCGGGGCGAACATGGCTTCCATCGTTTCTTTGGTAATTTCCTTCTCTCTGTTGTCACTTTTCTCCCTTCCTGGGGCTTCTGCTTTGTGGGTGTTGAATCTCCTGGATGGGGACTTTGATTTTCTTATGTTTTCAGTCTCATTTCTTGCTTTTTGTTTTGTTCTGCTTTATAGTCTAAACTTATTATTTTATTTTTAGAGTTTATTATTCTGCTTTGAATTCTTGAGGGTTTTTTTTCTTTTTTGGAATGTTCTTTTATTCATAGCATACTGCTCCATGTTCTGTTCTTTAATTTCTAAGCAAATCAACTCTCGTTTCTTTTTAAAATGTTCTTATGCTCCCATTGTTTCTTTCTGAGTTGCTGTTTTGTTTGCGTGTGCTGGGTTCATCTCTGTGTTGGAGATGTCCCCCATGTGCCCGGTGATAATGGGCAAATTCGCCCACGTTTGTGAGCGTTAGCACCTACTACAGGCTTTGTGTGCATGGGTGGGGCTTGCTGGATTGTGGGCTTTGTTCTAGGATACTGGGAAGGGGAGCCAATGGTTGCAGTGTGAAATTCCCAACTGACAGAATCTGCAGGTCTTTTTCCTCAGAAAAAAATTCTCCAGACTTCGGCCTGGGTTGTAAAGCTTGGCGTTAGCATTCTGGAAGTGGGGTTGTCCAGCCAGCACCTGCCATCTCTTCCCTCTCCTGGCCACTTCCTGCAAAATTTAGTCCTAAAGACGTCACATGGGGTTGAGCAAGGTGGGTGTCCGTGCGGAGTGGGGCTGGGGGGAGTCCAGGAGCTCAGAGGTGGGTGAGGAGGGTGCCCATGGAGGGAGGCCTCAGGGGTGTTCCAGTCCAAGCAGAACTGCCTGCTGTAAATGTCTGTCCTTTGCACAGCAGGAAGCAGACTGTGAATAGCAGCAGCCCCGCAGATCTCCTAAAGATCCAATGGTTATTAACTGTCTTCTCTAGTGACTGGTTGGGCACCCAGAAGGTTAGAATCCTCACTGAGAGTCAGTATCCTTATCGGCAAAATGAGCGGGTCACAGGGTGTGCACTGAATGTCCCCACTGGCTCCTAGGATACACGGTGACATGAGGAGGGCGGCTGAGTGAGTGTGAGTTGGTCTCAGGCCCTGTCTATGTTCTTTGTAAATAACCGCACATGTGTCTTCAGCCTCAGCATCTTGGTGCTGCCTACCACCTTAGTAGTTTGAGGAATTCAAGCTGGTGTTTTTTCTTTTTGGTGGAATCTCACTCCGTTGCCCAGGTTGGAGTGCAGTGGCATGATCTTGGCTCACTGCAACCTCCGCCTCCCAGGTTTAAGTGATTCTCCTGCCTCAGCCTCCCCAGTGGCTGGGATTACAGGTGCCCACCACCACACCTAGCTAATTTTTTGTATTGTTAGTAGAGATGGAGTTTCATCATATTGGCCAGGCTGATCTTGAACTCCTGACCTCAGGTGACCTACCTGCCTCGGCCTCCCAAAGTGTTGGGATTACAGGCCTGAGCCACCACAATCAGTCTGTTTTTTGTTTGTTCTGTTTTTTTTTTTTTTTTTTTAAAAACAGTGGTATATTTCCCCTCCCCCAGAGGGCAAAATCAAGTGCAGTTGAAACCTCTGAGCCATGTCCACTTCTACTCCACCTGCCAGGCTGCGGAGGCTGTTTGGCAGCCTCCAGATTTGCTTATCTTCCAGGCCGTCTTTGCACAGACATCTGTCCTGGGCGACCTGGAGCATCGCCCTGCATCATGGCAGCTGAGGCAGGGTCTTGTCTGCTCCCAGGTTTTGCTCTGTCACAGGGCCTTGTTCCTTTTCTGCCTGGCTCCGCACTGGGCTCTGGCTCTTTGAACGCAGGGGCCAGATGTGACTTTCCATGCTGGCAAGAGTAGTAGAAAAGGACTTGTGACATGAACGAATCCCTGAGAACATGTGAGCTCAGCTTCTGCTGAGGTGGCCCAGGGACCACCGAGGGGCAAGTGCTTGTTAAAATTCCAATTTTTTAGGCCTTGTGTCCAAACAAGTGAGTCAGAATCTCAGCTGTGCAGAGCTTGCATTTATATATGATTAAAACCAACTAGTATTTGAGACCATGTGGGTTAGCCAGGAAGAGCTGCTGCCCGGATGGCTCACACCTGATTCTTTGAGTTTCTGCTAAGAAACGGTCCATGTGGCTTTAAGCACCAAGAAGTGTCAATGCAAAGTCCACTGTTGAGTCAGTGAACGAGAGAACACTTACACAAACAAAAGGACACATATGCACCTGCACACACATGCACACAATATGTACGCACATGCACACAACATGACATGCATACACACACCCACACATGCACACAATATGTAACACATGAACACAACATGACACACACACACAATAGGTACATACATGCACACATGACATACATACATACATGCACACACACAATATGTACACACATGCACACGTGCATACACACATGCACACACGATATGCATGCACATGCACACAACATATGCATACACACGCACACACATGCACACAATATGTACAGACATGCACACATGTGCATACACACAAATACAAACACACACACTATGTACACACATGCTCACAACATGCCATGCATGCACACATGCACACACATGCACACAATATGCACACACATGCACACATGACATACACACAAATGCACACACATGAACACAACATGACATACATACACACATGCACACAATATGTACAGACATGCACACAACATGGCGTGCATACACACAAATGCATACACAATATGTACACATGTACACAATGCGACATGCATGCACACATGCAGGCACATGCACACAATATGTACACACATGCAAACATGCATACACACATGCACACACAGCATATGTACACACATGCACACAACATGACATCCAATCACACACACCTGATTGGATATGGAGTAAGCTGTGGTCAGAGTGAGGTGAGGTTGGTCAGAAAAAGCTTCCAAATGGAAGAACTTCGTTGGTGTGATTTTTCTGATCTTGAACGCATGGCCTCAGGTAGGTGGAGAGGGCCGACCTCTGAACTGAGCAGGAACCTGCAGGAGCTTTTGCTCTCTCACTCAGGTACTGCTGGTTCCCTTCCCAGCGGCGCTTTTCTTCCCACCTTTCCCCGAACACACAGGCCTGGATGGTTCATGCTGGACGTCATGTTAAAGCCCGGCCTGTATTTTGGATTCTCCCTGACCCTACCGTGTGCATTTCTGGCCTTGTTGCTCCTCCTGGTTTTGGTGCAGGGCACCTGTCCTGAAAGTGCGGCGCCGGGAATGCTCCTGTGTCCTGTGTGGTCAGCCCGGGTCCCCGGCGCCCTCCCATCAGCTCTCGGATTTACTCAGGGGTCATGCGGCACTTCTTTTGTCTTCCAGGAAGGTGTTGGGCACAGGAGGCAGAGGTCCATGAAGCAGGGTCTGGTTATGGTCTGAGAGACGCGGCTGGTGAGCCCTGGGGCCCACTTGGGTCTTGCTATGGGGTGAGTGCCTGGAGGAGCCTGGCGCTGCCTGGCTGGGAGGGCAGGGCTCAGTACGTGGGGGCTCGGGCTGCCTTGAGAGGAAAGTGCGTTTGACTGAGGGTGTGTAAGGGTGAGTGTTCAGGCAGGGGAAACGGCAGCGCATGGCCCCAAGCTCTGGAGGCTTTGATATGACGTCTGGCTACAGGATGGAGAGTGTGGGACCAGGGGGTTCCTGGGCGACGAGGAGACTGTGTGTCTCTTAGCATCTGTGTAGCAAGGCTGCACTCTCCTGTCCACCTGGGACCCAAGAATGCCACGAGGTGGGAGGGGACAACCAGTGTGTCCAGGACCTTGAGATGGCCTGGAGCATGGGCAGGGCCTGGCTGGGCAGATGGGGGCAGCCTCCACACCTGTGCAGGCCTGAGGGGCCAAATTATCCAGCAAATGGAGGGGATACGGCCCGGCAACACCTCTCGGTGCGAGGCTGATGCGCGGGGCCCTGTCAGGATGCCAGGCCGTCGTGGGCAGGTGAGGCCACTGCTGGGTAGTGGACAGTCCTGCACTGGTGTCTGCCTGGAGAAGGCGAGGGCAGTGGGACTGCGACAGGGTCTCTGAGAGGACTGAGGAGCAGCATGGAGCCGGGTGGCCACGGCCCTGAGCACTGGTGGTGCTGGCTCGGGAGGAAGGAGACCTCGGCACCAGGCAGCCACATTCCTGCTGGAGCCATGCTGGTGATTTGGAGAAGAATCCATGCGTGTAACTGAATAGCTGAGTTGGAAGCAGATGATTGAGGGTCTGTCTTATCAGGAGTCTGGTGAAGCTGCCCTCGCCTTTCCTTCCCCACTGAGCAGACCAGATCTTTCTGGGAGTTGATATGTTGAGAATAAAACATGTAAACCCATTTTAAACCCATTTTTACGAGAGCAGGAAAAGGTGTAAGTCATACACCATGAGGCCACCTGAAGAAGACACATACATGTAAAGAAAATGAAAATAACGAATCCTGAGAGCTCCCCCGCAGGAATCGTGGGACCCCCGCTTCACAGCTGAGCCCCGAGGCCGCTGCAGGGCTGACCCCAGGGGCAGGTGTGGGATGCTGGCGAGTGGGGCTGTGGGACCCTCTCGGGGTTCCTGCCCTCCAGGCCCCTCTTCGGTCTGGCCAGGGTCTCTGCTGGGACAGGCCTTGTCTGGACAATCACAGAATTCCCGAGACCCTCTGAGGTGGACAGGGCTTGGCAGACCTGGGTCTGGTGGCTGCTTCCCTGAGGCCTCCCGGGTCTCTTTGCAGGTGGAGGTGGAGCGGAGAGGGGTGGCAGCCCTGCTCTCCCTGAGGCTGCGCTGCTTTCTCCTGCCCTCCCTCTCCGGCATTCACTCACCCCCAGGCTTCCCCTTGCCTCGCCTCTGCTGTCTCCGCCTTTCCCCTCCATCTCCCTCTTTCCTTCTTCCCTTCTCTATTCATGGTCTGGTCTTTTCCTTCCCGTCTTTCTTTTTTAAAATGAGGTGTAAATAAGTGAAGAGACTGTCTCTGAGATTCCAGTGCCCTATCTCTATCTCCCAGCCACTTGGTGGGGGCTGCTTTTGCAAAGTGGGTCTGTCAGCGCCTCACCCCCGCCCAGTGTAGCTCTCTAGGTGTGCAGGAGTCAAACACAGCCACGATAGGTAGGCGAATCCTCACGCGAGTTCACAGGGAAGGCCTTCCTTTTCCTTTTCCTTTTCCTTTTCTTGCATTGTGTAAGCTTTCAGCTGCCGAGAGTTGGATGTGCCGACGTTTTTTGATGGTACGCGCGCTAGACACAGGCATGACACATCAAGTGGAATTCACGGCCAGGATTTTCCAGAGGGGTCTTATTACTGGTGGGTGCCTCTAAGGAGAGGTGGGATAGCTTCTCCGCAGCAAGACGTTCCGGATGAGTTCTTCAGTTTTCATGAGGGGATGTCGGCCGCCTCCCTCAGTGCCACTGCTAATAAAGGCATAGACTCCTGTTTTCATGAACACACAGAAACCTGCACCCCAGGTTCTTCTCAGCGAGCAGGGGGTACTCAGGGCACCCTAAATGCTGATGGAAACCATCTCGGGGGGGTGTGTGGGGAGTGCAGAGGGCACTCAGGGCACCCTAAAGGCTGATGGAAACCATCTCGGGGGGAGTGCCGAGCTGCCCACGACCTGCACCCCAGATTCTTCTCAGCGAGCAGAGTACTCAGGGCACCCTAAAGGCGGATGGAAACCATCTCGGGGGGGATGGGGTGCCGAGCTGCCCACCACCTGCACATCCAGGTCAGCACTCCCTGATGCAGAAGGTGCAGCATCCTTCGTGATCTCAAAAACTTTAGTATTCTGCCCCCAAAGCCCCGCTGATTGCCGGCCACCTTTTAACATTTGTTGATTCAGAATAAAGCGTAAATGAAACTAAAACCATCACGCATTTATTTATAGTTTTAAAATGGATTTTTATTTTATAAAATGCAGCAGCCTCTATCCATACCTGGAAGCAGCCCAGTATTTAGTCTACAGCGAATTCTTGGAATCACATGGACTTGTGGGTCCCTTGCAACAGCTCCATGGTTTCCCAGGGTGTGACTGTCCGTGAATTCTATAGGGTGGAATCTGTTGCTCTGGGTTGTCGAAATGTCTCCCTAAACTCGGCCTCGTAGGCGGATAGGCCATTACTTTCAATGGCAAAAACTGCAATTACTTTTGCACCAACCTAATATATACATTTTCTCTCTATCTTTCCTTCCATACAGAAAACTTCCCCTGCTGAATTGTACTCTGTGAGATCCATGGGTCCCGAGGGGTCACAGGAGGTGCCCTGGAACCTGCCTCCAGGGAGGTTCTAGAGGACGCTGTTTATCAGGCGGCTCAGGCGGGGCTCCTGGCTGCCAGCAGTAGAAGCCTGTTCTGGCTGAGCTCAGGTGAAAAGGAGCTTCTGCAGGGATATTGGGTGGGCTTTGGTCTCCAGCTCTGACAGACTCCTCTGTCCTGGACTCACCCTCCCACATTAAACAACCATAAAATTGGACAACATTTATGAGGCAACTGATTTCAGATGTGGACAACAGGTAGTGCAAGACTCCAAGGAAAAGGAGGAGGTGTGCGCCCCATAGTTCCCTGGCTCTCAGCCCGGTTACAGCTTCCCTGTGGCACCACAAACGGAAGTCCAAGGGAGCCTGGCAGGGTCCCACCGACCCAGAGATGGTCCCACCGTCCTCAGTCCCACCAAGCAGAGGATGCAAAGATCGGAATTTGGGGGACGTCAAAGTGCTAACTGCCAGTGCCTGGGAATGTGACCTTACGTGGAACAGGGTCTTTGCAGATGCAATTAAATTGAGGTCACCTGATTTTAGGGTGGCCCTAAATCAATGACTAGTGTCCTTATAAGAGAAGGGAGAGGGGGGTTTGGCACAGAGACACAAGGATGGAGGCAGAGATTGGAGTGGCACATCTACAAGGCAAGGAGAGTCAAGGGTTGCTAAGTTAAGGGAGAGGTGTGTGTGGATGGTCTCTCTCAGAGCCTCCGGGAAGAACCAGCCAGGCCAACACCTTGGTTTTGGACTTCCGGCCTCTAGCACAGTGAGAGATAAATATCCATCGTTTTAGCTGCCGAGTTTGTGGCAATTTGTTACACTGGCCCTGGGACACGAATGCACTTCATCGCCAGGCGTGGTTTTAGATGTTATCCGCTTGGATTTGGTTCTGCTATCAAGTTACTGTTTTTATTGGCGATTTGAAGAGATTGTAAAAAACTATGTGACCACTGCCGCTACCTTCCCAGCACTGATTCGTTAGTTTCTGCTGTTGTTCACGCTGGATCCTTCTCCTTCAGGCCTTCTGCCCTTCTGTCTACCCTGGACTGCTGTCTCTCAGCTGCTCCGTGGCCGTCACCCTGGGAATGAGTCTGCTGTGGTCCTGGGAATCCACTCCCTGCCCTGGGACCCTGGGTTTTCTGTGTCCTGTACTCTCTGTCTTTTATTTGTTCATTGGTTTTTTGTTTATGCTCTTTTTTGGGTCCTGTCTAAAACACTCTGTGTTTTTAATCCTTGCACGCCTGGAAGTGGCTTTATTCTACGCAACGTGATCATTTTGCTGGCTGAAGAAATCAAAAGCTGAAGCGTGGCGCCATGGTTTTCGAGAAGCTGGTGCTGCTGACATCCACACGCCACTCTCTTTCTTTTCTTCGCATGTGACCTGCTTTTCCTTTCTGGAAGTCTTTAAGATCTTTTATTTATTTATTTGGGTGGTTTAAAATTTTATACACGGTGGTGTGCGTCCTCCCTCATTTACTCTCAGGGGTACTCGGTGGGCCGTTTCAGTGAGAAAAAATTTCTTGTATTGTTTCTTTGATCATCTCCTTCCATCCATCCTCTTTTTTGATGTTTCTATTAGTTAGATGTCGGACAGCCTGTGCCAATCCTCTAAATCTTTAACGTTTTCTCTGTTATTCTTCATCTCTAGCAGATTTCTTTTACTTTATTTTCCAATTTATCCTTTGAATTTCATCTATCATCATTTTAATTTTAAAGAACTCTTTCTTTTTCTTATTCTCTTGTATTCCTTAAAAAAAAAAAGCAAATTCAATAGTTCCCTAGTCTGAGAGCATTTCTTGTATATAAATTTTTCTTCAATTTTTCTCTGTTTGTTTTATCATCTGTTTCCTCCTGATTCTGTTTCCCCTTTTGGTCTCTATTTCATGCTTGGCTGTCTGTTCATATTTAATAGCGAGGAACTAAACATTTATTGGAAGCTCCTTGTGCATGGCAGAGTGTGCCACCTGGTTGACCTCAGAGTCGGGTTATGGGGTAGTGTGACAGGCGACTCTTAGTGTCTAGAGGTCCTTTTTCTGAAGCTGCTCAGTGATTCCTAGCAAAACTCTCGGATCTACTGCTTGGGAGTTCAGCCTGATGTTAGCAGCCTAGCAGCAGGAGTGTGGCAGAGGATGGAGGGGTGGTGATGGATTTGGGAAGCAAGCTGAGGGGACAGATTTCCAGTGTGTGGAGTTTAATTAACCCCGTGGAGTCCACGTTCACCCTCACCTGGTGCCCCCGGCACAGGCCCCTGTTGTTAGATTTTCTCCAGGGAGTCTTGTTTCCTGCTCTTGGTGTGTGTGGTCTGGGGAGGGGTAGAGAATGATCTGTTGTGTGCATTTGGAGGCCCCCTGGGTTATCCACCCTCTCTGTGAATTCTCACCCAATCCCCCATTCCCGATCTTGCTCCTCATCCATGCCCTCCCCAACCCCAGCTCCTTTCTGTGCACTGGTGCCCTCCGGGTCTGACTCTCCTCCCTGGGGGGAGCCCAGTGGTCCCTCCCCGGTCCCCTCGTAGCACAGCTGGGTGGTGGCCTTGGCTCGCTCCACTCCCACCTCCTATTTCCACCCAGTTCTCAGGCAGTCCTGTGTCACCTACCGCCTACAGCCCTATTCTCTTGTTCTCTCTGCTCTTGTATGTTTACAGCTTTCTAATTCCTTCATGGCTGTTTAGTGGAGCCTGAAGGGTGGGGACTCGTGTGGCCCGTCTGCCCTCCTTCAGTCTGTGCCGCAGTGGTGCGTTTCATGTGTGCTTGGTGAGAGTCTTTGGGTCCTGCTCAGAGGAGGCAGGAGTGAGAACGGCGCTCCCAGGGCCAACCAATGGTCTGTGGTCATCAGCAGGCCTGGAGCTGCCTGTGCAGGGTGGAGGGGGCTGTTCTGGTCTTGGCCTCACCTCATCTTCCCCAGCTGCAAGTTTAAGTGCCTAACCCGTCAGGGTCAAACCCAGGGGAGTGCTTCAGCTGGCAAGAAGGCCCACACAGAGGGGCGAGCTCTGACTTCCGCTGTGCACCCAGCACTGTGACCCGGATGGCCAGCCCCAGCATTGGTCCTCGCGGGACGCTTGTGTGGACCCCGGTGAGGAGCAAAGGTGAACATGCTTGTCGTGGTGCAGCACACAGTGACCTGCGGCTGATTCCAGCTTCAGCTTGTTCTCTGTAGACCAGAAAAAGGCAGCTGTGAGCAGCGCGCAGGGAGAATGGTCCCAGGGGCTCGGCCTCCCGCCTGCCTGTCTCAGGACCCCAGGGCGCTCTGGACCCCAGGGCAGTGTGGGGTGGGAGGGGCACCTGTCTCTACTCCCGGCGCTGCTCTCCCCAACTTGGGGGCTAGGGAGGGTCAAAGGGGGTGTGAGGTCGTGTGCCCAGATGTCCCCTCCAGTGGTCTGGACAGGCACCCTGGTGCTTGTGCTGACCCCTCGGCCCCCTATCTCTTTGCTTGTGTGTCTGTGTCCTCGTCTCCTCTTTGTGTAAGGATACCAGTCCTATTGGATCAGGACCTACCCTGATGGCCTCATTTATCTTAGTTACTTCTTTAAAGATCCTTCTCCAAATACAATCCCTTCCTGAGGTGCTGGGCGTGAGGGCTTCACCAGATGAGTTTCAGGGAACATGACACAGCATCAGCGCTGGCTCCTCAGAGGCTGTGAGGATGGGGTCTGCTGCCGCTCCTCTCCTGGTGGGCAGGTGGCCGTCCTCATCTTCATGGGGACATTCTCTTTGCATGTGTGTCTGTCTCCAAATGTCCTCCTTTACACGGACCCCAGTCGCGTTCGATCACGGCCCACCCTGATGACCTCATCTTAGCTTGATCAGCTCTGGAAAGCCTCAGTCTCCAAAGAGGGTCACATTCGGATGTGCTGGGGGTTAGACTTCAACGTGTGCATTTTGGGGGACATAATTCAACCTGTAATAATGTGCTTTGGGAATCTGATGGAAACCAGATGCCCTCTCTCCAGAAACACACCACACATGTGGCTCACAGTCTGATGTCATCACAATCACAGGGAGTTCCGGGCTCCTCTGAACCCCACAGGACCAATAGGCCCCGCTCATGAGCTGACCTCCAGGGAGTGCCCGTCTTCAGCCTGGACCCACCGCCTTCTCTCCTCCACCCGCTTTGGAACGTGCCACCCATCCTCCCCTGACACCTGCTGCAGCTGTGTCCGGACAAAGCTGCCTGGGGCTTCTGAGATCTCACAGCACAGCAGCCCCAGTTGTAGTCACCTTTAACTGAAGGTAACCCCACCGCGTCCTTGGGGGTTTTGGAGGCCAGCTGCCCCTGGCTTGCAGTGGCTTTTTACCCTGCACTGAAGGCGCTGCCCCTGCTCTGCACTGCCCCTGCTGGACACTCACGGCTCCATCACTTCCCCGCACTCCAGGAGGGGAGCAGGCTCCACCAGGGCCAGTGAATGAATGACCCCCACGACAACCTAAAAAGGAATGGTAGACGTCTGGGCTGCTAAAACTTCTCCAGCTACTGCTGGAGTCTTCCGGGTCACCTCTCCTCCCACCATGTGCTGGGGCCGGCCCCACTGTCTCTTTCTCCATCCTCTGTCTGCAAAGAGCTCTTCCAGGGGTCTTAGAAATGCTCCCTCACTCTCCAGGTCCTTTCAGCCGAGTCTCTATCTGCCTTAGCCTTTCTGGACCCTGCCAAAGGTGAATAAAGCCAATTCCCCTTTCAAGCCCAGGAGGGCCGTGATGGGGAACAATTCTCAGGGAGGAAGTTGCTCAAAAACAAATACACGCAACATTTCTTCCAGGCTGTGACCCCTGAGGGCAGGAGCTCAGCGTTTCTCTTTGCACATCAGCTTCTGCCTCATTCTGGGAGGCTGGTGAACGTGTGTGGAATTGAGCCAAATCGGGAGGGCTTTCTCCCGTGGGGGTTGTGGGAGGGCGAGAGCCTTTGCCTGGGTCTGCACTTCCCTCCACTGGGGCCGGGGGTCATCTGAGAAGTTGGCCCACAGGGAGAAGGCAATGGTGAGGGTTGGTCTCTGTGGTCTCCTGGGGGAGGGTGGGGAAAATCCACAAAACAAGGCTGGAGAAGCTGCGTTCTAAAGCGGAAAGGCCGTGTCCCCCCTTCTTGAGGACTTCTAGATTGCCCACCCAAGTTATCTCTTGAGAATTTTCACCATTTGTTATAGAATGTACCATAGGAATGAAATTACTTACGGTGAAAAATGATGCTTATTAACCACAGAGGTTAAGAAAACAGCCCTCAAAAGGGAATGAGATTTTGCCAGATTTTCTTAATGAACAGGATTATGCTTATAAAATTGCGCATTTTGCATCCACATTTTAAAAAAGGAATGAGGACTTTTCAGAGTGAAATGAAGTTCTTTAATTAGAAAGCATTTGCAAAAGCAAAATAGGAAATAATACCCACATTTGCAGCTTTGCCCGCATTTCCTTGCAGGGCCTAGAACGTGCATCTAGACCGCGGTTTCTGTGGAAAAGCCCTGTTGCACGGCAGCCTCGCGGCATGCGGCTGTGAGAGAAGGAAGCAAGCAACGTGTTCAAGGCTAGGAGAAAGCCCTGATGTCGGTGTGCTCTGCAAGCATGCGGGAGCTGGCGTGGGAACAGGTCCCTGGGGTGGGACCCTGTGATTGGAGGCAGACGGCTCTCAGTCACTCTCAGGGATGAAGATGATGAGGCTTCAGCAGCTTGAGGGGAGAGGGATGACTGTCAAAGCATGATGGGACTGTAGCCTGGTGGAGTGGGGAGCGGGGGGCTGTAAGACCACTTAGACTAACTAGACCTGACTGGAAAAAAGACCCCAATATATGCAATGGTTCCTTGCATCAGTGGTTCTCAACTGGGGGTGATTTTACCCCACAGGGGACATTGGTGATGTCTGTAGGCATCTGTGATGATCACGGCTTCAGGGGTGCTACTGGTATCTGATGGCTGGAGGCCAGGGGTACTGTGAAACGTCCCCCGGTGCACAGGACGGACCCCATGACAAAGAATTATTGTGTCTAAAAAGTCACCATGCAATTGTTGAGGAATTCTGGTCTAAAATGCAGAACTCCTGATTTCCAGCACAGTGTCCTTGCTAGAAGTTTCTGCTTGACTCTGAAGGCACATATACTTGTCTATGACTTACCTGGAAAACTGTGAGTGTAAGTCGTGTGCTTCCAGGTGCACTGCTGGTGCAGTAGACCATGGCAGAATCACATGCAAACAGAGAAGCAGATTCTCTCAAAGCCAAACAGTATCCCAGTCCTGAGCGGCAAACTGCCCTGCCCCAGCCCAGGGCAGACATCACCAATCAACCATGGCATAGTTTGTTGTTGTGGGCACCAGATCCTCACTACATTGTGGCCCACACAGACTTGGCAAAGGACAGGTACTTCCCACTCCTAGTGCACATGATGTGAATTTGTGTATGATCACCACAGTGATGACCTTGCCCCCCACACCTCTGCATCAGGCCATCATCAATGCCTCTATCTTCCCTTCCATAACTCTTTCTTTTTTTTTTTTTTTTTGAGACGGAGTTTTGCTCTGTCACCCAGGCTGGAGTGCAGTCGTGCAATCTTGGCTCACTGCAGCCTCCGCCTCCCAGGGTTCAAGCGATTCTCCTGCCTTAGTCTCGTGAGTATCTGGGACTATAGGTGCATGCCACCATGCCAGGCTAAGTTTTGTATTTTTAGTAGAGATGGGGTTTCACCATGTTGGCTAGGCTGGTCTCAAACTCCTGATGACCTCAAGCAATCAGCACTCCTCAGCCTCCGAAAGTGCTGGGATCACAGGTGTGAGCCACTGTGCCTGGCCCTCATTCTTGTTTTAAAGGCAAAAATGCCCCAGGAAAGGGTCAAATTAACCTTTTACCCCACACTGTGAATAAAGCTATTGATTCCAGGCCCTACTGTTCATTGGCTGAAACCAGAGAAGGTTTCCGTACCAATCAATCACTGGCTGGAAGGTTCTGTAGATGAAGAGAAAACTCGTGTTGAGTGTGGGGCTTGGCAGAGAGGTGAGCAGGGAGAGCCTGGAGGGCTGGGGAGGTGTGGCCCCCAGGGCTCAGGGCGGGTGGGATTGACAGCAGCCCCCAGGACAAGCTCAGCCGCATCCCCTCAGGATCAGACTTGTCTGGGGGCCCAAGGGCAGAAGCAGGCCTACAGTGTAAGCCTTGCAGTGTTGGAGCGGGGTATCCTGTCGCCATGGGCTTGCTGAGGCTGGAGCTGCCATCACAGCCCACCCACCCGTGATCCGGGGGTGCAGCAAGCCTTAGCAGGTCCAGACCAGAAACTTCTCTGGGTCCATTTTCCCCTGGAAGGCAGTCATTCTAGAAAATAGAGAATTCTAGAAAGAAGTCGAGGATTCAGGGACTCCACCAATAGGTTCTGTCCGAGCTGCCTTGCAAAGGTGCCCCAGATCCCACCACTCTGCACGAGGCCCTCTACCGGCTCCCTACTCCAAGCCGTCAGTGTCCCTCATCTGGACGGAGCTGTGTCCCCAGACGGTCTGTGATGGCTGCCCTTGCACCGCCTCTCCCAGTGTGTCCTCTACAGAGCAGGGCAACCTTTCAGGTCCTATTTCTGAGCACATTATCGTGTACGGAGCAGGGCAAGCCCTCAGGTCCTGTTTTGGAACGCACCACCATACTGCCTGGTTCTCTCACAGGACTGGAAGCTGGGCCCCAGCTTGCTGGCCCCAGGGGGGCACCTGCCTGCTCTCCATCTGTCCATCCTGGTCGTGGGGTGCTTCTTCATGCTCCTGGATGGCACCCAGCCTGTCCGTGCTGTGGGGTCCTTCTCTTGCTGTGGCCTCTGTCTCAAAGGTTCTCTCCTCTCTGCCTTCAGCTTGTTTCTTCCGTCTGCTTGAACTGACTCAGTGCTGGCTGTTCCATCTGGAACCCAGGCCATCCCCCCTTTTTTCATTCCCAGCACTTATCACTCCCTGCAATTGCATTGTTTGTTTGATTGATTACTTTTTGTTACCTATGTTCCCCAGTAAATCAAAAGCCCTAGGTTGGCAGGAATTCTTTTTTTCCTCATAGTCCCGGTGACTAGGGCTGTGGTTGGCACATAGTAGCAATAAATAAGCATTTCCTATGTGAATCACTGAATTATCATAGAGGGACCAGGAACAGAGATGCCTAAATAAATCAACTTAGACAATAAAATTTAATTAATAAGCTTAAGAAACCAAAATAAGATTTTATCAATAAGTTTGGTAACTTAAAATAATGGTTGAGATGCTTAGGTAGGCAGACCTGCAGGATTGTTTGGTTTTAAGAGGTTAGAGCAATCCCAGAGCAGTGGAACAGAAAGAGAGGGTGGAAAGACCCACCTGTGTGGTTTGGATTCCCTATCTTATGAGAAGCAGGAAGCATAGAAATGAGGTGGCCTGGGAGCAATTAGCTGGTGCTCAGAGAGTAAGAGGCAGCTGCTAGAGTGGGAATTTATGTTGGGAGCCTTCAATCACTGTTGATAGGGTACAAATGAGAACAATTGCTTGCGAGTGAATATGGTAGCATCTGACGAAGGTAACCCAGTGATTCACCATCTAGGTTTATACCCCCAGGAAAACTCTTATGCATATATACAAGGCAACATGCATAAAATATTGTCCTGCAGAATTGCTTATAATCACAAAAATCTGAAACAAGCTAAATGGCCATTGATAGGCAAATGAGTAGTTGTGACATATTGAGAGAATAGTTTTATAACTCGAATGAATTTTTAAATGAATGAATCCAAACACTCGATTTCTCTTTCTGTATCAATAAAACTAAAGTGGATGCATCTCAGTAATCTAATGGTGAATCCAAGAAATCTATTTGCACAATGATTCCTGGAGCATGATATTATTAATATAAAGTTTGAAAATATGAAAAACAGTGCTTCAAATTATTTGTGGCCCAATACATATGCAGGAACAAGATAAAAACGTGCAGAATGACAGATGCCCAGTTCAGGATAGTGAGTGACTCTGAGGCAGTGAGGGTTAAGGACACTTAGAGGTAAATACAAGCCTTCAATTTCATCACTGATGTTTAAAGATTTTTTTAAATATAAAAAGTGTATACCAAAATGCTGATACGTGGCAGAGCTGGGTGGATGCTGGGTGTCCTTATTTCAGTCTCTGTACCTTCCTGCTTGTTCTAATTTTTCCTAATCATGTGACTGATTTTTCTTTTTCTTTTTGAGACAGAGTCTCACTCTGTCACCCAGGCTGGAGTGCAATGGCGCAATCTTGGCTCACTGCAACCTCCGTTTCCCGGGTTCAAGTGATTCTCCTGCTTCAGCTTCCTGAGCAGCTGGGACTACAGGTGCCTGCCACCACGCCTGGCTAATTTTTGTATTTTTAGTAGAGATGGGGTTTCACCATGTTGGCCAAGCTGGTCTCGAACTCCTGACCTCGTGATCCGCCTACCTTGGCCTCCCAGAGTGCTGGGATTACAGGCGTGAGCCACCGCGCCAGCCCTGATTTTTCAATAGACTGAAATATGTGGGGTACAAACGGGGAACAGGATCATTTTCTCCACTGATTATTCTAGCAGTGCCCTGGTCATTCTCTCTTCCCCTTAATGACGCCCAGGCTGATCTCACAGCCTCTAGATTGCTTTTGAGTTCACAAATAAGTCCTGTCTTGATAATTGCCACGCACTTCCAAGTAGTTAAAAGCCATCTAATCTAAATAAAAACTTCTATCTCACATCCCAGTCTGTTTCCTCCCCTCCCAGGCTGTTCTGTGGTTTGGAGTCCTCACATGCTTCCTCCCGCCTTCATCCCTATTCTGGGTGAGGGAGGATCAGAGAGCAAAAAGGTAAGAAGTTGTGCCTGTTTAGCCAGCGCTGCTGTTGTGCTCTGTTAGGTGATAGCAGCCATCTCTGCTGGAGTCAGGGAGGCTGGGGGAAGGGCCAGCGGCTCCTCCCTGGATCTCCGGGTGGGGCTACCGGACTGCTCAGCCTGCTGACTGAGTGATGAGCTTTTTCACCGATCTCCTGTGACTCCCCTCCCCTTAGACCAGGCCCACAGCCCCCTCATTGCCTTCCCTCACCTGGCAGACAGCCCTCTTGCTCTGGGTATGCCTAAAGGTGTCTCGGAGGCTGCCGTGCCCAACGGTGACTTTCTCCTGCCTCACCTTGCCAGGCGATGGTTGCCATGTTTCCTTGCCCAGCATTCTTGGACACTCCAGCCAGACTCCTGCCTCAGAATTTTCAGGAGAGGAGCAAACACAAGTCTGTATGTTCACACATGTCCCCACACTGCAGGGACACAAGCCCGTCTTGCCTAGGGTCTCTCCCACTATTCTTTTCTCTGGTGGCCCTAGAGGCTGCTGTCGTTCGGCAGACGTTTAGCAGGAAGTGTGAAGCTGGTGCTCCCGATGTGTCTGGGAGTCCTCCTCACTTCACTTGTAGGAAATGCGGAGTGCTCCCCAATCGGTTCTCCACAGAAAGGATGAGGCTTAAGCCCCAGTGTTCCTCCTTAAGGACCCCCCATTCAGATGGACTTCTGGTGGCCACCAACACGCCTGGTCCTAGGTGCTCCTTTTGAATTTCTGTTTTCTGTTTGTATGGTCTGGTTGGGATCGTGGCAGTGAGAGTGGCTGAGCCCGTTTTGCTCCTCTTCAGTAAGTCCAGAATTCAAGACAAGTAAATTTCCATTCAAAATCCAGTGATAATGCATAAAGATAGAGTGGATTACTGCCTAACTACATGAAGTGGCTGCGACTGTGAGGGCAGGCATCTCTGATGATGAAAATAACCTGGGAAAGCCCTTAGGTTTCAGCAAAGGCGAATTCAGTATTTGCTCATACAAATGCAGATGAGTGATTAGAAGGGCAAATTAGTCCTGAGAAGATAATTGTACTTTTAAGCTTTGGATACAGGATATTTGATGTTTTGATATAGAATGTTTAATTTTTCTAGCTATACATGATGTTTGTAAAATAAACATATTTAGATTTTTAAAGTGCTCAGGTGAACAGTGTATTAACATTTCCCCATTTTTAGGTAAATATGGTGTGAATAACCCTAACTAGAGGACACAGTCTTAAAGCCTGAATGATCAACATGGTGGTAGCTACCCACAAGGCAAACACAGAACTCTTTGGACAAACACTTGTTTCTCTACACAGAGAGACACCCAATTCTATCACTTAAGCTGGAGTTGGTAATTCCCTTTCCTTATTTTGATTTTGTGTTTTTCCTACTTGCTGTTGGCCCTCTCCTCAGGTTCCCTTCCCACAGGATAATTCCTTACAATGCTGGTGCCTTGCATCCTAGATCCATTCTGCCTCACTACATGATCATTTTCAATTCCTAACTTCTTTGCTGTTAAAAGTTTTCTCTGGGCCAAATGTTATTTCCCAGGATTGAAAATAATGCAAGAATGTCTACTTTCACCACTCTTGTCCAATACTGGAGGTTCTAGCCACTGCAATAAGACAAAAAGGTAGAAAAGGCATACAGATTAGAAAGGGAAAAATAATTCAGTTGGCATGATTGTCTACATAGAACATCTCAAGAAATCTATCAACACAACTCCTAGACACAATAAGTGAGATTATCCAAATTTTGGGGTACAAGATCACCATATGAAAATTATATCACCTTTCTACATATCAATAATAAATATTTGAAAACCAAAACTAAAATCACATTACTACAAATATTCTCTTCAAATAAAAATATTTAACTGCATCAAACAAAACATATAAGGATCTATATGCTGAAATTTTCAAAATGTTCACAAAAGAAATAAAAGAAAATCAAAATGAGGAGACATGCTAGGTCAATAGGTTGAAAGTCTCAATCTAATAAAGGTGTCAATTCTACCCAAATTGATCTGTAAGTTTAACATAATTCTTATTAAAATCCCAGTAAGGCTTTTTTGTGGACTTGGACAAGTTTAAGACGTCTAGACAAAGGATCTATAATAGCTGAAACAGTGTGAAAAAGAAGAACAAGGAGGAGGAATGACTCTTCCTGATGCTAAGGCTGGCCATACAGCTACAGGAATCAAGACAGTATGGTTTTGGCAGAGGGACAGACACAGAAATCAGTGGGACATAATAAATAGACACATGAATATGCCCAAGTAATTTTTTGTTGTCAAGGTGAAATTCACAGAACAAAAACCTTATCTGTTTGGAGAGAGAAATTCAGTAGCTTTTCATTCAAACTGTGCATTATCCACCTTTATCTACTTCTAAAATATTTTTGTCACTCCAAAATAAAATCTGCACTTCTCCTTGGCCTCTGGCTCCTGCCAATCTTCTTCCTGTCTCTATAAATTTATCTATTCTAAGTATTTCATTTAAGTGGAATCACACCAAATGTGACCCTTTATGTCTGGCTTCTCACACTTAGCACAATGTTCATGAGGTTCATCCACATGGTAGCATGTATCGGTACTTCATTCCTTTTTATGGCTGATTAATATTCCATCATATGTATAGACCACAATTTGTTTATCCATTCATCTACTGATGGACATTTGGGTTGTTTTCACCCATTGGCTGTCATAAATAGTGCTTCTATGAAGTTCTTTTACAAGTACTTGGATACCTTTAAAAATTCTTTTGTATATATATGTAAGAATGAAATTGCTTGGTCACATGGTAATTCTATGTCTAACTTTTTGAGGAGCCACCAAATTGTTGTCTACAGTGGCTGAAACATTTACATCCGCACCATCAATGTGTAAGGGTTTCAATTTATCCACATCCTTGCCAATGAAATGTTTTAATTTCTTTTTCATTTTTAAGTAGTTTTGCTGGACATGGAATTCTTTGTTGACAACTTTTTCTTAAGCACTTTAAATCTGTCATCCCACTGCCTTCTAGATTTCATAATTTTCATTGAGAAATTGTCTTTTAATTTAACTTAATTTTATTTATTTTTTTATTATACTTTAAGTTTTAGGGTACATGTGCACAACGTGCAGGTTTGTTACATATGTATACATGTGCCATGTTGGTGTGCTGCACCCATTAACTCGTCATTTAACATTAGGTATATCTCCTGATGCTATCCTTCCCCCCTCCCCCACCCCACAACAGGCCCCGGTGTGTGATGTTCCCCTTCCTGTGTCCATGTGTTCTCATTGTTCAGTTCCCACCTATGAGTGAGAACATGCAGTGTTTGGTTTTTTGTCCTTGCGATAGTTTGCTGAGAATGATGGTTTCCAGCTTCATCCATGTCCCTACAAAGGACATGAACTCATCATTTTTTATGGCTGCATAGCATTCCATAGTGTATATGTGCCACATTTTCTTAATCCAGTCTATCATTTTTGGACATTTGGGTTGGTTCCAAGTCTTTGCTATTGTGAATAGTGCCGCAATAAACATACGTGTGCATGTGTCTTTATAGCAGCATGATTTATAATCCTTTGGGTATATACCCAGTAATGGGATGGCTGGGTCAAATGGTATTTCTAGTTCTAGATCGCTGAGGAATCGCCACACTGACTTCCACAATGGTTGAACTAGTTTACAGTCCCACCAACAGTGTAAAAGTGTTCCTATTTCTCCACATCCTCTCCAGCACCTGTTGTTTCCTGACTTTTTAATGATTGCCATTCTAACTGGTGTGAGATGGTATCTCATTGTGGTTTTGATTTGCATTTCTCTGATGGCCAGTGATGATGAGCATTTTTTCACGTGTCTTTTGGCTGCCTAAATGTCTTCTTTTGAGAAGTGTCTGTTCATATCCTTTGCCCACTTGTTGATGGGGTTGTTTGTTTTTTTCTTGTAAATTTGTTTGAGTTCATTGTAGATTCTGGACATTAGCCCTTTGTCAGATGGGTAGATTGCAAAAATTTTCTCCCATTCTGTGGGTTGCCTGTTCACTCTGCTGGTAGTTTCTTTTGCTGTGCAGAAGCTCTTTAGTTTAATTAGATCCCATTTGTCAATTTTGGCTTTTGTTGCCATTGCTTTTGGTGTTTTAGACATGACGTCCTTGCCCATGCCTATGTCCTGAATGGTATTGCCTAGGTTTTCATCTAGGGTTTTTATGGTTTTACGTCTAACATTTAAGTCTTTAATCCATCTTGAATTAATATTTGTATAAGGTGTAAGGAAGGGATCCAGTTTCAGCTTTCTACCTATGGCTAGCCAGTTTTCCCAGCACCATTTATTAAATAGGGAATCCTTTCCCTATTGCTTGTCTTTGTCAGGTTTGTCAAAGATCAGATAGTTGTAGATATGCGACATTATTTCTGAGGGCTCTGTTCTGTTCCATTGATCTATGTCTCTGTTGTGGTACCAGTACCATGCTGTTTTGGTTACTGTAGCTTTGTAATATAGTTTGAAGTCAGGTAGCGTGATGCCTCCAGCTTTGTTCTTTTGGCTTAGGATTGACTTGGCAATGTGGGCTCTTTTTTGGTTCCATATGAAGTTTAAAGTAGTTTTTTCCAATTCTGTGAAGAAAGTCATTGGTAGCTTGATGGGGATGGCATTGAATCTATAAATTACCCTGGGCAGTATGGCCATTTTCACAATATTGATTCTTCCAACCCATGAGCATGGAATGTTCTTCCATTTGTTTGTATCCTCTTTTTTTCTCATTGTGCAGTGGTTTGTAGTTCTCCTTGAAGAGGTCCTTCACATCCCTTGTAAGTTGGATTCCTAGGTATTTTATTCTCTTTGAAGCAGTTGTGAATGGGAGTTCACTCATGATTTGGCTCTCTGTTTGTCTGTTATTGGTGTATAAGAATGCTTGTGATTTTTGCACGTTGATTTTTTATCCTGAGACTTTGCTGAAGTTGCTTATCAGCTTAAGGAGATTTTGGGCTGAGATGATGGGGTTTTCTAGATATACAATCATGTCTTCTGCAAATAGGGACAATTTGACTTCGTCTTTTCCTAATTGAATACCCTTTATTTCCTTCTCCTGCCTGATTGCCCTGGCCAGAACTTCCAACACTATGTTGAATAGGAGTGGTGAGAGAGGGCATCCCTGTCTTGTGCCAGTTTTCAAAGGGAATGCTTCCAGTTTTTGCCCATTCAGTATGTTATTGGCTGTGGGTTTGTCATAGATAGCTCTTATTATCTTGAGATACGTCCCATCAATACCAAATTTATTGAGAGTTTTTAGCGTGAAGCGTTGTTGAATTTTGTCAAAGGCCTTTTCTGCATCTATTGAGATAATCAAGTGGTTTTTGTCATTGGTTCTGTTTATATGCTGGATTTCATTTATTGATTTGCATATGTTGAACCAGCCTTGCATCCCAGAGATGAAGCCACTTGATCGTGGTGGATAAGCTTTTTGATGCGCTGCTGGATTCAGTTTGCCAGTATTTTATTGATGATTTTTGCATCGATGTTCATCAAGGATATTGGTCTAAAATTCTCTTTTTTTTGTTGTGTCTCTGCCAGGCTTTGGTATCAGGATGATGCTGGCCTCATAAAATGAGTTAGGGAGGATTCCCTCTTTTTCTATTGATTGGAATAGTTTCAGAAGGAATGGTACCAGCTCCTCCTTGTACCTCTGGTAGAATTCGGCTGTGAATCCATCTGGTCCTGGACTTTTTTTGGTTGGCAAGCTATTAATTATTGCCTCAGTTTCAGAGCCTGTTATTGGTCTATTCAGATATCCAACTTCTTCCTCGTTTAGTCTTGAGAGGGTGTGTGTGTAGAGGAATTTATCCATTTCTTCTAGATTTTCTAGTTTATTTGCATAGAAGTGTTTATAGTATTCTCTGATGGTAGCTTGTATTTCTGTGGGATCAGTGGTGATATCCCCTTTTTCATTTTTTATTGCGTCTATTTGATTCTTCTCTCTTTTCTTCTTTATTAGTCTTGCTAGCAGTCTATCAATTTTGTTGATCTTTTCAAAAAACTGGCTCCTGGATTCATTGATTTTTGAAGGGATTTTGTGTCTCTATTTCCTTCAGTTCTGCTCTGATCTTAGTTATTTCTTGCCTTCTGCCAACTTTTGAATGTGTTTGCTCTGGCTTCTCTAGTTCTTTTAATTGTGATGTTAGGGTGTCAATTTTAGATCTTTCCTGCTTTCTCTTGTGGGCATTAGTGCTATAAATTTCCCTCTACACACTGCTTTGAATGTGTCCCAGAGATTCTGGTATGTTGTGTCTTTGTTCTCACTGGTTTCAAAGAACATCTTTATTTCTGCCTTCATTTCGTTATGTACCCAGTAGTCATTCAGGAGCAGGTTGTTCAGTTTCCATGTAGTTGAGCGGTTTTGAATGAGTTTCTTAATCCTGAGTTCTAGTTTGATTGCACTGTGGTCTGAGAGACAGTTTGCTATAATTTCTGTTCTTTTAGGTTTGCTGAGGAGTGCTTTACTTCCAACTATGTGGTCAATTTTGGAATAGGTGTGGTGTGGTGCTGAAGAGAACGTATATTCTGTTGATTTGGGGTGGAGAGTTCTATAGATGTCTATTAGGTCCACTTGGTGCAGAGCTGAGTTCAATTCCTGGATATCCTTGTTAACTTTCTGTCTTGTTGATCTGTCTAATGTTGACAGTGGGGTGTTAAAGTCTCCCATTATTATTGTGTGGGAATCTAAGTCTCTTTGTAGGTCTCTAAGGACTTGCTTTATGAATCTGAGTGCTCTTGTATTGGGTGTATATATATTTAGGATAGTTAGCTCTTCTTGTTGAATTGATCCCTTTACCATTATGTAATGGGCTTCTTTGTCTCTTTTGATCTTTGTTGGTTTAAAGTCTGTTTTATCCTAGACTAGGATTGCAACCCCTGCCTTTTTTTGTTTTCCATGTGCTTGGTAGATCTTCCTCCATCCCTTTATTTTGAGCCTATGTGTGCCTCTGCATGTGAGACAGGTTTCCTGAATACAGCACACTGATGGGTCTTGACTCTTTATCCAATTTGCCAGTCTGTGTCTTTTAATTGGAGCATTTAGCCCATTTACATTTAAGGTTAATATTGTTATGTGTGAATTTGATCCTGCCATTATGATGTTAGCTGGTTATTTTGCTCGTTAGTTGATGCAGTTTCTTCCTAGCCTCGATGGTCTTTACAATTTGGCATGTTTTTGCAGTGGCTGGTACCGGTTGTTCCTTTCCATGTTTAGTGCTTCCTTCAGGAGCTCTTTTAGGGCAGGCCTGGTGGTGACAAAATCTCTCAGCATTCGCTTGTCTGTAAAGTATTTTATTTCTCCTTCACTTATGAAGCTTAGTTTGGCTGGATATGAAATTCTGGGTTGAAAATTCTTTTCTTTAAGAATGTTGAATATTGGCTCCCACTCTTTTCTGGCTGGTAGAGTTTCTGCTGAGAGATCCGCTGTTAGTCTGATGGGCTTCCCTTTTTGGGTAACCCAACCTTTCTCTCTGTCTGCCCTTAACATTTTTTCCTTCATTTCAACTTTGGTGAATCTGACAATTATGTCTTGGAGTTGCCCTTCTCGAGGAGTATCTTTGTGGCGTTCTCTGTATTTCCTGAATCTGAATGTTGGCCTGCCTTGCTAGATTGGGGAAGTTCTCCTGGATAATATCCTGCAGAGTGTTTTCCAACTTGGTTCCATTCTCCCCGTCACTTTCAGGTATACTAATCAGATGTAGATTTCACAAGGGGTCTTTTAATTTTATTGAGATCCCTTGTATGTGTTGTTTCTTCTCTCTTGCTGTTTCAATATTTTCTTTGTCTTTTTTTTGTACAGTTTGATCATAATTTGTCTCAGTGTAGATTTCTGATTTTATCTTAGTTGATGTAGATTCATGTTTTATTAAATTTAGGTAGATTTTTGGCCATGATTTATTCAAAAATGCTTTCCTCCCCTTTCTCTGTATCTTTCCTTCTGAGATTGCCATTATATATATGTTGGTATGCTTGTTGGTGTCATAAATGTCTCCTGGATTCTCTGTTTTTCTTCATTTTTTTCCCTTTCTGTTCCAAAGACTGAATCATATTAAATAACTTATCTTCAAGTTTGCTAATTCATTCTTCTCCCTGTTCATATGTATGTTTCAGTTATTATATACTTAACATTGATAATTTCTACTAGATACGTTTTTGCACGTTCAATTTCTTTATTGATATTCTTTATTAATATTGCTATTCCTCATTTGACATAATTTTCCTGGTTTTCTTTAATTCTTTGTTCATGGTTTCCTTTCGCTCTTTCGACTAATTGGAGATGGTCTTTGATTTATAGTTTTTATCTAGTAACTGTTTTGCAGAGATTTTTCAATTAATTTCTTATTTTCTTATGAATGGGATATACTTTCTTACTTTTTTGAATGCAAAACATTTTTATTTTTCTTGCAAACTGGACTGGACATTTTGTACATTATAATGTGGTAACTCTAGAAATCACATTTCTCCCCTCCCCTGCTCAGGGTTTGTTGTGCTGCTTGTTATGGATTATTTGTTTGATTTAGTGACTTTTCTAAGATTTTTTTTTTTTGTAAAGACTGTATTCTTTGTTGCATTTTACCACTGAAATCTCTGTTCCACTATTTTAGTGATCTGTGAGTGATTTGGCAGAGATGTCCTTAAATGTCTGGGGCCAGAAACAAACAAACGAATGAACAAACAAACAACAAACACATAAGACCTCTCCAGGTCTTTGCAGGTTGGCTCTGTGTTGGAGTACTCTGTTTACAACTCTGTTTTGCCTTCATCTGTTTACACAGAGCCTAAGCATCAGGCAGAGGTGGAAGCTTAGGGTCTTCTCAAGTTCTTATGAGGACATGTTCACCTTTGTGCATGTGGCTGTCTTGGTTCCCATTCCATCGTGTATCTCCTTTCCCAGCATCTTTTCTCTTTTGCTTTTTGGTGTGTCTATTGCTTTCTCTGATGCCTATCCATTTCCTCATGTGGCTGTGGCTAGTACATTTACCTTTAAATACTTTAGACAAATATCACCCAAGAAACCAGTTCAGCCTTGGAAAAGCTTTAAGGCAATTGAGGCAAACCCTTGAGTTGATCCTTTAGGGAGCCACCAGAAAGGTGACATATAACCACAATTCCTTGGGAGTAAAGTCCATATTGGACCCTCTGGTGCCAGAAAGATGCGCCTGGCATGTGGGCCACCACCTTCAGAGCTGCCACTGAGCCCAAGGGGAGGGGATGGTGAGCAGATAACTAAAATCACAGGGCTCTCTTACTGAAATCTAGGAGTGCCTTGCCTCATTAATTAAGAAGTTCCTTCAGGTTGTTTTTTAATTAG
>NW_026652288.1:2696096-2732297 GCF_009828535.3 Hylobates moloch | reverse complement strand
CCTCGGCCTCCCAAAGTGCTGGGATTACAAGCGTGAGCCACCGCGCCCGGCCTGGTGGCAGATGATTTTTGACAAAGGTACAAAAGCATTTCAATGCAAGAAAGATAGCCTTTTCAGTAAATGGTACTGGAGAAACTGGATATATGTTAAGAAATCTGACCAAAGACTGATATATTACATAAAAATTAACTCAAAATGGATAAATGTAAAATGTGGAACTATAATTTTTTTAGACAAAAACAGAAAATTTCAGGACCTAAGGCTAAGTGAAGAGTTTTTAGACACCAAAAGTATAAACCACAAAGGAAAAAAAAGGATAAGTTGGACTTCATGAAAACTTAAAATTTTCTCTGTTAAGAGCATAGAAAACAAGTGAAAGACTAGAAGGAAATATTTACAAACAACACATCCAAGAAAGGATACATCTAAAATATATAAAGATCAGTAGAAAACAAAGCAACATTAAAAACAACCAATCTAATTAGAGAATAAGCAGAAGACATGAACAGACACCTCACTAAAGAGGTTAAATAGATGGCAAACAAGTTCATAAAAAGATGTTCAACATATTAGCCATGAGAAGAATGCAAATTAAACCACAATGAGATACCACTGCACTCCTATCAGAATGTGTGAAATAAAAAGCTGACCGTACCAATGGCTGGTGAGGATGCAGAGACACTGGATCACTCATACATTGCTGGTGAGAATGTAAAATGGTGTGGCCACCCTGGAAAAGAGTTTGATGGTTTCTTAAAAAACAAAACATGAGGCCGGGCGCAGTGGCTCACGCTTGTAATCCCAGCACTTTGGGAGGCCGAGGCGGGCGCATCACAAGGTCAGGAGATCGAGACCATGGTGAAACCCCGTCTCTACTAAAAATACAAAAAATTAGCCGGGCGTGGTGGCGGGCGCCTGTAGTCCCAGCTACTCGGAGAGGCTGAGGCAGGAGAATGGCGTGAACCCGGGAGGTGGAGCTTGCAGTAAGCCAAGACTGTGTCACTGCACTCCAGCCTGGGCGACAGAGCGAGACTCCATCTCAAAAAAAAAAAAAAAAAAAAAAAATGCAACTAACTACTGTGTGACACAGCAATGACATTCATGAGGATTTATCCCAGGGATATGAAAACGTATGTTCACACCAAAATCTGTGCATGAATGTTCATAGCAGCTTTACTTGTAATAGATTGGGAAAAACCCTAACGTCCTTCATGGGTGCATGGTTAAACCAAGTGGTACATGCAGACCACGGAATACTACTCAGCAATAAGGAATGAATTGTCCATACATGCAACAAGATGGGTGGATCTCAGGGAGCTATGCTGAGTGGAAAAAGCGAACCTCAAAAGTTTACATACTCTATGGTTTGATTTATATAACATTCTTGACATGACAAATTGTAGACATGGAAAACAGGTAAGTTCTTGCCAGGGACTGGGGTATGGGGAGGAGGGAGCCTGTGACAATGGAACTGTTCTGTATTGTGGTTGTGGATACACAGAGCTACATGTGACACACACAGACATACACACACATGAGTGTATGTAAAAAAAATGCATCCTCTGGTTTGGGTCTTTTGCATGGGTAAGATTTTGGTCAGAGTCATATGTCACCTGGTTGTCCCTTGAACCTGCCACGTGTATTTCCCCTCCCTGCCCTTCCCTTTGGCAGAAGCGGAAACAGAGCAGCTTCCATGGGAATCTGAGAGAGCAGAAGAGGTGGAGGTGGAGGCTGTGTGGTTCTGCATCCACGCTGCTTCTGCAGCTCCTCTGCCTCTGAGCCACAGGAGGTGGTTGTGCAATATCCAGAGAGGCACTGGGCATCCCAGGATATTAGAGTTAGAGGTCGGCCTCCTTCAGCACCCACCAGGGTAAACTGAGGGCCTGTGTGAGGAGCCCTGCATTGACTTCAGTGGGGTGGTGAGGCACAGAACTGCCCTGTGGAGGGGGCGCTCAGACATGCTGTAAGACACAGGGTTGCTGGCTCCCTGGCAGGAGTGGGGGGCGTCCTGCGTCAATCTGGCATGTCCCACACACCCCGGTGAGGCCACCTGGGGGTACTTGAGCAGGCCCATGGAACTGCCAAGTCCTGGGGTTAGGAAACGGGGGCAGGTGGCCTGGATGGTGGTTCAACAGCATGTGCCTGACTGATGCCATTCCAGGCTGGGGCTGACCAACCGCCAACCCGGTGAGATCAAGAGGGTCCTGAGGGCCACATGGGCCCAAGCCCATCTCCAGCCTCAATACTGTGGAGCTCCCCAGAGACTGAGATGCCACACTGGGGAGAAACATGAAACGGTGAGGATTTTCCTCAAAGAGACTGAGTTAGTCTCCTGGAAGAGAAGGTGAGGCCTCAGAGTCACACGTCCTCCCTCTCTCCACCCCCAAACTCATCAGGATGAAACCATAGGAGTAGGCTATTTTTTTGGGGGTGTTGCATCTGAGTCAAATAATGTGCCATTTTTCTTCCCAATATATTGGTATAAAAGTAGAATATTCAAGTATTGGGGATGACCCAAAATAAAAAGTAAAAGCCCCCTTTCCCCAAGTCCTCTTACCAAATGTACTTACTGTCAGCAGTTTCTGCAATTCTTCCCCAAATATTTAACTTTTAAAAAATATTTAAACCAAAAAGATAATCTACAGCACTCTCAGTGCCTCTATTGCCTCTTTTTCTACTTAAATTGTCCCGAGAATCTTTCCACACTACCCCTCCCCTTTTACTCCTAATGACTGTAGCGTTTCTCCATCATCGGTTTCCACACTGACCCCACCCCTTTTACTCCTAATGACTATAGCATTTCACTAACATTGGTTTCCACACTGACCCCCTAGCCCATTTACTTCTAATGACTGTAGCGTTTCTCCATCATGAGTTTCCACATTGACCCCCCACCCTATTTACTTCTAATGACCGTAGCGTTTCACCATCGTTGGTTTCCACACTGACTCCACCCCTTTTAATTCTAATGACTGTAGCATTTCACCATCATTGGTTTCCATACTGACCCCCCAACCCTTTTTACTCCTAGTGAAGTAGAATTTCATCATCTTTGGGGACCTGATTTCTCCTGTCCTCTGTGTATGAACACTTCGCTTGTTTCAGTTTTTTGCTATTTCAAAAAATGTTGCAATACACGTCTTTTTTGTGTATATTTTGGGGGAACACTTCTGAGTACCTACACAGGACAACTAGCAGTGTATGTTTGGATTATGGGGCATAGGAATTTATTTATTTTTAATAAAAAGTAAAACATGCTCAAAGTTAAAAAAAATCAACCTGATATTTGCAGAGTAAAAAGTATAGCTCCTTTCTATTCAAGCCCCCATCCCCTATTTTCAGGGGGTCATCATTTTTATTTCTCTTTCTACATCTTACCTATAATTCCCTATGCCAATGGTTAAAACTTGGTCTCTTGTGGAACACACTGTATCTGATGAATAATTCTCCTTGATTAGATATGTAGACTTTATGAATGGAAAGGGTGAGAGCAAGATAGATACCTACAAGGAGAGTGTTCGTCCCAAATCCAGACCAAGCAGAAAGGTCCAGGGACATCTGGGGGAGGTGAGATGAAATATTCAGACTTTGCTTTTTGCTTCCCTGAGCTGCCCTGCCTCCCAGGTATAATTGTAGTCCCAGGCCAAATGAGATATAGATTGAGTCATTCCTCTTGAATTTCACAGTCCGGAGTGCTGAGAGCCATCTGATCTTATGGCTCTGGTTAAAGAATTCTGGCCATCTAGCCGCCCGTGAAGGAGACTTGAGCACACACTAAGGCTTTGTTAGTGGGATGGCCATGGTAGGAGGTCCAAGTGCAATGTGGAAAGCTACAAAAAGAACGCACTGGTTCTAAGCAGGGATGTTTATGGAAGGAAGAAGGAATTTCAGACACCCTAACTAACATAGAGGCGCCATTTGGAAGAACTACCAAAACCATATCAATTTGATACCATTTAACCCGGAGGAGAAGAGCCCAGCCTTATTTGTAGCTCCTCCCTCCCCAGGTGTGGGAGGTGGTGTTTGGGGGGCAGAAAGGCCTGGGGGAGGAGATGGGGACCCCGAGTTTGTTTAGGATGGGCATACACACGTGGTGGCTTAACGTGCACCATCTCGCCATTTAGTTTCTGATTGTAACCACAACAACCCAAAGGTGGGATCACCTTCTCCATTCACAAGTGAGAAAACCAGGCCCTCAGAGAGAAGGAATCGGGCCAGACTCCAGTCATAGTGATCACTGGAGAGAGCCGGAGAGGACAAGGCTGCATTTCCTTCCGTTTAAGAAGGCAGAGGACACGAATCAAAAGCAAAAACGTTTTCAGACATAGGTTCTACAGAGAGGTTTTGGTCCTGAAAGGACTACATTTCTATTATGTCAAAACTGCCTGCTGTGAAAAGTCACTATTTTCTTGGTGTTCAGTGCACTGAATTGCAAACACTGAGCCCTGGGCCCCCTTCCACTGCCCCCGGAAAGGTCTGGTTCTCCCCGAACGATCAAACTCAGGGCTCCCTTACAATGACTTTGGAGGGAGGGGCTTATTCTAATTTGGGGGATCCAATGAAGGAGGTTTCAGGATGTAACTGTAGTTACAGCCTGCAGAAGGTGGGGATTTGTTCTGATGGTGACCAGGTAACAAGGGATTCATGGGTAGGCCTAAGGCTGTGGCCATACTCTCCCTCTCCAGATATGGGATTCCCAGATACAGGAGGGGGTTCAGTCCTGCCTGGGTGAGGCTTCCTTCAGTCCCCATTGGAGACAGCAGCTTGTGCACCAAGCTGAAACAATCTCTTATTTGAAAATACATCCATGGTGATTTTATGAAAAACAAAACATGAAGAAAACACTCCAGGCTGGGGGTTGCTTGCCCCAGTGAGCAGTAAAAGCAGGTAGAGGGGACACTTTCTGGCTGGTTTTCCTCTTCCTCTTGCCTCATGGCTCCGGGCGAGTGCGTCTCTGCGAGGTGCTCAGGGAGCCCGGCCTACCATTGGGGGGGAGGGCAGGCGCCTGTGTGCAGGGACCTGGGGGGCCCATGCCTGAGTAGACAGCAGGGAGGTCGCAGGGAAGGCCAGCCCTGCTGCCTGGTGACCATGTGCGCACAGCCTGCTTCCTCCCTCCGAGAGGCCTCTCTCGTCATGAAAAACAACGGATATTCATTCTACAGGCTTTGGGAAATAGCCTTTGTTCCTCCTGGCCCTGGAAAAGTGGCCTTAATCCAAAGTGATTACCTTGCAGCTCCCTCAGATTTATTCTTCACTGATAGCCTCTCCTCACCGCCTGAATCTTGAGCTCCAATTGCCTGCAGCCTGTCACAGAAGGGCCATATGTCTTTCCGTTCCTGTGCAGAGAATGACATTGAAGTCTCTTTGTCCTCTCTGAAGCTTTTGTGTGTGCGCGTGTGGCATTGACCTCCGTGGCTCATTCCACCCGCAGTGAAAAGGAGCCATAAAAAGCACAGGGGTTTGAAAAGTATCCCAGGCAGGAGGAAGGCGCTCCTGCCTGGATGCTCGCGGGGTCCCTGCGACTGTCTCCTTTGGCTGTTGGCAGCACTCGGGCCCTGGTGCGGGCAGCTGGAGGTGCGCCTGGGTATTATCTGGGCAAGGGCGTGTGGGTCAACCTCCTTCCTTCCTGTCTCTGCAATCTATTGTCTTTCTGGGTAGGCTGAGAAGCACGTCTAAAAGGGCTTGTGTTCTTTGTTGCTGGGTCATTGAAGCTGCAAGGAGGATTCCTTCTTCCCTTGAGGGTCTCTGTTCCTGGCATAGCACACTGGCCAATTGTCTCGATACCAGGATTTGGGGAAACCCCCTTTCTCCATTCTGGTGTTGCCTTTTTGCCTGCAAGGGACAGTGCTGTCTGCCTTTAACCTGATGCTTTAAGTCTTGCGGAGCCCTCCAGAGGGGCGTGGGAGCACATTGCCTGCCTCTCCTCCACTGTCCCTCCACCATTTGGCATTTATATCCGGCAGGAGACAGGACATGCAACGACTTCATTTCCTGGATGCCAAGTATTGATTGAAAGGTGTGTGTAGCCACACCCACTTTTCTGCCTGTTCAGAGTAACATGGATAATTTATTTGGTCGTTGTGTCTTGTCTCTGCTCAATGGGTTTTGCATTATATATATAAAAAAATTTCAAATTAACTGCAGTTTAGCTGTGACTCAGTTTTTAATTGCTTGGAATTAGCACTGGATTTACATAGTACTTGATTTGTCAATTATCTGTGACTTCGTGATTATCTGCACTAAAATGAGGGACCCTCCTGATTATGCTCCATAATGGAAAGGGGCAGGACAGTGGGGGACCCCGTGAAGGGAAAATCCAAAACCCACCGCGGTTTAACGCTGCCAGGCATGTGTCTTTCTGTTTCAGGAGGAACGTGCTGCTCATGCTTGAAATTCACTTCCCCGGAAGACAGGGCAACGATGAACACTGGATCAGAGGTGGGGAAGCTGCCTGGCTTCCACTGGGCCCCACCCATCCATCCATCTTGGCCTCCCCATTCTCTATGTCCAGGGGCGGTGACAAGCTTTGCCCTGACCTGAGCCCACGTACCTAGGTTTGCACCTTCTCTGGAGTGAAAGAGGAGATGAGTTATTTTAATCTTGAAGATCCCAGGTCAGAACATCAGTTTTCTAGTCCAAGCGCTGCCTCACTGTCTTCATTTATAAAATGAGAGAGGGGATGCACTGTTCCCCAAATCTGAGACCCAGGGTGTACACGATTGGAGCCAAGTCTCACAGCTGGGGAGGAGTGGCTCTGGCACTCGAGTTCAGTTTGTCTGGCTCCAGATCTGTAGTGAGTGGGGGTCTCCCTTAGATAAGTAGTTTAAGATCCTTTTGTGGTTTATAAGCGTGATGATTGGGTTTTCATGCTCATGTGTGAGATGTGCCTCTCTCAAGCCTTGTTACATCACATTACCTGCCTGACGTTACAAAAAAAAAAAAAAGAGAGAAGTAAAGAATAACAAGAACAACCACAAAAAGCCCCTCATCATCTCTCTGGGGCGTGCAGTGGGGCCGTTTCCATGGGGGTGGGTCTCGAAGCCCTCTGACTGATTCTTCTGGAGCGCAGAGCCCCACCATGCTGATGTTCCGTGCCCTGGTCTGGGATGGTTCCAGTGCTCACGGCCTGGTGTGGTCAGCAGCAGGGTTTCATTCAGGTTGCTCCTTCCTGACCACACTGTGAGACCTGCAGGCAGAAGCTGACCTGAGTCACCTTTAGGGTCCCCAGGTGAGCTCTTGAATGTCTCCCCAGACCACCCCATCTCTCTGCCCCTACTCCGGGTCCTAACAGGGTCCTCCAAATCCACAGTTCTTACAGGGGATGTCTGCTCACTTAGGAGATGGCCCTGTCCCCAAGCACCCCCTATGCCCTCCAGAATGGAGAAGACACGCAATTCTTCATGGGTTATGTGAACTGTTGGCCCCTCACTGCGATATGGAAGGGAAACAGGGAGGTACTGCGTAGAAGACCGAGGTTCCCTGGCAAAGGCCCCACCCTCAAGCCTGAAGACCCGGGGACCCAAATGAGGACAGGCATTTCTGTTTTTGCACCTAAAAAGTTGCCTTTTGGCCTGCTATGCCCCATATCCTGTCGCCGTATAAACCCGAGGGTACACATGCAAGTGGCTGAACGTCAGGACCAGCAGACCAGTGACAGCAGAACAACAAGGCAGAGAAAGAGAGAAGCGGAGGGACATCTGGAGGCCGAGGGGAGTTCAGCCAGGGGTGGCTAGAGAAAAGTCCAGCGTTGGACAGCCCGATTCCAGGGGAAGACCTCCTTCCCCTCCATCCCCTCCTTCTGGCTCCCCATGCATCTCGCTGAGAGCCACCTCCTCCACTCAATAAAACCTTGCACTCATTCTTTACGCCCACATGTGATCTGAATCTTCTGGTACACTGGGCAAGAACTCGGGATACAGAACGCTGTCACACTAGCCCCCTGCCCTTGCAATAAGGAAGAGGGTGCATTGTGCTCATTAACACACAAGCCATCTGCAGATGGCAAATCTAAAAGAATCTGGTAACACACACCCATTTGGGCTTTGGAGGTTGCAGACATCCACCTCTAGATGCTGCTGTGGAGCCGGAGCCCAAAAGTGCTTTTCCCGGCCTCTGCACCTGCCTGTCTGCATGCTCCCCTGAGGGGTTTGAGCTGTGGGGCGACCAAGCAGGTGATGCCCCCTGTTGCACATCCTGCGAGGGGAACTCTCTGGTTTCAGCTGCGTGGGGATCGCCTCACCTTTGCAACCCGGCTCCTGTTATTTGAATACAGAGCACCTGCCCTCAACGTGGGATGTTTCTCACATCCAAGCTCCTGTGTCCTGGGCATCCCTTCCCACTGCTCATATCGTGAAGCCTACTTGGCCTTCAAGGCCTAGATCCAACACCACCTCCTTCAAGGACACCTGGATGTCACCAGGTAAGACATTAGTAACATGACAGCAATGTGGCCTAGATCCAATGCCACTTCTTTCAGGAGGACAACTGGATCTCAGCAGGTAGGACATTAGTAACACGATAGCAACGCGGCCTAGATCCAACGCCGCTTCCTTCAGGAGGATACCTGGATCTCAGCAGGTAGAACAGCAGTAACATGACAGCAATGGGCATTTATTAGCATTTGCTGTGCCCGGGGATATGCTAACACACTTTACGGATGCGGCTGCATTCTGCCTCAGGGCTCTCTGTATAGTTGAGACTCTTGTTTTTCTCTCCCTGTGGGTGAAAGACCTGAAGCTTGGGGATCTCATGCTTTCCAGGAGGCAGAGCCGCGTTCCTGATCCGCCGCATCCGTGTCCTGGACCGCGGGATGTGCCTTCCAGCGTTAACAGATCCCACAGCGTTTTGTCTGCTCCTCCTCGTGTCCTTTTGAATTTCTAAATTTCTTGACATTTCTTAATTTCTTGTCCTACTCAACTTCTAACCTGTATTATTTATACTTGCCTTATTGCACGTGAATTTGTGGCCATAAACTCTTTGAAGTGGGTGAGTTATTTTTCCCAGAACACTAGCACAGTGTCTTGTACGGGACAGGTTATATTAAATTTTGTTAAGCGAAAGGGTTGATAACATAGTTGAAGCATGGATTTGTTTTACTGGCTGGTGGCATCGAGCGCCCCCTGAGACTGTGCAGGCTGTGTTCTGAGTATCTGCACAGACGGCCACGTGGGCAGCTCCCTGACGTTTCTCTACCGGCAGTGGGTTGCTGCTGCCTGGGGACCGTCGAGGTTGACAGGTGCAACAGGAGCTGCTGACACCGGGCCACTGCGTTCTGGAAGGCTAAGTATGTGTCACATGAGGAGGGTTTCTGCTCCGTATGTAGCTGGCATTCCTCAGTATTTTGGATGAAAGACTGCCTTTTCCTGTCTGTGGTGTGGGTAAAATCCATGATGTCTAACGAGAGGACATTAAAGGGATGGAGTTCTTTGTTTTGCTGAGGTTTTGCTCTTCTGCCTCTGCAAAAATCAATGATGTCTGTGTGGTCCAGAAAGGAATTAATCCTGTGTGGTGTAAATGGCTGCAGCTTGACAATATCCAAACCTGAAATGTTCTGCCTACCTCTGCTGAACGCTCTAATAAGGGTATCGAGGGTCAGGCAGAGGGGCCTTTCCCAGGTGACTTGACTCATATTTCAGACTGCTCTCTATAGAATCGTCAGGTTATTCGCATTGATTAGATTTTGTCTTTTCTTTGAGAAAGTGTTTATAGTAATCTAGTTCCCTCTCTGAGTTAAACAATAATTAAAAACACATAAGAAAACAAGCTCCCTCCAGCGGCGTCTCTTTGGCCCCCAGGGTTGGGGATTGATTTTGAGGCGATCTTGCTTTGCTGTGGATTGCAGAATGTCTGGGAGTTCATCAAAAGGTCTTCAGTCAATACCCTTCCTTTCAGCTTGCCCTACAGTGCAATGCCTAAGCCAGCAAGGAAAAAGCAGGCAGGCCCCGGGGTTCCTCCAGCCCGGACCCTTCCCTGAAGGATTGAAATTGTATTACACTCAAACTGAGGTTACCTTTGTCAAATAATAACATCTTCCATCAACTTTTGTGTTTTGGTGTTTCAAAGCCTTCAGTTTCAAGAAGGTCACAGAATTTCTTAATAGAGAAAGACCTCAGGACATATTTAAGTGTTTACCAATGATATTTTAAAAGCCATAACTTTAGAGAAAGAACAAAAACCATGAGGAATCCATACCCTCTTTTCCTGCCTCTCTCTCCCTCTTTCTTCCTGTCTTTCTCTTTCTCTCTCTCTCTGCCCCTCTCCCACCCACCTTCCTCTGACCTGAAGCTCACGTGTGCTCAGTGTGTCTTCTGGGCCTGGCATTGTTCTAAGTTTTCTACTGTGGATTAGATAATTAGTTCTCCTCTCAGCTCTGAGAGGTGGGTTCTAATGCCCCCATTTTGCAGATATACAAGTGGAATTGTAGTTCTAGGGCTTTCTCAAGGTTACGTGGCCGGTAAGTAGTGGCAGCCAGATCCAGGCAGGTGGCTCCACAGTCCACACCGTATTCTGCAGCCTCCCTCTTTTTATGCCTGTAATTCATCATCCATGTGCTGCAGTCTCTGAGCCCCTTTCTGCCTAGTCTTTGTCATCCAGTCATTCATTTGAATAAATATTTCTTCTGTGCCTTCTTGGTGCCAAACCACAACCTGGGAGACACAGCATCTAATAAGATGCTGCCTGCACCCTCCAAGGGGCTGCAAGCAGCCTGGGGAGGAGAGGAACTAGAAAGCACCTGTGGGTGACAGAGGATGGGGGAAGTGAGGGCGGCTGGGCTTACGCTTTGAAGATCCCGCCCAAGCAGTGTAGATCGGGGTTTGGAAAGGGAGGAGGTGGCCGCTCTGGTTCAAACTGCCTCTTAGTTCTGGCAGCATAATGTCATGGTTCCGAGTACAGATTCCAGAGCCACATTCCCTGGGTTCTACCCACTCCAGGACTGGCTGGAATAGAAAACTGGCAGATTTTTTCCAAAGTATGGCTGAGAAAGATCAAATCTGTGAGATCTAGAAAAAGGACAGTGCTTCATTATCATTTGGAGGACAGGTGGGCCCAGCAGACCAAAGAGGCGGCTAGGTCAGAACATGGAGGTGGGAGCTTTGTGCTCCAGGTAACAGGAAGCTGGAGCTAAACCGGCTTGAGCTTGTTCAACACCAAAGACACGTGTTGGGTGTGGAAGGGGAAGTCCAGAGGTGGGGTGAGCTTCGGGCTCCTGGAGAACCCTGATTCTCTCTCTTCACTGTGATGCCACCAGCACAGCACAGTCCTCAGTGGGGCCTCCCTAGGGTGGCAGGACGCAGCCCACAGCAACAGCACCTCTTATCTGTCTCCAGCTATGAGAGCCTGCTGCCCCAGGCGGTGCTGGACCACCTCCCATGGACCACCAGGCCTCCTCCTGGACTAACACCAGGCAAGGGGAGTGGGGCTACTTCCATCGGCTTTGACCTCTCAGGAGCTGGGAGTGGAGTCAGTGCTGCTGAACCCATGGCATGGGGCAGGTGGACATACAGACACTGTTAGAAGCGGTAAAAGCACTTCTGAAAAGGTAGCTGAAAGTACCCACTCCTTGAATCGAGATGTGGAATTCCTCCAATTTACTGAAGACCAAGGCCATTCTTTCCCCCAACAGCACTGCTGGAGCCGAGCATTCCGGGAATAGGTGCTTCAGTCTCAGTCTGGATTTCTATCCCCAATGCCACGGCGACTCCGAATCCACGAAGAGGTCCCCGGAATAGATGGACCCTGACGGGGATGATGTGGGCCCAGGAGCCGCGGGACTCAAGGCCTTCCTGCGTGGAGGCCATGGTTACTATTTGTTGACGTGTGTTCCAGGCGTGCACAACCTGTGGCGGCTGGGAAGCAGTAAGAGCTTGGAAGTGAAATGAATCTGGGCTCCTGTGAAGTGGCTTAGGCTGTGGCTTCTTGAACTTGTGTTCTTCTAACATTCAGATGAGGAATAAGTAAATGCAGTTTTCCTGGAGAGCAGAGAGGACGTCTTATTTCATCCATCAGCCAATGTCATGTCCTGATTGTGCTAGGAATCTCGGGAGGTCCACCTTTGTGAGTTAGAGGATGTGAACAAACATCTGGAATAACAATTAATCATGGGATTTGTTATAACTGCTAGGCATTTCATGGTCCCCCCCACCATTTTTTTAAGCATTTAGGGCTCTTTGTGTCAACTTAGAGCAAAATAAGGACCTGTTTGGTTGGAAGAATCTTAGACGATTTTGTAGCTCATAAGGCAGATGCAGTTTAGTGGTTCTCAAAGTCTAGGGTACTTCAGAATCTGTGGGAAATCTTGTTGAAATTGAAATTTCTGGGTTCCACTCCTAAAGATTCTGATTTAAAAGGTCAACCATCATGCTTGAGAACTGACATTTCTTTTTCATTTTTAAATTCCTCTCTCTCTCTTTTTTTTTTTTTTTTTTTACATTTATGGGGTAAAATGTGGTGTTTTGAGTTATGTAAACCACGTGAATGATTGAATCAAGCTATCTAACATATTCATCACCTCACTCATTTTTTTGTGGTGAGACATTTGACGTTTACTTGCTTAGTTATTTTGAAGTACACAATACATTATTATTGATCATAGTCACCAGCCTCTGGTAGGCAACCATCATTCTACTCCCAATATCCATGAGTTTGACTTGTTAAAGATTCCACCGAAGTGGGAATTTGCATTTCTGAGGGGTCCCCACGTGATACCCATGTCTGGCCAGGGCTCACGCTTTCAGAACCAGGAACTCGGTTCATTTCATGGGGACTGGCTGAAGTTCTGGACCAAAACAAAGCTAACTCAAACCAGAGACATTTTCAAAACGATACAAACGAAAATATTAAAATAGCATATCGATTCCTCTGCCATTTCTGCTTCTTTCTATCATCTTGAAAACCCAGAGACCACAGGCTCAAGAAAAGAGGTTTTCTTTTCTCTTTCTTGCATTTTGTTTTAAATTTTTCTTGTCCGAGGGCTTTGTCTTGCCCTTTGATACTCAAAATTTACAAAATCGCCCCTAAATTAACCACTGAGCTTTGAAGATCCATAGTTACCTAAGCACATCGCTGGTGTTTCTGCTCAAAGTTTTACAGGAAATAGTGAAGGACTCATAAGGGCTGGATATGGGCACGGGGGAGCTGCAGGGAAGTTCTGTGGGGAGGATGCCCTTCCAGATCCCGTGGGGTACCCAAGGACGGGGAAGGGCAGCAAAGCAGCTTTCTGCCCTTGAGATGTCACTTCCCATCCTGCTTTCTATTTTATTTTTAAATATGGTAAGATCCAACATAAACTGTACCATCGCAATCATTTTTAAACATAGAGTTCAGTGGTATAAAGAATATTCACTTTGTGCAACCATCATCATCATCCATCTCCAGAGCTCTTTTTCTCTTGCAAAACAAAATTAAACTGTAACTCTCCACCCTTCGCTTCCCCCAGCTTCCTGGCAACCCCCATTCTACTTGCTGGATCTATGGATTTGACTACTCTAGGGACCTCAGATAGGTGAAATCATATAGCATTTGTCTTTTTGTGACTGGATTATTTCACTTAACATAATGTCTTCAAGGATGATCCATATTGCAGCATGTGTCAGAATTTCACTCTTTTTTTAAGGCTGAGTAATATTTCAATGTATGTATATAGTACATTTTGTTTGTCTGCTCATCTGTCATTAGACATTTGAGTTGCTTCCACCTTTGGGCTACTTGTGAATAATGCTCCCATGAACATGGGTGCACAAATATCTCTGTGAGCCCCTGCTTTCAATTCTTTTGAGCGTATACCTCACAGTGCAATTGCTGGATCATATGGTAATTCTATTTTTATTTTGTTAAGGTACCACCATACTGTTTTCATGGCAGCTACACCGTTGTACATTCATTTGCAGCAACAGAGCACAGGGTTCCCATTTCTCCACATTCCCTCCAACTCTACTCTTCTCTCTTCTCTTCTCTCTTCTCTCTTCTCTTCTCTCCTCTCTTCTCCTTCTTTCCTTCCTTTCTTTTCTTTCTTTCCTTCCTTCCTCTCTCTTTTTTTCTTTTTTTTTTGTTTTTTGGAAATAGCCATCCTAGTGGGTATGAGGTGGCATCTCATTGTGGTTTTGATTTGCACTTCCCTAATGATTAGGGAGGTTGAGCATCTTTGCATGTTCTTATGGACATTTGTATATTTTCTTTGGAGAAATGTCTATTCAAGTCCTTTGCCCATTAAAAAAAATGAATTGTTGTTGTTGAGTTGCAGGAGTTCTTTATATATTCTGGACCAACCCTGTTTTGATTAATAACATTCCAGACTGGTGGCTGGAGAAGCTGCTTTCTGGTCTTAGCTCTATCCTTAAGTAGCTGTGTTATGTTAATCCAGTGGTTCTCAACTAGGGGAGATTTTGCCATCACCTGTGGTCAGAGGTCAGGGATGCTATTAAGCCTCCCATAATGTAGAGGAAACTGCCCCCACAACAAAGAGTGACCTGGCCCAGGAAGGCAAATGTGCCAAGGCTGAGCAACCTGCGTAGAGCAAACCATGCCCCTCCTGGGGATGAGAGTCCTCACCTGCGTGGTGGAGGTTGGACTGTGTGGTCGTGGAGGCACCATCCTATTTTAATCTCCTGTGTGCTCACTCCCTTTCTATCAATTAAAAAAAATCTTTACTGGTCCTCTTCAGTCTACAATGGGTGTTTACACAATCTCAATTTTTGCTTAATCCACGTCAGTTCTCAGTTTGTTGAGCTTCTGGTCCACTTTGGCAAAGCCGGCCAGGAACAAGAGGGAGCAGCGCTCTGACCACTCCTCCCTTGCACAGCTGAAAAGGCTGCATGTGTTGCGGTGGGAAGGCCGGAGCTTGCAGGTACAGGCCTGGATTCAAACCCTTGCTAGTCGAGCGACTTGAGGACAAGTGTGCTATTTACTCATCATGCATATTTCAGCTCACACCCATTCAGATTTGTGGGAACAGGGATGTCCGTAAGTCTAGCACTGTTCCCTTGAGGGACTCAAACAATCTTCACTCTGTCTGGCCTCGGTGGCCCCAGCTATGAGATGGAGACAGTAATAGCCGGCTCAGAGGCTGATAGAGGGTAAATGAGGAAGCCTGGAGAGCATACCCCAGCAGCGCTGCCTGGCACACAGTAGGTGCTCATGAGTGCTCACTGATGACTGAGTGGAAAGCTTCCTCCAAGAGTCTTCTTGGGCATAAAAAATCCAGTTATTCTACAGATTCTGGGAATCTGAGTAATAATGATCATGATCTGCAGATATTCTATCATCCTCTTCATTCTGATCTACACCTATGTATGGAAAACAGCCCCTGAAAGTTGCAAATTCTTTCTCACAGCGTTCGGCCTAGAAGTCCTAAACCACGGATGTGTTATCATCGCAGACACTGAAAAGATGGGGTTGTTTTCTCTCCGTTCAGCGGGCCAGTGATTGCTCTAAGGGAAAGAAGTGTCCCTTAGCACGGGGAGTAAGTTTGGCCCAAATTGAATCATATCCTGGTGCCAACCTTCTGTGCTTGGTTATTAGTGGCCCCATCAGGGGCTGTCAACACTCACGGAGATATGTGGCCGGGGAAAAGCGCCTTTTCATTTAGAGCAAATTCCTTGAAGACTTTTCTTAAATTATTTCTTTCCCAAGAGTGACTGGAAAGTGGTTATTCATTTAAATATTTACCATGGGGAAAATTTCTCACCGACTGCAGGCTCTCCTTGACTGAGGGACCTGAGACCTGAGGCTGTGGTACTGCTTCTGCAGTTTCCTTTGCAATTTGGAATTGCCTTTCAAAGCACTCCCAAAATACAGAGCCGATGAAGCATCGGTCTTACACACATTGGGAGAACAAAGCCAGGTGTTTTGTAAGGAAGCCACGGCTGACATGTAGTCAGTGAGGACTGAATGGTTTTTCAGGCGGGCACTGAGCTGTGAGCTCTCCTGTATTATCTCATTGCATCCGACAACCCTATGAGGTCAGAGTCATTTGACAGAGGTGGAAACTGAGGTGTAGAGGGATTCAGTCAATTGTCTACAATCCAGTATATCTGGTCAGTGGGGAGCCTGGGTCTTCCTGATTCCAAAACGTGTGCTTTTAACCACCCTGTTATATTGCAGTGAATGACCCTACACTGGGAGAATGTTCAACTTTTATTATTTATGTTCTTTTTTAGTGTAGGTAGCACTAAGCTTCGGGAGGTCTTTTTGGAGGAAATGGGAAGAAAATGTCTATTCATTTAAGGATGAATGCCAGGCTTTCAAGTATTAAAAATTAGGCTTATTGATGAGAGCTTTCAAGTCCCACAGCAGTGGTGCTGTGGTTAAATCAGCACGGCTGTGTCATGCATATTTTCCTTTGCAGCTAGAGGTGAGGACACCATAGAGAGACAGCGGAAAGTCTGAGGACACAGCTTCCCTGGTGATGCTGTCCCTCGATGGTGTTTACAGGGAGGGTTCCGAGTGAGAATGGATGGCTATTTTCTGATCAGCCAGCCTGCCATTCCCAAGCTCGGCTTGGCCAAATGCAGAGAAATCTTGAGAGCCTGGGGAAAATGCTTTGGTCATGCACTGTTCCATTTCTCCCGTTCTTTCCACCTTTTTTAAAGCCAAAAACTTAGTAGAATAAGCTCTTTAAAATTTGGTTTAATTGCAAAAGTAATACACACCTCTACAGAATATATAGAAAATATAGGCAAGGAAACAGAAGAAAACAGATAAACTGTAATTCAACTGCCTAGCAATTAGCAGTCTCCACTAGGAAGATTTTGGGGTTGGCATTTCCAGCCTTTTTGTTATGCATTTATGCATGTGCACAACTCCCCAACTCCAGACACGCAGATAAAAACATTTGGAATAAGCAAAATAGAAAAAAAAATGTGTATTTTGTTCTCACAGTATTTTTTTCTTTCTTCAACTTTTGAGTTCTGGGTACAGGTGCAGGGTGTGCAGGTTTGTTCCGTAGGTAAACATGTGCCATGGTGGTTTGCTGCACAGATCATCCCGTCACCTAGGTATTAAGCCCAGCACCCATTAGCTATTCTCCCTCCCCCCAGGCCCCACCAACAGGCCCTGGTGTATGTAGTTCTCCCCCATGCGTCCATGTGTTCTCATCTTCTGCTTGCTCCCACTTATAAGTGAGAATATTTGGTGTTTGATTTTCTGTTCCTGCATTAGTTTGCTGAAGATGCTTCCAGCACCATCCATGCCCCTGCAAAGGACATGATCTCTTTCCTTTTTATGGCTGCATAGTATTCCATGGTGTCTATGTACCACATTTTCATTATCCAGTCTACCATTGATGGGCATTGGTTTGATTCCATGTCTTCGTTATTGTCTCACAGTATTTTAAAAACTATTTTCTTAATATAAAATAATCAGCTCTTCTTTTTAATTTTCTGTTTCAGGCTCATCTCACTGTTGTCCTATGTAGGCTGGTTGGCGTATAGGTTGTCAGACATTCTCAGTTGAACTGAACACACATACTTGTGCTTTCTCTGATCTGTTCATTACCTCCTTGCTATGTATGGGGCAACTGTCAAGGGCAAGGTGTGTGTAGCATACAGGGTGTTTTAGAGGACTGGAGCCCAAAGACTCACACCCAAGGAGGTGACATGCATGTGAACACCCAGGAGTTTGAAGCTAGGGAAGACACCTCGAGACGGGTCACTAGGAGTTCACCAGCCTCACTTTGTGAAGGTAGGGGCATTTGTCAGGGTCCTCACGGATGGGTGGTCTATTCTGGGGGAGGGGATGCTGAGTAGGGTTGTGTCTTTCTAGATGATTGGGCGACCTGGGCAGGGAGCCTGGGCTATGGTGGGGGTAATGGCTGGACCAGTCTGGCTGAGTGGAGGGACGAGAGGAGTTACCCAGTGAGTTCAGCCCAAGAGCCTGGCCAGGCCCAAAGTAGGAAACACCTTGCATTCCAAAGTCTTGGAAATTCCTGGTTCTCACATTAAGCAGCACTGTGATCTTGAGCAACTGAACCAAACTCTCAGTCCCTCGCCATCCCATTCCATAAAATGGGAATAATGTATTTGGAACTACATGTATTCATTGGCCAGGATAATTGAATTTATAATAAAATTTTACCATTGTAATGTGCCTAATAAACAACTCCCCTCTGGTTTTCTGTACAGTGGGTTGCACCACTGCCCGGCTCCCAGGGACACCTGGCATGGTGAGCAGAGCTGGGACAGAGCTCAGGGCAGGTCAGCGTCTTACCTGAAGCCACCACCTGTGACTGTGGGAATGAAGTCCACATCCGCGCACTCCTCCTCTCGCTGTCACGCTGTGTCCATTCAGCTTTATGACATCTGGGGCACCCTGTGGTCAGAGGAGCCCCCTGACCTGCAAAGCCCAGTTTCTGCTCCTGATTGATGGGGCTGGCGACTCTTCAGGATGTTTTTTTTTTTGAGACAGAGTCTCGCTCTGCCGCCCAGGCTGGAGTGCAGTGGTGCAATCTCGGCTCACTGCAAGCCTCCCAGGTTAATGCCATTCTCCTGCCTCAGCCTCCTGAGTAGCTGGGACAATAGGCCCCTGCCACCACGCCCAGCTAATTTTTTGTATTTTTAGTAGAGATGGGGTTTCACCGTGTTAGCCAGGATGGTCTCAATCTCCTGACCTCACGATCCGCCCACCTCGGCCTCCCAAGCTGCTGGGATTACAGGCGTGAGCCACCGCGCCTGGCCATCAGGATGTTTTTACAGGGAGATGACTACAATTTGTTGCAGGCACCTACAGTTCTTTGGAAATTTTTAGGAATCTCTAATTAAAAAGTGGTATCCCAGAAGTAGGCTAAATTCAAGCACTCGGCCCTATTGGCAAGTGGTTTAGTGGGGATTAACTTGAATGGGAGGCAGACTTTGGCATGAGTTCAAGCCTTGGCTCGATTTACCCACTGATTGTGACCCCAGGCAAGTCACCTGAGTCTTAGCCTCCTTGTCTTTAAAATGGGAGCAGTGGCCAGGCATGGTGGCTCACGCCTGTAATCCTAGCATTTTGAGAGGCTGAGGCAGGCAGATCACCTGAGGTCAGGAGTTCAAGCCCAGCCTGGCCAACATGGTGAAACCCTGTGTCTACCAAAAAATATAAAAATTAGCCAGGCATGGTGGTGCATGCCTGTAGTCCTAGCTACTTGGGAGGCTGAGGTGGGAGAATTGCTTGAACCCAGAAGGTGGAGGTTGCAGTGAGCCGAGATGGCACCACTGCACTCCAGCCCGGGCAGCAGAGTGAGATCCTGCTTTGAAAAAAAAGGAGGGTTAGTGACGCTTATGCCTGGGGAGGATGCAGGATTCCAGCGTCTCGCATGTGGCAGGTGCTTTCCAGGGCCTCACCCCTCTCAGAGGCTCAACAGAACCCGTTCCCTGCTTGACTGCCCTATCTCTGTCGGCCACAGGGGTGGTGTCCTGGCTGAGTCAGCCTCTGGCCCCACCTGGCCCTCTCCTTAAGGTCTGCGTGGCCTTCTCAGGACCCTCAACTTTGGGGACCCAAGGCCCCAGTGTGCACATTAACCCTTGTTAATGGGCCCCGTGGATGGGTCAGCTGTGAAAAGAGCCATCTAGGACTTAGGGCTGGAGGCTGGCAGAGGCTTGGGATTTGCAGCGCCATCTCCAGCTGTCTTTCTAAAGCACCCAGGTGCTGTCATGGGGCTCAGATCACCTCACGTTCCCTGTAAGTTGACTTCGACACCTACATGATTGGTTGCATCTGGCTTTAATCTCCCCATTCTCGGAGGTTCAGGTGCAGTGTGGGCCTGACAATGAGGATGCCTCCGCCTGCGGTGGTTCTGGGAGAATGCTCCCCTGAGTGTGCTGCAGGGAGGTGATTTCTGGATTTCACAGGCAGCCTGTGATCTTCATCTTCCAACGGGGTACAGGTGATGGAAGAACAAGTAGCGATTGCTCCTACACGTCTCCTGCCTGAGCGCACAGAACCAGAGGCTCTTCCAAGCCAGAAGATTCTGCAGCACGCACGTTCTCCAACCCCATCCACCTGGGAGATGCAGAGCCTGGGGCTCGGGATCTTAAACGCCATCCTGGAGGTGCTTTCAGCTGGTGGAAACGGAGCTGGGGCAAACCCAGCTTCTCTCTGTGCAACCCGGGGCGTTTCTCGACACCACAGAGAGACTTGAAAATGTGGCTCTCCAGAGGAAGGGGGAGACCTCGCTTGACAAATGACTGCTCTGCACTGGGAATGTCACCTGTATTATCACATAGGAGCCAAATTTTGCAGGAGAGCAGAGGACTGAAGACATTTGCTCAAAGCCACATAATTGAATTCAAGACCGAGCCTGAAATATTTCTCAGTAGTAACATCAGCTACCACCTTATGCACCATCTCAGCTTACCCTCCCAGTGACCCTACAGGATAGATATTATTATTCCTACTTCACCAAGAAGAAAACGGAGGCTCAGAGGGATTAAGAAACTTGCCCAAGTTTGCAGCAACAACACACCTTAGTCAGGTATGGGACAAGGTCCGCTCGACTCCTCAGTCCGTTCCCCCCTCACTGTTCTCTAAGTCTGTTCTCTCTGCACTGAGTAGGCACTCAAATGTATTTGATGTATTTTGTCCCCCTTGCCAGTGATTTATGTTTATGAAAGTAATTGGTCATAATGCATAAATGATGTAAAGCAATGTTTTATGTTGTGAAACACTGTATGGTTTATAGGACAGCTCTGTAGTTTTTCACTTGATTCTCCCAATAAGGCTGTCCACATCTTTTGTAGATTTGGGAGCTAGACCTAGAGAAATTCAGCTAACTTGCCCAGGGTCACATGCCTGACCTTGACTTCGACCTTTGTCGGTGGTGGAGCTTGGTTCAACTTTTCTGCTTTTTCAGCAGTTTGATTACAGGAAACAATACAATTCTTCTTCATTTGCTTACAGCGGTTCAAGTTGCATTTCTGTCATTTACAATGGAGGGTCCTGATGAACATCTGTGACTTATGCTGGACTTGTGGGTGGGGAAGGCCTGGGAAGTCTTGCCAGCCTTGGTCGGGTGGCTGTCCTAAAGGAGGCTTCGTCAGCTGTCCTCAGGCGGGTCTGTGGTCCCTATGCTGGCTGGCAGGTGTCAACAGGACAGGGCCTGGTCAGTGAGTCCATTTCTAGTCTCTTCTCAAGGACAGAGGTTTCCTGACCACAACAGGAGAAGTGGAAACATTTCGAAAACAGAAATGTAGACAGACTGGTATTTTTATGCGGACTCGGTACTTTAAGGTAGAATAAAGAAATAGAGACTTTTTTTTTTAAAAGTCTAATTTCTGATCTGACAATTCCCCTTTAAATACTTTACTACTTTTTAAAATTGCTTTCCGTGTCCCCAAGAAAAATTATCCCTATAGTTACAAATGGCTTGTTTGTCGTGGGATCCAATTGTGCTTATAGTTAACTAATATAAGAGTTTGGGCTAATATAAAAAAATGTTGAACAAAAGGTGCCTTTCTCTAAACCAATTATTCTTTCCTTTCCCATATTGCATTACCAGGGGTCAGCATCATGGGGCCTCGTATATTCCTTTTTCATGAGCCACATTTTATTTCTTTATCCTCTTTTCTGGGATTCCACATTGCAGGCCCCATTGCCTATGGAGAGTAGAGAGGAGCTCAGGCGAGGCAGGCCGGGGAGCGCCCAGGAGCACTGAGGCCATTTCGAGTGCAGATTTTCTCTCTGGAGCAGTTCTTTGGGAAAAGATGAAAGCCGATTCTCAATTGATTCCCATCCTTCTTTAGACTGATTTAACCCTGAATCCGGTTCGCCCTCCTTCTCCCATAGGGGCCTGGAAATGGGCCGTGCTGCCTTCTGAGCCCAGAGTATCAGCTCTCGCCTTTCCCTCACTCACCCCCTCACCTCCCTCTCTCTCCTTACTGCATTTTTAATCCTTTGTTTTCTTTCCTTAAAAAAAAAATGAAGAAAAAAAAAGAATCCTTTCTCCAGCTGGTGTTAAGAAAGCATGCAGGAGATCAAAGCCACAGATCCAAAGATGCGTTTCCACTGCTCATCCATCTCTTCGGCCCATTTAAATATTTTAGCAAATAAATGTCAAATCAATAAAGCTACCAGATCAGAGGATGCCTGTAAATTATTTGTAGAAAATAATTCAACTCTCTGGATATTCATTGTTATCTCCCCCACGAAACACACCCACACAGCAAGAAAACGTCCGGCAACACCCCACTGTCTCAAGGGGAGGAAGATAAATAGCAGCTGAACACAGGCCTGGCTGGTTCACGGAGGGAGAGACGTGATTGATGACGCTGGTGTGAGTAACCTGCGCTCCATTCTTACCCACGCTCCCACCGATGACAGCCCAGGAGCCGACGGGGAGAGCTTGAGCATGGCCTGACCCACAGCCAAATCCTCATGCCCGGGCTGTGGGCTCCTCAAGGCGGCAAAGTCTCCGGTCACTTTTCATGCTTCCACCACCACGCCTAGTATTTGGCATATAGTAGAAACTCTAAATTTTGAGAACTCCTAATTTATGAATGGGCAGAACCTTCTCCCTTTCCCCGCTCGGGTCTGTTGTGTAGCTCCTCACTCCGCTCGGTGCCCGGGAGGCTGATCTCAAGGGATGGCGTCAGTCCGGCCCCTTGGCCTCCGCAGAGGGTGCCGAGCAGGAGATGGGGTGGGCATGTGTGCTCCCAGCTCCTTCCAGCCGGGCTGCCCCACGGAGCAGGGGGGCCATGGCCTTCTCCCTGGTCACGGCCTCTCCCCTTGCCCTGTAAGCCTGGACCGCTGCTGCCGGCCCCCAGGGCCTCATCGTCCTGCTTTGTTCCTTGCACTCTGTCCAGGCCATTGTGAACAGTATCTCTGATGCAGCCAATTCACCACCGCGGTGGAAGGGGCCCTGCATTTTCCGCTGAGATCCCGACCCGCATGATTAACAGCGTTCCAGGCGGTGGTGGTCTCGTCTGTGTGTTTTTGGGAGAGGCTTACTTTTACTCCTTTGAGAAGATAGATTTAGGAGGTTGGTGAGGAAATAGCGTTCTTTATCTGGGGCCAGATTTGCCAGATAATTTTTCCATTTTTCCCTCCGGGTCTTTGAGCCGCAGTCTGTTGTGTGTTGAGGGCGCGCCGGGTACTGTAGGGGGAATGTAGTCAGGCAGGATTCCTGGCTCGAAAGCGCTTCTTGCAGGGCGCAGGAGCCTGCGCACACGCTTGCACGGACCGTTCGGCACCCACGTGGCCCCCGCGTGCTGCTGTCGCCTGGGCGGCCTGCTTTCCTCTGTAGAGTGGGACTTTCCTGGAGGCGGAGCTGGGCGTTTCTCATCCGGGCCCTCCCGGGAAAGACTGAAGTCCGGCTCCTGAATCTGCACCTAGGAAAGGTTTGTTGAATGAATGCTCAGGGTTGAGCAGATGCTAATACCAAATTTTGCTTCTTTTCAGAGCCAAGGTAGGTCCCACGATTAAGCATTTAGATGCTTCTGCACGCAATGTGATCAGCACTGTCAGAACTGCAGGTTTTAATAGACTACCGATGGTCTGGCTGATTCAGATATGATAGTGTGCAATTTTCCTCTCTGAAACAAGTTTTCTGGTATAAACTTTGTTACCGTATAGAAGTAACAAAGTAAGCCAGGTGCAGTGGTTCACGCCTGTAATCCCAGCACTTTGGAAGGCCAAGGCGGGTGGATCACCTGAGGTCAGGAGTTCGAGACCAGCCTGACCAATATGATGAAACCCTGTCTCTACTAAAAATACAAAAATTAGCTGGGTGTGGTGGTGGGTGCCTGTAATCCCAACTACTCAGGAGGCTGAGGCAGGAGAATCACTTGAACCTGGGAAGCGGAGGTTGCAGTGAGGCAAGATCGTGTCATTGCACTCCAGCCTGGGCAACAAGAGTGAAACTCTATTAAAAAAAAAAAAAAAAAGAAAAAGAAGTAACAAAGTAAAATACTAGTTACTGGCTTTAAATATTCCGTAGAAACTAAACCATTAACAATAGAAAGTTGTCAGAAACGTGAATTTCTTCCAAGTGTGTGTCATATTCGTCAAGATCTGTGTTGAGACAGGAGAACCCTGCCTGTTAGCTTACATTAAAAAGAAGGCAACTGTGTAAAATGCTCATAAAAGTTCTCCTATTGTTTGTGATCATGGGTAATATGATTTATATTTTCCATTTGAGAGGCTTCAAATCTATACATGATTATCACTAACAATAATTCACCATGTGCAAAATCAGAAAGCCTGTCATTTTATATCTTTCAAGCCCCGTCTCTTTAATTTGAGATTGCTGGGTAGGCCCCTCTGCTGAGATGATATACTTTAACATTTAATATCTTTTTCATTGGATGAAATGATGACTATTTTTGAATCCCTTGCCCATTAATTAGTGGTGTTGCACTCCTGTTGAGAATAGAAATGTGTGCATATACATTCTTTTTAGAAAACTCATTGCAACATTCTAAAAATTGGAGTTACTATAAACAGAATTTTCAAAAGTAGAAGTGAGGGGTAAGGAAATTAGGGGTGGGGGAAGAATGACATGATAACATCAATATCACCACCACCACCACCACCACCACCACCATTATCATTGCCATCACCACCATTATAATCCTTGTCTTCATCATCATTATCGCCATCGCCACCACCACCACCACCGCCATCATTATCATCACCATCTTCTCCATCAGGACACTAGTAATAATACACTTATTGAACCCCTACTCTGTGGCAGACACTGTGATAAGCATGTTTCATGTAATCTTTCACCTTTGCTATAACCTTTGAGGTAGGTGGAGTCTTACTGCCATTTAACAGATGAGGAATATGAAGTACAGGGAAGTTTAAATAAATTGGCCAAAGTCTCTAAGCCAGCAACTGGTGGAGCTGAAATTTCAACCCAGCACCCTGACTCTAGAGTGTGTTTTCTTAATAATGAAGCTAATTAAAGCATCTGGTATAGCTGTGCACACATTGGCATTTCATTTGTATAATAACACCTTATCATTAAAAGGCAGGCTAGGCGTACGTCACCCCTTTGCTACAGCTAATGAAACAAAGTCCCAGACAAGGAGGAAGCAGTTGTATGTGTCTTCTCTGTGCAGCTTCCCTCCTTTGCATGATCCCTGTGCTTCCTTCTCTTCAGAGGTGTCCGTTCCCCTCAGATCTTTCGCTCTCGGAGTTCCGAGTGCTTGATGGCCTGGTGGGAAAGGCACACAGGACTCATCTTCATCACTTCTGCCTCCATGATGCAGAAGGATGCTCCCCGTTTCCCAAACCGTCCTGCAACTCTGCCCTCGGGCAACTTTGTCCTACTCTGACACTGGGTGTGGCCACAGGACTTGCTTTGCTGATGAGACAGAGATAATCTTGATGTCCACCGAGGATGGAAAACGTGCTCGTGCATTTCTGCCTCTTCCTCTGGACCCCTGCCTGCTGAGGGAATTGAGAGGCAAGGGGAGGAGAGCCGAGCCCTCCATCCAGGCCCAGGATGGTAATCTCGGGTGCATGGGCAAATCCAGCCAACAGCAGTGCACCTGCCCTGCAGGCACTAGACCTGTGAACAAGAATAAATGATTGTTGGTTATTTTTATTTTTATGTTTTTCTATGGCTTTGGCATTTCTTTTTTTTTCTGCTTCTGTTGCCTTTTAAAAAATTTTTAAGTTCAGGGGTACAAGTGCAGGTTTGTTCCACAGGTAAACTTGTGTCATGGGGGTTTATTGTACAGACCATTTTGTCACCCAGGTACTAAGCCTAGTAACCATTAGTTATTTTTCTCAATCCTCTCCCTCCTCCCACCCTCTGACAGGCCCCAGCATGTATTGTTCCCCACCATGTGTCCATGTGTTCCATCATTTAACTCCCACTTATAAGTGAGAAGATGCAGCACTTAGTTTTCTGTTCCTGAGTTAGTTTGCTAAGGATAACGGTCTCCAGTTCCACCCATGTCCCTGCAAAGGACAGGATCTTATTCCTTTTTTATGGCTGCATAGTATTGCATCATGTATATGTATGACATTTTCTTTCTTTTGAGACAGAGTCTCACTCTGTCACCCAGGCTGGAGTTCAGTGGCTCACTGCAAGCTCCACCTTCTGGGTTCACACCATTCTCCTGCCTCAGCCTCCCGAGTAGCTGGGACTACAGGTACCTGCAACCACACTCAGCTAATTTTTTGTATTTTTAGTAGAGACAGGGTTTCACTGTGTTAGCCATGATGGTCTCGATCTCCTCACCTCGTGATCCACCTGCCTCAGCCTCCCAAAGTGCTGGGATTACAGATGTGAGCCACTGCGCCCAGCCATATGTACCACATTTTCTTTAATCCACCATTCATGGGCGCCTGGGATGATTCTATGTCTCTGCTATTGTGAATAGTGCTGTGATGAACATACACATGCATGTGTCTTTATAACAGAATGATTTATATTCCTTTGCGTATATACCCAGTAATTGGATTGTTGGGCTGAATGTTATTTCTGTCTTTAGATCTTTGAGGAATCGTCACACTGTCTCCCACAATGGCTGAACTAATTTACACTTCCACCAACAGTGTATAAGTGTTCTCTAGTCCCCACAATAGTTGTTATTTTAAACCACTAAGTTTGGGGTGGCTTGTTATGCAGCACTATCATGGCAATTGGTAGCTGATGCAGCATCTAGATAATGTCCAAGTTATGGTGGTTCAACTTAATGATTTTTTGACTTATAATGAATTTGTTGGGGTATTAAATTCATTTTTGACTTATGATATTTTTGATTTACAATGGATTTATTGGGACGTAACCCCATCTTAAGTTGAGGGGCCTCTGTATAACTGGAATCAAAGCCTTACAACAAAGGAACAGAGTAGGACACAGATGAGCTGTCAGGCACGGGGCTCTGATAGGGACGGAGGATGTGCACACAGGAGGCCCTCCCAAGCCTCTGGCTGCCTCCTGAGGTCCAGGTGGCCCTGGGCCCTGGGCTGCCCTCCCCACCCTGGAAAAGGCTGTCTTTGTCTTTCTCCCCATTGCACTGACTCTTCAATCTGATGCCCTACTTTTATTTTCTGTCCAGACAATTGTTAAACTTTAGAGAAAGACATAAATGCCTGTGCATAGAGGTTGTGAAAACAGTGTGTGGGGTAAAGTGGCTGCCCACAGACTGGCTCTGTCTCCACTATTCCTTGAACAGGGGCTGACGTGAGCTGGAATTAGCAACTCCTTGAGACGAGGTAGCTGCTTGTGTCTAGCTGAACACTCGCCGAGAGTGATGCCGCCCGGTAACCCTCCACTCAGGGTGCAGAAATGCAGGACAAAGAGCCCGAGGATTCAGGTGTTTGTGCAGCCCTTGGAGCTGGGGGAGCTGGGTTCTGTTTTCAGCCTTGACTCTGTTTTATGATGACACCTGGGACAAGTGACCCGTCCTCTCGGCACAGACTCCTGACCACCTGCGTTGCTGCCATTCTTCCTCCCTGTCCCCCACTGCGTTTTTCCCAGTGTTTGCCGACATGCATCTGATGCTGCTGGCATCCTGCTGCTCCTCCGCCTCCAGCAGCTGGGCATCCACTTGTGGGGACAGGGGCCTGGAGAGCAGATTCTTGCTACCCCCACGCTGGGATGGTGCCTGGATTGCTCACTGTGGAGTGAGCACAGTGACCCACCTAGGAACAGCAGAGATTGGGGTCACTGTTCCTGAGGTTCCAGTGGGGAGAAACCCCTCCACCCATTATCTGGCTAGGTGGCCTCAGCAGTGGCTGTGCTGCCTCCTGGTTCTCTTCTGTGGAGGAGCAGAGCTACGTCAGTAGTGCCTACTCTTCTCAACCTAAGAAACACCTTTTATTATTATTGTTTTTAACCCGTCTCTCTCTCTCTCTCTCTCTCTTCCTCTAATTTCAGGAGCAGAAGAAATTTATTAACTAGATGATAATGTTTATTAGGAAATAATGTGTTCTCTTTTCATCAGCCAAATTTACACTCCTCATCAGAGCTCATGAGCAGCAGGGTCCGTGGGGTTACCTTCCCACAGCGACAGTTTCGCCACTTGGGAAGAGCAGGTGGTTCCAGGAGCTCCAGCAGTGCTGGAGAAGGTGCGTCCTCTTGCCCTGGGCTGGAGGCTGTGGCATTGCTGCTGCCTTTGTTGCTGAGGGACCTGAGGACCAGGCCGAGTGAGACTCGTTCCCATTTCCTTCAGCTCAAAGGTACTGTTTTTTCATGAATACAAATTTTAGGTGTTCCTTCCCATTTCCTAAATACCCCAATCTGTGGGCCCAGGAGAAATGGAAATACAGGACATTTTGGAAAAAAAATTATTAAGAATTTCAAAATGCGGCAGCAGATCTTTAAACCAAGTATGGAGCCTTCTGAACACAGAGGCCCTGTTCCGTTCCTGTTTCTCTGTGTTTCTAGAGAGGCGTAATTTATCAAGTGGGTGTTCTAGGTAATACCGGATAGACAATGTTTCCAAAGTGCATGACAAATCAGGGTGCCAAATATATAGGATAATAGGAATTGCTTAACGACAATTTTCCTAATTCATTTTCTGAAGGTGATTTTTTTCTCTTTCTACAATCAGGTGATGTATTTACCATGCATACTAGTATTGGTACTAGAAACATTGGCATTAGTAAAATCATTACTTTCATTGCAAATATATTTTTGTTTACGTAATATCAATGCCATTAGCATGTGGAACTATTACAAACTTATGTTCTTCCTCCCTACCTCTCTTTCTTCCTCCCTCCCTCCTTCCCACTTTTCTTCCTCCTCATGGGGTGAGAGCTGAGAAGAGCGATCAGTGCAAGAGAAAGAGGAGACAGGGCTCATCACCTGCACCCCGCTCCCCAGAGGTTCATGCTGCTCACTCCCCCCATGAGCTGGGCTCCTCCTCCAGATGTTCACCCTGCCTGGATCCTTCCCTCACCTGGACTCCTCCTCCCAGGTACTAAATTATATAAAGCAGGTGAGGTACTTTGTCAATTGTTTGCTTCCTAATGCATGCCCAGCTAATGGAGGTCATTTTTGCTGTTAAGAAAATGGCAAAGAAACCAAGACGCTGTTGAGTGTGGCAGGTTTGCCAGGCAGTCCTTTGGGGTTCCTTTCCGGTTCCATCTGTGGAAGGTTGCATGGCAGGCTGGAGGGGGCAGTGTGCATATTGACATGGTGCCCGGATCATAGTGCAGTCTTGACTTTGCAAGGGAGTCTGATGGTCAGGACAAGGACAGACATGCAGTTGGAACCATGACCCTCACTTGCTCCCAGCCTGGAAGGTTCTGCCCAGTGGACCCCGGGGTCCTAGAAATGTTCCCCGGGAACTCATGTGGGTGGGAACCGTGACCTTCACTTGCTCCCAGCCTGCGAGGCTGCATCCTATGAATCCCGTGGTCCTGGCAGTGTTCCCCAGAAACTCTTCGCCTTCGTTACCCACTTGCTCCCAGCCTGCGAGGTTGCATCCTATGAATCCCGTGGTCCCAGCAATGTTCCCCAGGAACTCTTTGCCTTTGTTACCCACTTGTACCCTGGTTCTGCTCATTCTACTTTCTTGGCATAAATTCATTGCACCTGAGACTCTATCAATTACAGAATCAATTTCACTGGGTAATGGAGAAGAAACAGAATAATTCTCACCAAAATGACCTTTATGTGAATACTTAAAGTTTTACTAAAAAAATAGAGCTATTCTGAAATCCTCCCACAGTATCAAACACCTACCTAAGGCTATCCTCACAATTTTATTCTCCTGAACATGGTCACTCTGTTGATACTTGCTGTATACAGGGCCTATTAGAGAATGCTGTTGGCATGGGCTGCTAAATTTTTAGGTGTTGCATCCTGGAAGACACGAATCGTTCTGATAATCTCAGGTGTGCAGTTTATTTGCAGCACTGAGCACCTGCATTTGTCAAAACTCTTTTGACAGTTTATGTGATCCCTTTCACCTAAGCTTAAGAAAAATCCAGGAAGTCTGAGGGGGACGTGGGCTCCGGGGAGAGCTGGTGGCAAATGCTCTCCTCAAATCCCTCCCCCTTCCCATCTGGTGGGTCTGCTCACCTCTTCTTGGCTTTATTCTTGAACAAGCTTCTCCAAGTGGCAGTAAGATGGCTACTGGCTGCCATGTGTCACTCGTACCTAGAGAGATCTCAGAGAAAAGAGATAGCCTTTCACTTTCAGATCTCCCCAAATTCCTAGGGAGAAGCTCACTAATTGGCCTGCTTCGAGTCCCATGCTTGCCATGAAAACACGTGGCCTAGGTGGGAGGTGGTGGGAGTGGGGGTGAGTGCCAAGGGTGGCCAAACCGAGACAACACGGACGGGAGGAATTGTTCTCGGCTGGAGGAGAGGGCTTTCTCCGGAGGAAAGAATACTGAGCAGACGACACCAATGTCAACCATGCTAGTTATTCCAAAAGGGATCATCTTTTTAAAACAAAAAATTTAGAAAGACAGAAGGATTCCAAGGAGCGGGCCCCAGAGTCTCAAGTTTTGGGTACCATATGGCATTGAGGTATTTTGTAAGCAGAAGGAACGGTTTCCTGTTTGATCTGGAGGAGATTTTCACACTATTGAATCCTCAGAAGGTTTAGTGATATATGTCAACCAATCAGGGATATAGTCACTAAGTCACTGGCTCTGCGTATGAGATGCATGGTCAATCAGAGTCATAAGATGGGGTTTCATTACTAGGAGTTGTGCAAATACGAATAACGCCAGCAAAACAACTGTGAGAAATAGAGTCCAGGAAGATAATGGTTTGCCAGGATTTGTAATGTCGACCGTTGGTTGCTGGGGGAGTTGAGAAGCTAGGGAGAGGTGTGAAGGCTGGGACGGAGGGGAGGGCCCTGAGGGATGTGAACCCAGTGCTGGAGGAAGGGCAGGGTGAGGAGAAGAGCTGATCAGTCCTGATCAGCCGCAAGGCCTCCTCAGGGTCTGCCCTTCGATCTGGTCCCTGCCTGGGCTGTAGTGTGCTTTCACTGTGGCTCTGAGCCATCCATCGTGTAGGAGTTTGTGGGTTCCACTTAAGGGAGAACTCGTAATGTTTTTGGCTTTATCATTTGTTGTGCTTCTGCAGAACTGCGTTTGAAGTTTCCTCTTGCTTTGCTCTGAGTTGGGTGATGTAATGACCACATTCTGGCCATCGAAGCTGCTCTCTGAGTACCATTTGCAAGAGAGAGCTTATCAAGACATGGGCTTCTTGTCTAGTGGATTGGGCCATCTTAGTCCCTCTTCTGTTGCTTGTAGCAAACTTGCAAGCAAACTACTTGAAACTGAGTAGTTTATGAAGAAAATGAGTTTCTTTCTTAAGGTTACAGAGGCTGAGAATTCCCAGGTTGAGGGGCTGAACCAAGTGAGAGCCTTCTTGCTGTGGAGACTCTCCGAGGAGTGCATGGCAGCCCAGGGTGTCCCTGGCAGGGAGGTTGGGCGTGCTCATGTGCCCAGGCCTCTCTTCTTTTTATAAAGCCACCTGTCCTACTCCCATGACAACCCGCTAATCCATTTATCCATCAGCCCACGAGTGGTGAATCCATCCAGGGGGGCAGGGCCCTCACGACCCAGTCACCTCTTAAATTCCCCACCCCTTGATACTGCCCTGTTGGGGATTAAATTTCAACTTGCATTTTAGAGGGAACAAATATCCACACTATAGCATAGACCATGGTGTCAGAGTTGTTATGCTTGGGGAAAATGAGTTTTTTTTGTTTTGTTTCAACACCTTGAGATGAAAGAACGTGAGTTTTTTATTTTTGTTTTCTCATGTCATCTAGGCAACATTTTTGGCTAATTCATTTTAGCATTGAAACATCGATTATATAGCTTAGACCTGTGTTTATGTAAAGAAAGACAACTAGTATTAGCAGAGTGTATATTGTTACAGACATTGGTTATTAATGGCTACAGTAGGAATTTGACAAGTTGACAGATTGCTAAAAATGTTAAAAGGTTTCTGGAAAGCATTCTATCAGAGTTTTGAGGAACTCAGTGAGGATCACCTCTCAATAGTCTTCCTGGAGGAGGGAAGTGTTGGTGCAGGGGCAGAGGAAAATGTCCGTCTTCTGTTTCCTGGTAACAGAAGGCAGTCTGGTGTCGGGACACCTGGGTCCTAGATTCAGTTCTGATGCCAACTGTGACTTGGGCAAGTTTATAGAACTATCTGGCCTCAAAATTCTTCATCTCAAAATAGTGTACTGGATCCTTTTTTCCCTAAATTCGTGTGGTTTTGTGATTGTGCCTCATTAAAGTAGTTCAATTCTCTGCCACTTAATACCTACATGTGAAGGTGGCCTGTTTTCTCCAGGGGTCAGGTGTGGGTCCCTGCTGGAAGGTGGAGGAGATGAGCCTCCGAAGGCATCAGAAGGTCTCTTAGCACTGAGACCACACGTCACTAGGATTCTTCTCATTCAGAGAGGAAGAGCCTCCTTCCCCATGGAGCCAGAGATCCGAGGCTAAGCTCGGTGTTGGCTCTGCTGTAACCCAGCCATGCGCCCTGAGCACACCCTTCGCCTTCTGGGGCCCAGTGTCTTCCACAGTACGGTGAGGGCTGGGCCGCGTGACCTTGAAGGTGGCCTCTGACTTCAGCGGAGTCTGTGCTTACTTGCTTTCCTCTGTCCTCAAGAGCCACACTCAGAAGCTGCAATCCTTCGTTATTGTATTTTGAGATAGCTTCTCATTGACCAAAGGAGGTGCAAAATGCATCCAAAATTCTTTTTAAAATAAAAGTGAATTAACATTTGATTTTATTTGGATGTACAGATAATGATAGAGAAATATGTTTAGATGTATTTTGAGGTGAAAAAAGCAGGTAAGACTTTGTGTACCTGATGCTATATATATATATTTTTTGAGACAGAGTTTTGCTCTTGTTGCCCAGGCTGGAATTCAATGGTACGATTTCGGCTCACTGCAACCTCTGCCTCCTGGGTTCAAGCGATTCTCCTGCCTCAGCCTCCTTAGTAGCTGGGATAACAGGCACTCGCCACCATGCCCAGCTAATTATTTATATTTTTAGTAGAGATGGGGATTCACTATTTTGGCCAGGCTGGTCTCGAACTCCTGACCTCAGACGATCCACCTGCCTCAGCCTCCCAAAGTGCTGGGATTACAGGCGTCAGCCACCGCACCCGGCCCCTGATGCCATTTTTGAAAAAGAACAAACTTCTCTGAACATATTTTCAGGCAAAATGTCTGGAAGGATAGACACCAGAACTTTCCCAGTGGCAGTAAGATTTGGGGTTCCTTAATTTACTTTACTTTTGTTTTGTTTTGTTGTATTTTCTGCCTTTTCTATAATGACCTTATTTTACTTAGAAAAAAATTGGGGGTGTGAAATTTTATTTTGTTGGTCTTATGACTTTCTCCTTCTGAGCATATTGGGACGTGAGGAGAAACATGGGATCTATCCATAGAAGCAGGAGAGTAACCAGCACCAGGGACCAGTCCCGGCCCCCTAGGACTGGTTTCCACCTTCTTGGGAAGTGCAATTTCTTCAGAACCTTCATGAGCGGAACTCGCCTCTCCCTGCCAGTCTTACCTTGGCTCCTGCACACTGACACGTCCCCCGTCCCCCTGAGAACTCGCCTGCTCCTCATGGCCCACACCTGCAGAGCAATGCTCCCCCGCCGGGGGCCTCCTGCCCTGTCCCTCTGCCTCCCAAGTAGCAAACATCTCATTTTCTGCTTCAGCCTTTCTTCCCACAGAAGTTACCCTCCCCACGACATTCTGATCAAACAAGGCGGATGAGTGAGCTGTTTGCCACACTTCCTCAAGCCCGTTGATTGTGTTGATGTTCTTCTCGCACCTGTCCTGTGTCTCTCCCCAGCTCATGAGTGGTGGGAGTTAGGGGCAGTCCCTCAGCCAGCCACATCCCTGGTGCTGGCACAAACCTGGCACACAGAGGAAGCCTGATGCATGTTCCCAGGACACATGTCGACCACTGTCAGGGACAGCCCTCGAGGCAGTTTCTATTGTCTTAGATGCATGGCCTACTGCTTTTTAATTCTGCATTAAAATTTTAAATATACTCAGAAAAAGAGGAACAGCATAATAAACTCATGTATCCATTGCCCACCATCAATCATTCTCAATATTTCATCAATCTTATTCTACTACCTACCACTTCTTTTCCTTCTGTAGGAATATTTTCCAGCCAATCCCAGATATACCATTTTACCCGTAATACTCCAATTTATCTTTAGAAGTTAATTTTTTAAACATAGCATCATGGCACCTAACGAAACTAGCAGTGTATTAATATCATCGACGTATGGTTCAACTCTCCCTGGTTGTCCCTCGGAGACAATTGGATATAATTTGTACTTGTGAAGACACACATGCCTGAGGGAGGGAGGGCACACAGGTGAGGAGAAAGGCTTCGGGTCGGGAGCTTTGGAACATGGGTCTCACTTGACCGCACAGGCACTGGGTGCCTTTGGTGAGACTGTTGGATTCCGGACCCCAGAAGCTTGATTCGTTATTGTAAGAGAATGTATTAGTCAGGGTTCTCTAAAGGTACAGAACTAATAGGATAGATGAATAAATTAAGGGGAGTTTATCAGGAGAATTGACTCACACGATCACAAGGTGAAGTCCCACAATAGACCATCCGCAAGCAGAAGAGCAAGGAAGCCAGTCCAAGTCCCAAAACCTCAACAGTAGGGAAGCCGACAGTGCAGCCTTCAGTATGTGGCTGAAGGCCCAAGACCCCCTGGAAAATCACTGGTGTAAGTTCAAGGGTCCCAAAGATGAAGAACTCGGAGTCTGATGTTCGAGGGCAGGAAGCATCCAGCACGGGAGAAAGATGAGGCCAGAAGACTCAGCCAGTTTAGTCCTTCCGCGTTCTTCTGCACGCTTTATCCTAGCCATGCGGGCAGCGGATTGGATGGTGCCTACCCAGACTGACGGTGGGTCTGCCTCTCCCAGTCCATGGACTCAAATGTTAATCTCCTTTGGCAGCACCCTCACAGACACACCCAGGAACAATACTTGGCATCCTTCAGTCCAATCAAATTGACACTCAGTATTAGCCATCACAGAGAATAGCATTGTGCTTGCTTGAAAACTGAGGAAAGAAGCATGTTATTACTATTACTATTATTATTTTTTTTTGGGTACATAGTAGGTGTATATGTTTATGGGGTACATGAGATGTTTTGGTACAGGTGTGCAATGTGAAATAAGCACATGGCAATTAGGTTGATAATTCCCTGACATGCAAGGGTCACCCCCTAGAGCCAAGGCCCGCAGGTGGATTTGCAGGGAGCTGTCAGCTTCCGAGACATCCAGGTGCACTTGCCGAGGGCCGGGCAGGCTTTCCTGAGCTTCCTGATGTCTGCAGATAGAGGAGGATTTGAATAAGAGACCTCAGCCATCCCGCAGGGACAGTGTCTGTCTCAGAGATCTTGGGGATCTCCAAGAAGGCCCATGGCCTTGCTTTGTAATGCATCCCAGCATCTGCCAGCCCAAATAAAGCACTGCTATGGCGACGGGGAGTGCAGGGAACAGTGAGGTTCACAAAGCCATGGAGGCACCGGAGCGGCCTCAGGGAGGCTTTCCTTTCCCACACAGCGCTGCGTCTATCATTTAGGGGATGTTCACGTATTTCCCTTCTTAAAAAATGTGGTTTTCATTCCCTGTGTGGGAGCCAGTGCCCGCCTGGTGCACAGCAGGTGCACAAACCCTTTACCCACCCACGTCCCCTCCCACCCCATCCCGTGCTCCACGGTGAGCTCAGGGCAGGAGTCCCTCTCCCTCCGAGCCCTGGCTGCGAGCCTATAGCCCCTGCTTGGAGGAGAGCGGGGTTCATCGCCCCCACCAGGCACTGGGCAGGGTGCTGGCCACTCATCCTGGGAGCTGACGGCCGTCATCCTAAACGGAGCCGCAGGATGAGGAGCTGGGTCTGACCCAAAGCAGGCTCCCAGCATGGCCCTTACCACAAATGCACATACATAAACATTACACACGATATATATCCACACACCACAGAACACATGCATACACACAACACACACACAACACATACACTATGCACACCACACAACACAAACACTATACACACACTACACTCACACCACACACCACACACATACACACATTACACACCACACATCACATACCAGACACATACATACCACACACCACACATCACACACCACACACATGCATACACATACATTGCATACACACCACACATACAATAAACACACCACACACCACATATATAAACCCATATCACACATATCCACACACCACACATCACACATATACACCACATACATACGTACACACCACACATACAGTACACAAAACA
>NW_026652288.1:2695905-2695996 GCF_009828535.3 Hylobates moloch | reverse complement strand
ACCACATATCCACACACACACCACACATACATACACACATGCACACACACCACACACACATGAACACACCTATATGCACACACCATACACA
>NW_026652288.1:2461287-2695805 GCF_009828535.3 Hylobates moloch | reverse complement strand
ACACACCACACACACATGAACACACCTATATGCACACACCATACACATGTACGCATATACACAGCATACACATACACACATGCACTCACACACATACGTGTCACCTACATGTACACAAGCCACATACCATATCACACACACTCCAGACACATGCACATGTACATAAGCCACATACCATATCACATACGCTCCAGACACATGGCACACACACACATACACCTCACACACATGTACAGACACACACCAGAGATACACCACACACTCATACACACATATCACACATGTGCCACACACACGTTCATACACATACATATACCACACAGACCACACACAGGTGTGCACACACAGACCCCCCGTTCCCACTACCCACACAGTGCTCCCTTCAGGATCCGCTCACTTTTGTAGTGAGAGTTTCCGAGGTGAGGCTCTAAGGTGAGAAGCGCCCAGCTTAGTTGAGCCTGCTGTCTCGCTGTGGGGGAGGCAGTGACCTGCAGACCTCCTCTGTTGCTCAGGAGGGTGTGTAGTCAGAGCTGGCCCTGGAGGTGCAGCATGACGGTCATTGGCCAGTCAGGACGTGGAGCCCAGGCAGGTTCCTGTGCTTAGAAAGCAAAAAAGTGTGCGCACCACTGCAGGCAAGGATTGTAAACTTTCCCCATTGTGGAGCGTGTTTATTCTTCCCTTCACCGTTCCTCCCTCTTCCTGCCAGGGTAAAGGCCACACAAAATGATCGTCCAACTGTGGACAACCAGGCAGGACTAAAGGTGGCTGTGCAATGACCATGAGAGACGTGTCAGGAGCAGGAAGCCCTGCAAACCCTCCTGGACTAAAGGCGGCCGTGCGGTGCTCATGAGAGACAAGTCAGGTGCAGGAACCCCGCAAACCTTCCTGGACCCCTGCAGAGCCACCTGCCCCCACAGCTGGCTCAGATCCACCCCGACACACCCCAGCCAGGGTGTGTGGCCACCCAGGGAGGAAGAAGGAGAGAAACGCTCTGGCCAGGCACCAGGTAGCGCCTGCCTCCCTGCACCCTGGCTGCCTGCAAGTCCCTGGACACACACCGTGCTCAGCAGTGCTGCGCAGAGACCCAGAGGTGGAGCATGTTTCCCCGTGCCTGTGGCTATTTGTGTACTCCTTGCAATAATGCCTGTTCAAATCCTTCACTCGTTTCTTTTAATGGGGCTAGTTGTCTTTTTATTGTTGAGTTGAAGAGTTCTCTATATAGTCTTGATACCAGATCCTTATCAGACACGTGACTTGCAGGTATTTTCTTCCATTCTTTGGGTTGTCTTTCCGTTCTCTGAATAGTGTGCTTTGGAGCAGGAAAGCTTTTTAATGTTGATGATGTCCACCTTCTTGATTGCTTTTTTTGTGGCTTTTGTGCTTTTGGTGGCATATCTAAGGAACCATGGCCTGATGCAAGGTCATGACAGTTTACGCCTGTGTTTCCCTGTAAGCATCTTGTAGTTTCAGCTCTTCCATTCAGGCTTTTTATCCAGTGAGAAATTCAGTATGGCTCTTTGAACAGGGTATCATGGTCCTACTGTCTGTAAGATTTGAGCTTGGGATATTGCCCAGATGAGAGACCGGCTGAGACCTCTGAGACACAGGAGCAGACATGGCTATGGTGCGGCTTCCTGTTCACAATGGCCCCTAAATCCCCCTCCAAACAGAGGCCCCTGTGACCATGTTTGCCTCACGTGACCCGCCTTTAGGGTCACTGGTTGTGGAGCTGGAGGAGGACTTTGGTGCCAAAGTGGCCATTGTGGCCCCTCCCCTGGGCATTCCTGCGCCTAGTTCTCGCTGCTCATTGCTCCCAGCTCTCAGGCTGGGCTCTGTACCCTCGCTGCCTTTTCTGTTTTCCTCCCAGCTTCCAGGACTCCGCCTATGGGCTTCAGAGGAATGCTCTGTCCAGGCACCCTTTGTGATCAGTGCGCAGACGGCTGTGTGCAGGGAGATCTGGCCTCAAGAACGGGGTCCAGACATCCCTTTGCCCTGTGTGCAAAACACAGACTCATTATCCAGGCCCGCCTCAAACCGTCTCCCAGGCTGAACAACTTCTCTCTCTTCCTCTGTTTCTCTCTCTCTCCCTCTACCCGTCTCTCCTCTTCCCTGTCTCTTCATCTCTGTCCCCCTCTCGTCTCTCTTCCTCCGTCTGTCTCTCTCTCAACGTCTCTCTTCCTCCCTTGTCTCTATCTCTGTCTCTCTCTTTTCCTCCATCTCTGTCTCTCCTCCTCCTTCCCTGTCTGTCCCTGTCTCTCTCTCTTGCCCTCTCTTTCCCTCTCTCCTTCTCCTCCCTCTTCCATGTGAGCTCCTGACACTTTATCCCCACCCTGCCACAGCATGCCTGGCTGCCCTGGAGTGTGTCTATTTCTGGACACGAGATCCTTGTGGTCAGGGACTTTGTCTTATCCATTCTGTATCCTCTGAAGCCAGAGAGCCCGAGGCATCGTAGGTGCTCAGCGACGATTTGCTAAGTTAATGAGCTGAGGCGGCCCTGCGGTGCCTACAGGGGTACTCTTCTACTTTGTTCTCCCAAAGGCCCCTGTGTGTGTGATAAACACCTGTGCGCCTGTCCTTGGCATGCCCCTGTCCCGTGTTCAGCCTTGGCACACAGCTGCATGGCGTTGGCTGCCATGCCTGGCCCCTGCATGCCTCTGACCTGTACCTGGCCTCAGCACGCTTCCCATGAGCAGGATTGTTAGGGAGCACCCAAGGGGAGTTTCCGGAAGCATTGGCGAGTTGCTCCTCCAAAGTCATTTTCCTTTACCTTGATGGAAAACCAGGGAAGTGCACTTTATTATTTCTGGCACCAAGCCGCAGATGAGGCCCCACTGTGATCTGGTTATTCTCAAATCTATGTGGGCACAAGAGCATTTTAAATTATGCTAATGAACCTGCTTTGGAAATCTGGCTGGTGTAGGGCTGTGCAAACATGAAGTGTCAGGCATCGGCTCTGTGGATTCAGGGCACAAGGGCCCGTGGTGGCCTGTCTCTACAGGGATGAAGGGGTTAAACTGAAACCTTGAAGGAGTGGACCATGGCTTGGCTTCAACAGGCTGCTTCTCTCTGGGGATCAGTGGATGACGGTGTGGAAGTTGCACCGGCTGGAAAGGGGCAGGCCCCGGGGGAGCCGCCTCGGGGTGGGGAGGCCAGACAGCAGCCACGCTCACTTCCAGGGCAAGATTGCTCAGAATTCTGGAAGTTCTTCTAGCCCAGCCACTTGTTAGGGATTTTTCAGTTAAAGAAACTGAAATCCAGGCAGTTCCAATGAGGTCAGGCTGAACAGGCCCCGCGCAGAGCAGAGCAGCAGAGGCCGCGGCCGGTCCAGGGGCTGCTGGGCACCAGGCCCATCCCTGCCCGGGCTGAGAGCTCCTGGGCTCTGTTCTCCCAGGGAGACCTCAGAGCCCTGCAAGGGAGCATCTCAGACTTCCTGTGGAGAAGGCACGTGAGAGATGCTGAGAAACCGATAAAATGAAAAACGGAGCTGAAATTTACCCCAGGGTGGTGACGTGCTGGTGAGTGAACGGGTGGCTGTCGTACTGGAATCCAACTCCAAACCAAAGGCCCCTCGGGACAAACCAGGAGATGGCCCCTGCCAGCCCTGGCTGCTCCCCAGCAGCTCACGTTCCAAAAAATGAATGAAAAGACCAAAGGAACGGTCATCTGATCCCACATCCTAAGTGAAAAATAAAGTCCTGCTTCAAAATATTCCCCGCACATTTGTAAGTTCTGTTTCATAATCTGACAGCGTTAAGAAAGGTGAACAAAGAAGAGATTGCATCTTTTCTTCTAAATCTTTAATAACAAAAGATCCAGGCCTTTAAACAAGATCTCCAAGAAAAACCATCTTTCTTACTCTACAAATGTCATGACACACCCATTTTAATCCAACGCCAGGAGAACTTTGCAGGGGTTTCTAGGCCTGTTATCTTGCAGCAGTCAAAGCAAGAGCCTCTTATGTTTTCCTACTGATTAACTTTGATGAGCCCTGAACAATTACTCCTGTGGCTGCAGATGCTGCAAACACACCGTGCTTCCTGGCGGGGTGAGAGAAGGAGGCATCACGCGTCATGCCTGGGGCTGCCCCGTTCCTCCACTGAGCCTCCCTCCTGTGCAAGTTGCACTGGCTGCAACCACCCCGGGTGAACTGAGGCAAAGCCACTCAAATCGTCTCTGAGGGCCTCATGTCCTTATGGAATCCTGGTTGAGAGAGGATGCAACAGACATTTCAGACCTGGATGCAGGCAGGTTTCCATTTGGAGAGTGCTCCATGCAGGCATCACGGATGAGGAGCAAATCCCACAACTGGGCCTGTCTTGGCTCTGACCACTGGGTGTCTTAGTAGCCTCAAATATTAAAAAAAAAAAAAAAAAAGAAAGTGTCTGGGGGAGCTAAGAAGAGTTAAATCCTTAGATTTAAAAACATCCTCACATTGTCATGACTTAAGAAATATAATTTTCTCTTTCACAAATTTTTCTTAGTCAAATAAAGACATGCCCCTTCTCTGCAGAACCAAACGGTCCTTTGTTCGCGACTCAGAAATGCTTCACCTCCCTTGGGGACGCTCCTGAGGCTGCCCGGGGAGTCACGTTGGCTCCACCGCCTCTGCAAAGATGAGAGCACACGTGGTCACCAGCACAATTCCAGCGGGAAGATGTAAAAGCATTCAACAAAATCTCAGATATGAGCACAGGGGATTACCAGGACTTTTTAGATTCACATTCATTTTCATAATGTGCTTCATTTTCTGAGAATTCTGTGGCATTTTGGCCTCTGCCATGAGGAATACGTTCTCATTCTGACAATTCAGAATTGGCTCTTTGTAGTGTTTGTCCTTGGGGAAGAATAAATTGTTGGAGAAGGTGTTTGAATGACCTTGTGCTTCGGAGCTCATCGAGAGCCACCCGCACAATCCGTCTGGGCATCAGCCTCTTTCTTGTGGGCTGCTAGGCTGTCACTCTCCAGCGGTGCAGGGTCACGGGGGGAGGACGCACTTTGGAGTCAGGAATCTAGGTTTGAATCATGTTTCTGCCACTTACAACTATGTGGCCTTCAGTGAATTACTCAACTGTTTTGGGCCTCAGTTTCCCTATTTGTACGATTGCATTTTATGATCGCAGCCTGAACAGACCAAGAAAACTACCTTCAAAATGTGTTCAGAATTTAGCTTGTTGTCACCTCCACAGTTCCCACCCCACTCTGAGCCACTGTCATGTCTCCTTTGGAATTTTGTCTTAGTCTCCTATCTGGCCTCCCTCTTCTCCCTCCTCCCTGGCCTCCCCTCCTCCCTGGCCTCCCCTCCTGCCTGGCCTCCCCTCCTGCCTGGCCTCCCCTCCTCCCTGGCCTCCCCTCCTGCCTGGCCTCCCCTCCTCCCTGGCCTCCCTGGCCCTCACTCCTACCGGGTCTCTCCGGTTCTCTTGTTTATTTGGTTTCCTTGGTTCCTCCTACCCAGTCTTCCTGGTTCTCCCTCCTCCCTGGCCTCCCTGGTCCTCCCTTCCTACCTGAATTTCCTATTCTTCCTCCTACCTGAACCCTGATTCTATGTCCCCAACAGTCTGTTCTCCACTGAGCAGCCAGATAGGTCCTGTGAGAACTCTAGTAGGATGGTGTCATTGTCCTGCTCACATTCCTCCAATGACTTCCTGCCTCATGGAGGGCACAGCCCTCTGCTTGTATTCACCCCGTTGACCTGCTACGTTCCGCCATCGTGTCCCCTCTCTCCTCCAGCTCCTTCAGTCTTATCCACACTGGCACTGTGCTGCTCCTTGGAGGCTGCAACCTCGTCTCTGCCTTCAGCTCTGCCCTTGCCCATCCTAATGACTGGACACAGTTGTTCCTGGCGACTGCAGTGCCCAGCTCTTCCTTCTGGTCTCATTTGCTGACCACCTGCATTATTTAGAATAGGATTAACCGTCAGAGACCCGAAATAATAGTGCTTGAACAAAATAGAAATGAATAAATTTTAGTCCGACTATGCAGTTTGGGTTGACATGGCAACTCCAGCATCGTTTGGGACCCAGGTCTCTCAACTGTGACCCCAAATGACACAGGCTGACACCTGTGGTCCACCTGGCCACTCCAGCTCCCACCTTCAGGCTGAAGCCCAGCCCATGGGAAGGAGAGAGAAAACAGGGGTGCACCTTTCTCCCTGAAAGGGCCTGGCCTGGAATATGCACCAACATTTCCCCAGGGCCCATTGGCCAGAATTTGACACAAGCACCCGTAGCTGTGAGGGGGTCAGGAAACAAAGTGTCCAGCTGCAAGGCAATGTGCCACATTACAAAAGAAACACAGGCCTCTCTGTTCCGAGTCCACTGTCTCTGCCCTGGGAGGTCTTTCTTCACTCACTGTCCTTCAGGATTTCATGTGAAGTAGGCATCAGGCCGCCTGGTCTCCTGGGGGCTGTGAAGCTCTGAGAGCTGTTTTCTCTTAAGGGGGTTTTGGGGGGCACAGTTTGATTTAGGAGTAGAATCCTTAAGTTTTATAGTCCAGACTTTTATTTTTTGACAGAAGAATTTCTGCAAAGACTGTTGGCTGTGACTTCAAAATATATCTAGAGTGCAAATACAGCCACTGTCAACATGTCTGTCACCATGGGTGTCACCTGGATGGGCTCAGCATCCTCTGTGTGTCATGTGCACTTGTGCCTCTCAGCAGCCAGAGGAGCCCATTGGAATGACACTTGGAGTGAAAGCCCACGTTCTCACATGTGCTGGGAGACCCTGAACCCTCTGTGCCCTGGTCACCCCAGGGGGTCCTCTCCTGACTGACGCCCCACCAAATGCAGTGGACTCCTGGCTGTTGCCCGAACTCGGCCATCTCTCACGCCTGAGGCTGGCCCTGGTCCTGCCTCTACCTTGGGAAGCACGTCCTCCTCACTCCATGCCGTGCCACAGCCTCTTCTAAGTCGTGATTCACACCACAATCCTATCGCCACCTCCACGGGCCTGTCCGCAATGCTCCTTGCAAATTCCAACACTCAGACCTCCTACACGACGAATCCCCCTATCCTACTCAATAATACACAGGACTTACAGAACTGACCACTTCTTAAATTTGCTATTTAATTCACTTGCTGGGTACCTAGAACATGAGTTCAAGAGGGCAGAGACTGGGTTTTGCTACTTGTTCTACCCTCTACACCTACCCCAAAGCCAGGCACACAGTAGGGACTCAACAAATATCTGCCCAGTAGTTGAACAGTGGGTGATATTATTAACACACACATTCTAGAATCAAATCAATTTAAAGGAGGTGGTATTTTGTTGTTGTTTTGCTAATAGCTAGCATGTAACTGGCACCAACTAGACTCCACGAGGTTAACCAGGCGGAGTGAAAAGCCTTGATTTGGTCATCTCATGCTTCATAACATTTTCTATTACATTTAAACATAATACCCTTCCTTGGATAAGTAAGCATCCTTAGTCAGCTGCTTTTGTGAGTATTGATCCGGATAATTTACACATTTCAATTTGATGCAACCATCTTTGATCGAATCTTTAATTTGTGCAGGCACTGCCGAAGGTGGTGGGGGAGGGTGAGGGGACACATTCATGGATCCTGACCCCCACGGAGCATCCATCCTGAGGAAAAGACTGATGTGCAGACACAGAACCGTAGCACGCTGGGTGAGGTCACGGAAACGCACGTGGAAACAGGGCTGTGGAATGCGGAAGAGGGAGTAGTCAGCATGTTTTGACACGGAGCTTTCCAGGAGGTGTGGCGTGAAGATACCGCCGCGCCCGGCTCACAGGCTCTTGACATCACTTCTGATTTCAGCCTTTCTTGGGCACCGACTCCCTTCCTCTGAAGCCCCCTTGCCCCGGGAGCACCAGCGGTCCTGACTCTCTTGCACCCAGGCCGTGCTAACTCTCTTGCTCTCTGTCATAAAGCAATCAACAGGGTGCAGTGGCCTGGACCTGCTGCCGAACGTCTCTTGGGTCCCGCTAAGTTGACAACACCAGGCTAACTGGACCTAGAGAACAACAAGCAGGTGTTCTGGGGGTCCTGGTGAGACCACGCATGCCAGAGGAGCCCAGGCTGACCCTGCAAAAACTCAGGCTCCCTCCATGTCGGAGCAAGGTTTCACACGCAAGGGTCTGGGACATGCTGGGACAGTCCTTTCAAGGTGAAAGACAAACTATTGTACCTTGTACCTCTTACCACTCAGAAGCACAGAACTGTCCCTGGAAATGCTGATTCGACTCATCTGTGCAGAGGGCTGAAGGCTGAGGAGGCTTTGCTGCAGGGCGAGGCCACTGTGTGAGCTGCACTGCCACTCAGGCCGGGACCCCGTGGATGCACCGGGGATGGGTGTAGCCTGGCAGAGAGGTTTGCTCTGGAGTGGGTCTTCTAGCAAGCCCAGGAGGGAGTCCTGGACTCCCTGGTTTTCAAAGCAGAGTTACACCTTCTGTGCCAGAGAACCATTCGCCATGGAAAGGAAGCCCCTAGCAGGCTACTGGGCTCTGGTAGATACTGAGGGCTCCCCATAGAATATGGGTGGGCATGGCTGGCTCTTGCCTTTGTGAGCTGGATTTTCTCAGACGCAACAAGTCCAAGGGCTAGGGGCAGCCACGATTCACCACATAGTGAATAATCTACCTTTGGGGTTGGGCCTGCACAGGGCCATGGAGCAGAAGTGAGTTGATGGATCGGGGGGTCAGGTCCCCGGGCTGGCGCCCGACACCTTCTCTAACGACTCACGATAGTGGTTCCATCCCGGTTCCCCGCAGCCAGTGACAGGAACAGGCCCTGTTTGTAGCTGATCACCCCAGGGATGGGGCTTGAAGCAGCACACTGGGCGTCTGCTGTGTGAAGCGAGAAGGGGCCTTTGGGAAAGGTATGCAGGATCTTGGGCAGTGATGAACGGCCCAGCTGTTTGGTCAGAGCCTGGCAGGAAGGTCAGGAAATGGAGGTGGTCTGGGAAAGGCCACAGGGGTGCACAGCGTGCAGGTCTGTAAGTCTCATGGGACACCCACCACCCACCAGAAAGCACATTTGCTAAAGAGGCTTCAGCACTAGGGCGATGGGCCGGCCTCTGTCCGGGGCTGCCCCAAGGTGAAGGAGCCACAATGGCAGGGGTTGAGGCTGTGCCTGGCCCAACACCATGGGGTCCTTCTCACCAGGGCTGATCTACCCACGTCTGCTGCATGACTGGCCTGTTCATCGCAGGGATCCACACGGAGCCCTGGAGGAGGAGGCGGCGGCGTCATCTCAACAGCACCTTGTGGGTAGAACTTTTCCAGATTTGGGGAGGCGGAAATCAATGACTGGTTTTCACTTTAGTGTTCACGTGTTCTGGATACAATATTGCCTGTTATGCTCACAGTGCCTCTGTCAGCTCATGAAGCTGAAGGGTAACAGAATGTCTGATTAACCGAAAGGTGATCTTGTTGAATGTGGGTTGGACCTGGGTGCCAATTTGGTGGTGAAGGAGGTGCAGCCGTGGGTATGTGACCGGCATGTGGGCTTACCATATAGCCTACCACCTGGAACCAGCTGGAACCAGAGAGCCTGCTTAGATGACAGAACGGGTTTTAAGGCTCAGCTAAGTGGCCACTCAGCTTTGCGTGGCGAACCCTGCTAAGCCCGTGTGAGGTACAGGTGTGGCCTGACAGGGCCTGTGATGCTTTTCAGGTGGATCGAGATTAGAAGTGCAGGGTGCAGGGAGCAGGCACGAAACCAGTGAGGGAGGGGACAAGGCGAGGGCTACTGGGGCTGGGATGTCACATGCAAAGGGCATCAGGGATGTGATATGGGGCCTTTTGTGACAGGCTTCCTGTCTGTAGGCAGCGCTGGGCCTGCAGCGGCATGCAGGAAGGTGCAGAGGTGACTTCTGGCTTCTGCCCCCAGGCGCGGCCTCCTGACCACCTTTCACGTTCTGCTGGGAGACCTCCAACACTGTGCACCAAACACCTTGCACCCTGGGATGGAGAGACGAGGCTTTATCCTCCAGGTCAGCGGCTGGTGGACAGTGACACACTGGCCAACGCAGCCCAGCTCAGCTTTCACAGCATTCTTGGGGAGCACAGTGGGGCTGCTGCATGCTGCTCTCATGCTGCCATGGCAGAGCTGAGTCACCGCGATGGAGACTGCAGGGCGGCAAAGCAGAAATACATCCTCTCTGGCCCTTACAGCGAGGGCTCTCAGACCCCTGTGCTGGGCAACAGGGGACCAGTGAAAGACTTCAGGTAGGGAAGCGATAGGGTCAACTGTATCTTTAGAAGGCCTCTGTGTCAGCATGTGTAGGAAGAAGGGGTGGCCTGGCCTCGTGGGCATTGTAGGGCTGCATGCAGTAGCCCCAGCAAAGGCAATAAGGACAGGCGAAGACAGAGGCCAGCGGCAGGGGCTGGGAGGAGACGCTGAGGACAGGAGCTGAGCAGAGGTGCTGGGAGGCAAGGACCCAGGTTCGGCCCCACACAGCGGAGGGCAGGGGCTGAGAGGAGATGCTGAGGACAGGAGCTGAGCAGGGGTGCTGGGAGGCAAGGTGAGGACCCAGGTGCAGCCCCACACGACGCAGGGCAGGGGCTGCCTAGCGGCTTCTAGTACAGTGAGGGTTTCCCTTCGTGCTCGCACTTAAGCGGCCCTGGTGCTTCCTCATTAGGGGCCTGTGGTCATTGCAGAACTTAAATCTTCATGGGCTGTTTTTGGCATAGTAGTAAATGGGCTTGCCCTCTCTGTTACTTTTTCACTTGTTAGTAATGTGGCAAAGCACACTGCTTACGTTGGGGACAACACAGTTTTAAGGCCCGATTATAGATTTCAGGGCCCGATTTGAGAGGGCTTTGAACGCCATGCGTGTCGGATTTCACACAGCTCAATGACCTCAGGAACGGGGTCTGAGTCAGCAGGCTGGCGGGGAGGTACCGGTGCTTGTCACCACGGGCAAGGATGGACACTGTGTTTCACGTCCCTGATTGCCAACGTGGACTGAGAAGTCACAGGAGCCTGGGCCAGGCGGGGCACAGAGACCCGGGAGATGCTTCTGAAATGCATTCCTGACAGCAGGTGTACTCTGTTTATCTTTTAGTCATACACACCCCTCTTGTAAATGAGGACCCCGGGAGGAAAACAGAAAACGTGTGGAAATTTCACTCAGGTCTTTAGTTTGTTTCTTTCCATGATACTTGAGAGAGCAGTAGGTGTAAACTTCAGTTTCATTTTTTTCTCAGCCTTTAAACTTATACTTCTGCTTTGTCCCTTTTTTCTTTCTCATTTGTGTATGTTCTCAGCTTTTCTTATTTATAAATTATTTGGTACTGTTCAAAATTTAATATCATGTTAAAAATTATCTTTGATTACCAACTACTTTATCTCCCCTTGACCAAACTCTAATCAATTTTTAACTTCTTATTCTGTGCAAGAAGTTTCACAAGGGCAATTACCGCTGGACTTTCTACATTTAAAACAAAGAAAACTCTTGATGAATATTTTGGAATTCCTTGGCTAACTCGCAGTACTCTCAAAGAAATTGCCCCATAAATTATACTAAACCATTTGAGCTTTAAAGTAAAAAAAAAAATATATATACATCCTTCTCTATGGCAGCATAATTATTTGCCTACTTTACATTTTATGAGGCATTAACTATTTTTCTATTAGAAGAAAATATTATCTAACCTTTTTTTGTGTGTGAATGGAAACTTTCTGGGACTCCAATTCTGCAGTTCTTGGGATGAGGTTACACTGTTCAACAGCTTTTGTTGTATGAGTCTCACCACACTCTGCCAGCTCCTCCACCTTCGCCTGTCTCTGCTGCGAGCTGTTCTGCCTGAATCCAGACTCTAAATGTCGGTGTGTCTGGGACACAATCCTTCACCCTCTTTTCTATGGCCCCTTCTCCTAGACGGTGTCCTGTGATCCTGTGACTGCATGTGGATGTGTGCGGATGACTCCCGAGTGTGCTTCCCCACCTCCGACCTCTCCCCTGAGTTAGGGCGTCATCTGCGGAGCACTGATCTTGCGGCTCTCTGCCTGACGTCTAGTCAGTGTCTGAAAACCTCGTGTCTGAACTGCTCCTCCGCAGCCCTCCACGTCTTGGCTGTTGGCGTTGTTATCCACCAAGGAGCGAGGTCAGAGGCAGGAATCATCCTTGAGTCCCTGCTCTCTTTCATCTCCATGTGAAGTTAATCCTGGTGCTCCACCTCCGACACATCCCAAACCTGACCCCTCTCCTCCGGGTGCTGCTGCCGTGGCCGCTCACCCCTGTCAGCCCTGGCCTGCCCATCAGTGGCTCTCGAACAGGTTTCACCTTCTATCTCTGGCCCATTCTTTATGCGGGAACTGGAATTATCTTCTTAAAATGTAAATCGCTTCCCTTTACTGCCCCTCTTAAAACCTTCTTAATAGTCTTCTCTCACACTTGGAATAAAATCCAAAATCCTTATCCCCACCTATAAGGCCTGACATTCTGCGGTGTGGATCTTTCCTTGACATTCACTGGATGACTAGAGTTAATTCCATGTCCACTAAAAATCCCCCCGCTGTTACTTTCTTTGGTGTAGTTTGGTATCAGTTGCTATATTAAGATGACATAACACATATTTTATCCATAAATGATGTTAGCGATATGGCCCTTACATCTTTAGATTAATGTAGCAGTTCCTCTTGATATTTAATTAAAGACAATGTTTTCTTGAGAATTGTAACAAGGAACATGGGCTGTGTGAAGTCCTCCTCTGCATTTTCGAAATCTATCGTGCGTTTTCTGGTTGAGGTAGTTTTACCGGAAAAGCATTGTTCTCCGCGTGCCTCACTCCTGCCCTCCTCTCTGGGCGGTCACCCCTGGCCTCCCTGTTCCTTGAACACACCAGGCTCGTTCCCGTTCCAGGTCTTTACGAATCCTCCTCGCTCTGCCCCTGTCCATCTCCTGAGTGTCTCCTTGTCATCATTCCAGATGTCACATTATTAGACAGGCCCTTCCTGGATCCCTACCCTGGGTGGCCTGCTCTGTGCCCCCTCCTGCCTCGCACAGCAGTCATCCGTCATCCTTACGTCTGCATACTGTATCCACCTTAACCACCTGAGTTGCACGATTTGTGGATTGTCGTTTATTGTGCAAGTCTCTGCACTAGAATGTGAGTTCTGGGAGGGCGGGAGTGATGGCGGTCGAGATTGTTGCCACATCCCGTCACCCAGAAAAGAGCTCAGCACGTGGTGTGCACTCATTTGACATGTCCTAAACGAAAGAAGAGAATGAACGGCCAGCCGTCGGCACATGCCTTTTCAGACCCGGTGTCCTTGCTTCCAGCAATACGCGTAGATAATGTGCTACGTTCCATATGTGCTATGTTCCCTATGTGCTGTGTTCCCTATGTTCCACAGGGCAAGGAGCTGTGGAACTTAAATATCTACATGATTTCCCTACAGTTACGGTTCTTCATCTTTTAATTTTCAGTGGTTCTGACTTTATTGAGGATAAAGAGATGACCTATACGATCCACAGAGCAGCTTGGTCCTCAATAGATAGCGGGCCCCACATTCCTTCACCCTGAGGTTCGGCCTTACACTCATGACCACACACTTATGATCTTTTGGGCTTAGTTTAAACGTAACTTCATTTTTAAGAATTCTAGCACTGTGCTGTGATCAGGAGACCCAAGCATCAGTAAAGATGTGTCTGTGTGTGAGCATACGTGCATGAGTGTACATGCATGAGCATATAGGCGTAAGCATACGTGCGTGAGTGTGTCCCTCCCCCTAGCACTAGAGATAGGTGGAAACATAAATACCTGTAATTCTGGAAATATTGGTAAAGTGCTACAGGCACATCAATGGGATGATTTTGATCATCTTATACTATTGCAAGTTGTTTACACAACGAGTCATAAGACTGTAGGTTGCTTGGTGATGCAAGAGAATCAATATTTTGAAAAACTTTTAAATTGAACTATAACACATAGAATTTTTTATTTTTATTTTTAACTAAACTTTTATTTCAAGATAAATGTAGATTGACGTATAGTTGTAAGAAATAACAGAGAGATGCTATGTACACTTTACTTGCTTCTCCTCATGATAATATCCTGCAAAAAATATTGTATCCCATAGTACAATATCTCAGTCAGGTTGTCGACACTGGCAGTCATGACGCAGCACACGTCATTACAGCAAGGATCAGGAACACTCTCCTTTCATAGTGGCTTCCACTTCCCTTCTGTCGCCCCACCTTCTCCTTAAGCCCTGCCAACTGCTCACCTGTTTTCCATTTCTATCATTTGTCACTTCAGGAATGTCATAGAAATAGAGTCATACGGTATGTAGGCTTTTGGGATTGGCTTTTTCTACTCAGCATAATTCATTCCGATTGCGGTCTATGTCTGTAGTGTGAGTGTTTTTAAATTGCTGGGTAGTATGCCATGACATGGATGCACTAATTTGTTTAACCATTCACCCACTGAAAGATATTTGGGTTGTTTCCAGTTTAGGGCCCTCATGAATAAAGCTTCTGTGAGTGTTCGTGTACAGGTTTTTATGGGAACATAATTGTTTTCCAGGGCTGCCATAACTAAGTACCACAAACTGGGTGGCTTAAAACAACAGAAATTTATTCTCTCACAGTTTACAGACCAGAGACCTTAGAGTAAAGTGTTGGCAGGTGTATTAGTTCAGTCTCATACTGCCAAGAAAGGCATACCCTAGACTGGGTGATTTATAAAGGAAAGAGGTTGCACGGACTCGTAGTTCCATAAGGTTGGGGAGGCCTCACAATCATGGTGGAAGGTGAATGAGGAGCTAAGTTACGTCTTACATGGTGGCAGGCAAAAGCTTGTGCAGGGGAACTCCCATTTATAAAACCATCAGATCTCATGAGATTTATTCGCTACCATGAGAAGAGTATGGGGGAAACCACCCCCATGATTCAATTATCTCCACCTGGCCCCACCCTTGATATGTGGGAATTATTACAATTCAAGGTGAGATTTGGGTGGGGATGCAGCCAAACCATAGCACAGGGTTGCTTTCTTCTGGAGGTTCCAAGAGAGAATCTATCCCATGCTTCTCTCCAAGATCTTGGTGTGGCCTGCAATCCCTGATGTTCTTGGCTTGTAGCTGCATTCCTCCAGTCTCTGTCTCCATCTCCATATGGCCTTCTCTCCAGTGAGACTCCGTGTCTCTTCTCTTTTTATAAGGCCACTGGTCATATTGGAATTAGTGCTCACCCTAATCCAGTATAACCTTATGTTAACTACATCATCACAGACCCTATTTCCAAATAGGGTTATATCCAAAGGTACTGGGAGTTGGGATTTCCTTATATCTTGTTGAGGGACACAATTCAACCTCCAAGAATAGGTTTCCATTTCTCTAGGATAAAAGCTCTGGGGAGAAATTGCTGCATCATATGGCAGTTGCATGCTTAATTTCATAAGAAACCGAACTGCTTTCCAGATTCAGAGAGGCTGTATCATTTTATATTCCTGTTAGTGATGTATGAGTGATCCATTTTTTCTGCATCCTCATCATTTGGTGTCATGGATATTTTTTGTTTTGTTTTGCTTTTAGGCACTCTGATTGGTGTGTAGTGATCTCGTTGTGTTCTTTATTTGCATTTCCCTAATAAATAATGATGTTGCATATCTTTTTCACATGCTTATTTGTGCCATCTGTATATTCACTTCAGTAAAATATGTCTTTTACTCACTTTCTAATTCAATTGTTTCTTTTACTGTTGAATTTTGAGAGTTCTTTTATATCCTGGATACTACTCCTTTATCAGATATTTGGTTTGCAAATAATTTATCCCCATCTGTTCCTTGTGTTTTCACCTTTTTAACGGGATATTTCACAGAAAAATTTTTTAATTCTATGATGTCCAATTTATCATTATTTCCTTTTGGGGATCATATTATTGGTGGTCACACTGAAAACTTTTTGCCTGGTCTTCAGTCCTGAAGATTTTCTCCTATATTTTTCTAAAGGTTTTATAGTTTTACATTTCATATTTAAATCTATGATCCATTTTGAGGTACTTTTTGTATGATGTGTGAGATTTAGACCAATGTTCATTTTCTTGCCTATGCATGTGTAATTGCTCCCACACTCTTTATTGAAAAGGCTATCATTCCTCCATTGAATTGCTTTTCCCTCTTGCCAAAAATCAGTTAGGCACATTTGTGTGGGTCTATTTCTGGGCTCTCTATTCTGTTCTGTAAATCTAAGTGTCTATCTCTTTGCCAAGAGATACACTGTTTTGATTATTGTAGTTATATAGTAAGCCTTCCCATTGGGTAGAGTGATTTCTCCCACTTTGCTCCTTTCTCAAAACTTTTTTAAATTTATTCTAAGCCCTTTGCTTTTCATATAATTTTTTGAATAATCTCATCTATATTTACAAAAAAAATCTCGCTGGTATTTTGATAGCAATGGCATTAAACCTGTATGTCAATTTGGCAAGAATTGACATCTTTACTATACTGTCTCACAGTCCATGAACATGGTATAACTCCCTATTTATTTTTATCTTCATTGATTCCTTTCATTAGCATTTTGTAGTTGTCAGTGTACAGGTCTTACACATGTTTTATTAGATTTACTCATAAGTATTTAATTTTTAAAGTGATTCCAAGTAGTATTATATTTTAAATTTCAGTGTTCATATATTCCTCACTGTCATACAGAAATACAATTGATTGAGTGTTGATCTTGTATTCTATGACATTTATAAACTCTTACTAATTCTGGGAGGTTTTTTTGTAGATTCCTTGGGATTATCTGCATAGAAAATTATGCCATCTACAAATAGCAGTCACTTTATTCCTTGCTTTCTGATTTGTATGCTTTTTACTTCCTTCTTTTGTCTCGTTGCATTGGCTAGATTTTCCAACACTATGTAGAATAACAGTGGTGAGAGCAGAGATCTTTGACTTGTTCCTAATGTTCTGAATAATACGTTCAGTGTTTCACCAGTAAGTGTAAGGTTAGCTTGGGCTTTTTGTAAGTGTTTGTTATCAAACTGACAAAATTCCCTTCATTTTTATTTTTCTGGGAGTTTAATTATAAATGGGTGTGATTTTTAAAAAATGCTTTGTCTGCATTGATTGATATAATCATGTGATTTTTATTTTTTAGCATGATAATATGATCATTTACACTGACTGACATTTTGTTTTCTTTTCTAGAGACAGGGTCTTGCTTTGTTGCCCAGACTTGTCTTGAATTCCTGCGCTCAACTAATCCTCCTGCCTTAGCTTACCAAAGAGCTGGGATTATAGGCATGAGCCACTGCACCTGGCCTTGATTGATCATACCAGCCTTGCCTCCTGAAATAAATCTTGGTTATGGTGTAGAACCCTTTTTATATAGTGTTAAATTCTATTTGCTAATGTTTTGTTGAAGATTTTAATGTCTATATTTATGATGGATCTTGGTCTTTAACTTTAAAAAAAGATAATCTTTGTTTTTTTTAATCAGGGTAATATTAACTTCATAAAATCATTGCAAATTATTTCTTTCTCTTCTATCTTTGGAAAGACACTGTTTAGAATTGCTGTTAATTCTTTAAACATTTGATAGAATTTTCTAGTGAAACCATATAGGGCTTGGAGATATCTTTTTATCAGAACTTTTAATCATGAATTCAATATTATTAATAGTTATAGAGGTATTCGAATAATCTATTTTATGTCAGGTGAGTTGTAGAGTCCATGTTTTCCTAGAAATCAGCTCATTTCATTGAAGTTGTCTAATTTATGTGTGTAGAGTTGCTTATAGTATTGCTTTGTTATCTTTTTGATATCAGCACAGTCTGTAGGGATATCCTCTTGTTCAACTGCTGGCATTAGTAATTTGTGTCTTGTCTCTCTCTTTTTTAGGTTTGTTGGAGGTTTGATAATTTTATTGACTTTTTCCAAGAACCAGCTTTTTGTTTCATTGATTTTTCTATTATTTTTCTGTTTTAATTTTTATTGGTTTTTGCTCTTATGTTTGTTATTCTCTTTCTCCTGCTTGCTTTGGGTTTCTGTTCTTCTTTCTTCAGGTTCTTAAAGTAAGAGCTTAGATTATAGATTTGAGACTTTCTATTTTCTAATATAAGCATTTAATACTATAAATTTTCCTTTCAGCATTGTTTTGGCTGTGTCTCACAAATTCAGTACGTTGTATTTTCATTCAATGTACTTTTAAAATTTCCTGATACTTTCTCTTCAATCCATGTATTATTTATAAATGTGTTGTTTAGCTTCCAAGTTTTGAATATTTTCTGTTATTGATTTCCAGTTTGATTTCATTCCATTGTTGTAAGATAACAGATACTACTATGATTTCAATTTTTAAAATATCCGTTGAAATTTGTTTTATGGCACAAGGTATTGTCTAACTTGGTGTATATTTCAGGGGCACTTCAAGTAAATGTGTATTTTGCTGTAATTGGGTGGCATGTTCTACACAAGTGGATTCTATCCTGTTGTTTGATTGTGTTATTGGGTTCTTCTACATCCTTGCTGATTTTCCGGTCAGTTGTTGTATAAATTATTAAGAGAAAGGGGTGTTAAAGTTGGCAACTATAATTGTGGATTTATCTATTTCTTCTTTCATTTCTATCAGTTTAGGTTTCACATATTTTGCAGCTCTGTTTCTGGTGCATATATATTGAGGATTGTTGTGTCTTCTTGGTGGACTGACTCTTTTATCATTATGTAATCTTCCTTGCTGTCTCTGGTAATTTTCTTTGTACTGAAGTCTACATTATCTTACACTACTATAGACGCTCTTGCTTTCTTTTGACTAATGTTTGCATGTTACATGTTTTTCATTCTTTTACTTTCAACCCATATTGTTGTATTTAAATTTAGCTTCTTGTAGACAGCATGAGGTTGGATCAGTTTCCTTTTCTCCCCGTAGTCTACTGATCTTTGTCTTTTAAACTAGTGTATTTTAACCATTTACATTTTAGGTAGTTATTAATATGTTAGGCCTTAAGTTTTCCATTTTGTTTTTTGTTTTCTGTTTTTCCTGTCTGTTTTTGTCTGCTTACTTTTTCATGCCTTATTGTTAATCACTTGAACTTTTTAAAGAATTCTATTTCAGTTCATCTATAGTGTTTTTGGGTGTATCTCCTTGCATAGCTTTTTAAAAACTGATTATTCTAAGTATTACATTATATATGCATAACATCACAGGCTACTAGTGTTGACATTTTACCAATGTCACTCAAGTGAAGTGTATCATCTTTTACTTTCCCTGTTTATAATTGTCTTAAATATTTCCTTTTCACAAATTTAGAACCGTATCAGATAATATTATAATTTTTGTTTTAATCCTCTTGGTAAAACTGAAGAGAAGAAGAAAAATGTGTTATACTTATTCATATTTTAACCTTTTCCATTGTTCTTCCTGTCTTTTTGATGTTTCAAGATTTCTTCTTTTGTATTTTATTTTTGTTTATGTAATTCCTTTAGCCATTCTTTTAGGGTAGTTCTGCTGGTGACAAATTCTTTTAGTTTTTTTTTTTTTTTTTTAATTTGAGACTGTCTTGGTTTTCCTTCATTCCTGAAGGATATTTTTGTTGTACATAAGATTCCAGGTTGACAGTTCTTTTCTTACAGCATTTAAAAATGTGCCACTTTTTTACAGCCTCCAGTTTCTGATGAGAAATCTGCTATCATTCAACTTGTTTTTACAATATAAGTGTAATTTATCTCTCACTGCTTTCAAGAATTCTTTTCCTTGTCTCTAGTTTTCAAAACTTTGCCTCTGATGTGTCTTGGCATGGATTTGGTTGAGTTTATCTGGCTTTAGACTTGCTCATCTTCTTCAACCTATAGGTTTATGTCTTTTGCCAAATATGAGAAGTTTCACTCGTTATTTCTTTGAGTACCGTTTCAACCCTGCCTCTTTCTTCTCCCTCTGGGATTCCAATGACATAATTGCTAGATCTTTAGTTATAGTCTCACAGGTCTTTGAGGCACTGTTTTTTAATTGTTTTTGCATTTTTTTCATTGTGGTTCAGTTGTTTAATTTCTATTACTATGTTTTTAAGTTCAACAATTCTTTCTTTTGTCCCCTTTATTCAACTTTGGAGACCATCCATTGAGTTTAAAATTTTGGTTATTGTACTTTTCGGTTTTAAATTTCTATCTAGTTCTTTATATCTTTTATCCCTGTGTTGAGCTTTCTATTTTTTCATTTGTTTCTAGTGTTTTTGTAATTGCTTGTTAATATATTTTTATCATGGGTGCTTACAATTTTTGCTAGGTAATTCCAATACGTATATCATTTTGTTTTTCGTCTGTTCATTGTCTTTTCTCATTCAGTTTGAGATATTACTGGTATTTAGTATGACAAGTGATTTTTATTGGAACCTGAACAACCTCAGTATTATAGTATAATACTGAATCTTACTTAAACATTTTGTTTCATTTTCTTTGGTGTGGAAAGAGGGTGTCGCTTCATACTGCCAAGTAGGGATATAAGTGCAGGTTCCCCACTTGGCTTCCATTGACACCAAGGTGAGGGAACTCCCCAGTACTGCTGGGCAGAGGTGGGAGTGTTGATTTCCCAGTAGGCCCTCATTGATACCTCCCTGTCTGGAAGTGGTAGGATTTCCTGGTTATTGTTCTCCACCTGGCCTCCACTGGCACCATGGTGGTAGGATAAGTTTGTTACTACTGGGTGTTAGTGAATGTCCTGACTCTCCACTAGACTTCCTCTGATACCACCCTGCTGGGGGCTTGGTGCACCTTATTAAACAGCCTGGTGTGAGTGGAAGTCCATCCTTCATGCTTGGACTTTGCTGGCTTGTGGAGAATAGGGGAGCCACATTAGTTTTTCTGTGGTGTTTGTCTGGAATAGAGTGGTTATTGTTCAAGAGTTTTATGTCTTGCTTGGCTGCCCATTTTCTTGTCCTTTGGTTATAGAGAACAGGCTTTCATTAGGAATTTAAATATATGTGCCCATTTGGTGTTTCTAAGGTTGCAGACTTCTTCAGCTCCAAGTCTTGGATATATGAGGCAAAATGAAAACCCAGGGAACTAACCATTCTGTCACTCTTTAGGTTCTGAGGTCCCTAGTGGATCTTTCTTCTTCTCTTCAGCTTTTAATACATTCTTTTTGTTTTGTTTTGTTTTGTTTTATAAGTAATTTCCAGAGTTTCATTGTACTTAGTGGGCAGAATATGGAAAAGTATGTCTACTCCATCTTCCTGGAAAAAGAACTTGGGTTGATAATTTTTGGCTACCCCCATACTAGGCTCTCTAGAAACCTTTTCTTATTTAATTATCTCACTTCTCTGAGCCAGATGTTCTCACATTAATTCTAAAGATGAGGAGACTGGGGCTTGGTGGAGTCGAACAACTTGTTCAAGGTAAATGGTTAAAGCTAGGCTACAAACACAGGTTAGTCTGGCTATGAAATCTCTGCTGTTTTCCCTGTGTAATAAAGGGAAGTCCCTTGCTTATCATTTTCATCTGTTGTGATCCCTAGCACATAGATAAGCATATAGAAGGTGCCCAGTCAGTACTGGTTGAATGAGCTTCACATAGGAGCTAGGTTAATGCTTATTGGAGGAGCACCTCTTTTCCAGGGGGATTGGTAGTTAGTTTTTGTTCAGCTGCATGTCACTTCCAAACTGAGTGGCTTTTGCTTTTCTGGTTTCTCTGTTTATTTCAAAGGGCTCTGCCCAACTGAACATCACCATCTTCCATTCATCATCAATCTGGTATAATTGCAAATTCCTAGAAAAGAGAAGCTTCCTGGAAGATTTCTACTGCTCTGGGGGCAAAGCTGGAGTTGTATTACAATCACAAAATAGGATTTGTCCTAGGCGGGGTACAGTGGCTCGTGCCTGTAATCCCAGCACTTTGGGAGGCTGAGGCGGGTGAATCACTTGAGGTCAGGAGTTCCATACCAGTCTGGCCAACATGGTGAAATTCCATCTCTCCTAAAAGTACAAAAAATTAGCTGGGTGTTGTAGTGTGCACTTGTAGTCCCAGCTACTCAGGAGGTTGAGGCAGGAGAATTGCTTGAATCTGGGAGATGGAGGTTGCAGTGAACTGAGATCATAGCACTGCTCTCCAGCCTGGGTGACAGAGCAAGATTCTGTTTAAAAAAAAAAAAAAAAGGATTTGTCTTGCTCTGCCTGCATTCATCCTAGAGCCCACAGGATGTCTCTTAGATAGCTCTGTGAGGACCAGGAGAAATGTGCCATACATATCTGGTGAGTAAGGAGGACTGCCTGGTGAGGTAGTCCTCTCAGCAAGAATGTTGAGTCTGTGCATTGCAGGACAGCATGAATTCTTGTGGAGCGGGCTGCCAGGGTTCAAAGCTCAGCTCTGCCTTTATCAACAGTGGGACGTTGAGTAGATTCTTAAACCTCCATGTCCCCTACTTCCTATACTGTAAAGTGGGGATAATATAATGCTATATAGTGAGAGTTAAATGAGTTAATATGCATCAACTGCTTAAAATAGTACCGGCCACAGTGTCTTCCACAATGGTTGAACTAGTTTACATTCCCACCAACAGTGTAAAAGCATTCCTATTTCTCCACATCCTCTCCAGCACCTGTTGTCTCCTGACTTTTTAATGATTGCCATTCTAACTGGTGTGAGATGGTATCTCATTGTGGTTTTGATTTGCATTTCTCTGATGACCAGTGATGATGAGCATTTTTTCATGTGTCTGTTGGCTACATAAATGTCTTGTTTTGAAAAGTGTCTGTTCATATCCTTTGCCCATTTTTTGATGGGGTTGTTTGATTTTTTCTTGTAAATTTGTCTAAGTTCTTTGTAGACTCTGAATATTAGCCCTTTGTCAGATGAGTAGATTGCAAAAATTTTCTCCCATTCTGTAGGTTGCCTAGTTTCTTTTGCTTTGCAGAAGCTCTTTAATTTAATTAGATCCCATTTGTCTATTTTGGCTTTTGTTGCCATTGCTTTTGGTGTTTTAGTCATGAAGTCCTTGCCCATGCCTATGTCCTAAATGGTATTGCCTAGGTTTTCTTCTAGGGTTTTTATGGTTTTAGGTCTAACATTTAAGTCTTTAATCAACACTGCACGTTGTGCACATGTACCCTAGAACTTAAAGTATAATTAAAAAATTAGTATCTGACACATGGAATATAATACATTTGAGCTGTTTTTATTGCTGTCAATATAATCAGTTAGGGAAGGTGTGACATCTGTCATCTGACTCCTTCTCTCCGGGGGTCCCTTGTCATCTTGCTTCTCTTGGTCACCGTCTGCTGCAAATGCTGCCACGTGTCAAGCTCTTCATGCTGAGATCAGGACCCGGTTCAAGGAGAGCCGGCTGTGCTTCTACGGCTGCCACGGCTGCTGAGCCCAGATGGAAGTCACTTTGCACTCCTGGGTGGATCCTCCCTACCCATACTGCTTCTTTGTCCTGGACAAACTGCACACCTCTGCCTGTCTTTGTGGGGTGCCCTCCATCACACACTAAATCACTCTCTTCTATTTCTATTTCTAGAAACCCTCCAAAATCTTCAAACCTTGACTCAGCTTCTCCTTCCAGAAGGAGGCTGAGGCTTCTGCGTTTCATACACACATGGGGTATCTCAGAGGTGGCTGCTTCCTCTTCCCTCCTCCGTGTTCTTCCTGAATCCCAAGTCTCCAGGGAAGATGGCTCACTCCTCCAGGACTCCAGGGTGTTCAGGCCACATCAATCCAGGGCTGTGTGAGTTTCCCGGAGCTGCTATAACAAGTGATCACAATCCGGGTGGCTTAAAACCACAGGCTTTTATCGTCTCACAGTTCTGGAGGCTGGAAGTCCAAAATCAAGGTGTTGGCAGGGTTCCCTCTGAGAGCTGTGAGGAGAATCTGTCCCAGGGCTCTGCTTAGCTTCTGGTGGTTTCCTGGCAACCTTTGGCATCCCGTGGCTTCTAGATGGATCGTCTAGTTCTCTGCCCTCATGTTCACATGGTGCTATGTATGTCTGTATCCAAATTTCCCTCTTCTTGTAATGATATCAGTCATATTGGATTAAGCATCCACTCTTTTCCAGTCTGACCTCATCTTAATTTAACTAATTACACCTACAAAGACTTTATTGTGAAGGTACAGTTACCTTCACAGGTACCAGGGGTTAGGACTTTAACATATCTTTTTAGAGGACACAGTTAAACTTACAGTAAAGCGTAACAGCAACATCTCAAACTTGGACCTCTACTGAGTTAGAGATGTCATTCTAGGGGCAGTATGCAGAGAATTTTGGAGGGAAAAAGTGTCCTGGGAACAGGTGTGTGAATTAGGATGCTGTTAAAATGGTTACAGAAAGAGATTACATTCTGAACCAGAGTGAGGTTGGCGTAGATTATTTTGTCTCTATTTAAAATTTTGTATCCAGAAATTCAAAGGCGTTTTCAAAAATGTATTTCCCTCCTCCCCTTCAGTGCCAGGTGTCTGAGCTTTGCAAACATGGATTTTCTTGCAGCTCTTCTGTGTGTTGTTGGAGGCCAAGCTCATCAAACTGCCCATAGTGGGGACTGAGCAGCTGTGCATCGGGCTGCTGAGAGCTGAGTTTGTTTATGTAAATGTTGTTTTATTTTAGTCTTTCCAACGACTGCCATGGGGCCTAATTCTCAGCCAAGGGCTAGGAGGAAGGCCTTTATTGTTTAGATGTAGGCATTTGGGATAATGTGGGAAGCAAAATCCACCATGTAATATGTGAGCCCTTCCTGGGCAACTCTCCTCATCCAGTGCTTCATGGAGAAGCAAGACTGTTGCCGCCTTGGGAGAGGCTGCAGTCTCATTGTGAGTCAAGCATAATTTTTCCTTTTTAATTTCCACAGCTTTATTTAGCTTTAGAAACATTCCTTTCAAATATATTATGTTATTCTGGTATATGTTTCCTTCCTTTATAATAAAGCTGTGGAAATTATTCTAAGCATAGCCTACAACAAAGAAAAAATACTCAACCGCAATAATGAACCCATAGGCAATTACATTCTTATAAATTCTTGTATTCTAAATACAAGCATCTTTCCAAATTTCATATATTAAGTAGATGGACAGGAAAAGGATATCAAGAAATATTGTTTAAGTAAGTAAAATAAATGTTTAAGTCTACATATGTGTTGTGGTTGAAAAGGCATTTAAGATGATTGAGAAAACCCTGGTAAAAGCATTAATTCCTTGAAGAAATATTTATTGACACTGACAATGGCCAGGAAATGGCTACAGTGATGGGGAGGGGAGCAGGGCTTGGTCTGGCCCTGAGACCTCATGTGGTGAAGTGTTCTGTGATTTGTCTGCAGACGCCTGCTGCAACACTGATGCCTGACCCCTCTGACTACCTGACTTCAAGTTCCCTCTTTTCCACATGATTCCCGGAAACTTTCCAACATCTTCAAGCCCTGACTGAGCTCCTTGGTCCGGCAGGAGGGCGGGGTGCCTGGCGCTGACACCCGCGTGAGGCCTCTCGGGGCAGTTGCCTCTCCTCCCCTCCTCTGCACCCTTCCTGTGTTCTTGGTGCCCATCTCCTAGGAAGACACTTTCCCTCAAGTGCCCTTGATCCCATTCTCTCCACCTGACATAATGCGATTTTACACAAACCTGAGCAATAAACATGTAGACGTGGACTGTCGCTCAGCAACACCAGTGGAAGATTGCCTAGTTCACCCCAACCCCTGAGGTTCAGCCTGGCTCTTGGAGTTGAGGGGATGGCGTGGAGAGGCCGCTGGGGAGGGCAGGCCATGGGCAACAAGGATAACAAGAAGGTCCGAGGTGTTCAGTGGGAAGAAACACGGCATATCAGTACTTTAACGTGGCTCAGAATCGCCCTTCCAAAATGTCTCCAGGTTCATAATCTCCTGCGCTGCCCAGCAACTGCTTCCTTAGACATCAATCATCTCTTTGCATTTTGCATCTTTGCTCACCTCCCCGGTCCTCTGCTGTGGTCGTAAAATTCATCAAGCATTCCTTACTGGGAAATGAAACAACAAGAAGAACAAAACCAGGAAGTGGTGACCAACTTCTCTGGGCCCTGTCTCCATCTTCAAGGCCTGAAGGGGACATTCTTTCCCTCTTACTCTTTCCAACTCAGTATTTCTTGAAAGAGTATCTGATTCCGGCAACCTCTCTTTCCATTCTCATCCCCGCTGTCTCCTCCATCTTTGGCAGCTTGGCTCTGTCCCATGTCCATTTTCAGTTGTCCTTCTCTTCTGAGCTCCCTCGAAACACTGTTGTGGCCCTGGGATCCTGAGTCAGTACAGTTGCACCTGGGGAGGTCTTGCCCTCAGCTCAGGGTGCAGCACCTGCAGCACGTGCAATCCAGCTCGGGCAGATCTCTCTGCTGTGTGCTTCCTTGTACAGGGTAGGAGGTGGTTCTGGGTTTTTTATACCTATGTATTGAGGCATGTGCCCAGACATCCAGATCGAGTGGATTCAGGAGGAGCCACGTAACCACCATGAGAGATATTCTGAGGCATTGGCACATGCTTTCTTTCTCTGCAGCTTTTCTTCCCTGTCCTCTCACTCAAGCCATTGCCTGGCCCTGAGCTCACTGCGTCAGGACGGGGTGTACAGACGTGGCCTGAGTCCTCCTGGCCCTTCCCTCCCACTGTCTAAATCTAGAGTTGGATGAAGATCCTTGGAAATAGAATATTTGGGGGCACAATCAGTGAGGAGAGAAGATTTACCCAGGCTTGGGAGATTAAATAGGAAAAAGAATGGATGAGAATTGGTATCCAGAGAGAGAAAGAGGAACTGCTCTGTCCGCTTCCAAAGCAACGCCTCTGGAGAGGGAGCGGCATTGCTTCCAGAGAGGATGGCCACTGGAGCACGGATCCAGATGGGAGGTGGCCACTTCCAACAGCTTCCTGTCCTCACTCCTGTCCTGGCACTGCAGAGACAGCCACGTGCAGTTATCAAGGCTGAGGAGGAAGTGGCTTAGAGAGGGCTAGGAGGACTGGCAGCCCGGATGCCAATCACCCAGTGCCACCCCAATGCCTTGGAATGGTGGCATGACCCAGGAAGCCTTCACTCTAAGTTGGTCATCAGCTTGGGGTGGGAAGTGAAAGCTTTGAAACAGGACTTAATGTGGTCAAGTTGAGAATAAGAACCGCAGCATGTATTTTGTACTTAAACTTGAGAACCCAGCACTCAATGAAGAGTTGTTCTCTCCTTAGATGTGCTTGGACCTGTGAGGAAAGTGGCCCATCAGCAGACACACTGTCCAGGTCTAACCTCCCCAGTCATCTTGGACCTCAAAAATCGTGTCTACTAATTCCAGCATTTTCCCTCCCCAATTCATCACCGCACGGCAGCCTGGGATGGGACCAGGAGTAGTTGGTCCTCTTGGCACAACTTCAACTGCTTCTACTTTGCTAGAGTCTGACTTGTTTAGCAACAATTGAGTGACCCCTGGGTTGCAACAATGTTTCCCACTGTCTTGAGCACCAATGTTTACATTCCTGTTACAAGGCCAGAAATCTGTTTTTTTTTTTCCCCCCAGATTTGCCCCTTTATGCTGCCAAGGACCATCCTAGGACTGGCAGGTGCAGTGCACAGCGCATTGCGTCTTCAGCTTCTGAATCACCTACAGCCTTGGAGTGGGCCACTCTGAGCCCTGTGTATGCCTCCTTCACATCCCAGTTTCTGTTTTACACTGTTGTTTCCACTTGGATGCCAATCCTGTACTCCATACTCTTGTTTTCTGACAAGTAGTATCTACCATGGGTAAATTTCTTGCCTCTTGACTTTGTTTCTGAGCCATCAAAAGACAGAGCGTCCTTTACAGCCTGGGCAGGCACACTGGTGGTCTGCTTGGGTCCTCGAGTGGCTGGCCCCATCTTCATCACCCTCTGTTTTCTCACAGCGTGTTTTAACTTTTAACGAAATTTCCATGTGAGAGGATGTGCTTACGCTCCCTCCCTGTGGCCCACACTTCCTTGTGAGAAGTCCTGGGAGGGCAATCGTCTGATGACCTCACATGAGACTGCGACCGCGCCTGTCCCTGTCCACCCAGAACACTCTGAGTGTGCACCACAGCTGCTCCAGGGGCTCCAGTGGCCCCTACTGGCCTCTCTTGCTCTGGGAGGACACTCTGGGGACCATCACTCCCTGTGCAGGACCCACTGTGCGCTGTCAGCTTCATGTTTCAGACTGGCTCAGTTCTGGATACAGCACGAGCTTCACATGCTGCTCCTGGAAACTTTCCTCTTGGAATTAGGTTCTTTCCTTTAGTCCTACAGATTGTTCACCAGCTTCCTTTGGAGAGGAGGAAGTCAAGGTCAGCCTTACGCTTTTTCCAACCCTCATCTCTGCAGGTTGATCCCTGTGCCATCTCCAGACCCTCAAACAACACTGACCTGATGCTGGGTGAGGACCGAGGACCTGGCTGGTCACTTCTCCATGTGATTGCTTCTTCAGTAGCTCTTCCTTGAGGCACACGTCCATGCACAAGCAATGTGTATTTTTAAAAATGGAATATTTTTAAAAAGTACAAAAAATCATTGATGTTTAGGTATCCACCATTGAGATTAAGCAGGTGTTACTATTTTGACATATATTCTTTATCTCTCTAGCTTAAAGAAATTAAACAAATAAAAAAATTATAGCGCCAGGTTTGGTGGCCGACACTTGTAATCCCAGCACTTCGGAAGGCTGAGGCAAGTGGATCGCCTGAGGTCAGGAGTTTGAGACCAGCCTGGCCAACATGGTGAAAGCCAGCCTCTACTAAAAATACAAAATTAGCCGAGTATGGTGGTGTGTGCCTGTAATCCCAGCTACTTGGGAGGCTGAGGCAGGAGAATCACTTGAACTAGGGAGGCAGAGGTTGCAGTGAGCCAAGATCTTGCCATTGTACTCCAGCCTGGGCAATGAGCAAAATTCCATCTCAAAAAAAATTATAGCTACAAAGATGCTATAGTGATGGATACATGCCATTATGCACAAAGAATGAACCCTGAAGCAAACTATGGACTTTAGATAATAATCATACCAATATTGGATCATTAATTGTAACAAATGTGCCTCACTAATAGATGTTAATGGGGGCTGAGTGTGCTGTGCTGTGTGTGTGTGTGTGTGAGAAGGGATATACTGAACACTCTGTACTTTCTTCTCAAGTTTTCTATAAACCTAAAGTTGATCTAAAAATCAAACCTAGTAAATATATATTAGATTATTGAATATACTTACATATTATATAAATAGCTACAGCCATATTCTCCCTCCATCCTCCTCCCTCCATCCTCCTCCTTGCTTTCCTGGAAGCACCTGCCACCGAGAGTGGTGTATGGCTCTACCTGTCACTCTGAGAGCGCCGCCCCTCCCCCAGCTCTTCCTGTAACCCAGTCTGTGGCATGGCCACCCTGTCCTGCCTCTCCACTGGCCAGCCGTCTTTCTTTCAAAGACCCTGTGGGCCGTTGCTTGAACTCTCTGGTCAGTTTTAAATGACGAAAGCTCCTCCAGGCTCTTGTAGGCATAAGGAGGTCTCATTTGTGTAATTAAAATACCCATTTATGAAGGCAAATATCTAAACTTGTGATCCCATTTAGAACCTACCTACCTGGATGACCCAGGGAGACTGCTCCATCTCAGGATCCTTCACTCAATCACATCCACGAAGATCCTTTTTCCATATCAGGTCACATTCTGAAGTCCCAAGAATTAGGACCTGACATCTCGGGGCCATTATATGACCCACACACCCTCTCACAGGTCTGCCTCTGCTGCCCAAGGTTGGGCTGTGGGGTGTGGGGCAGGGATCAGAAGGAATAGGTAGAGTCCTCCTGGACTGCATGGAGGTAATTCTGCCTTGGTGCCTTCGGGTGTTGGTAGTTCCCAATATTGACCTTCTTATTTTTATGATTTTTAAATATGTCCCTGCTGTATCTGGCTCTTGCTTCCTGGGAACATCTCATAGGTGAGGCCAGGCAGTTTCAAAGGGCTGGCTCATGGGTAAGTCAGATGATGGCCGTGCCCACCGCTTGTTTATTTTTAATACAGAGATAATGGTAACACATCTCACAGGTTGCTGTGAGGATTCCAGTACATGGAAAATCTTTAATGCAGTGCCTGCGTCACAGCACCTGCTTGGGGAAAATTGGCCATTTTTGTTGGTAGAAGCTGCAGCTTCTCTGATAGGGCAGTGCCTCCCCCTCATAGCCCTCCACATTCAATGCTGCTGAAGCACCTGCCAAGGTGGACTCTTCCCAACAGGAAGCTTCTCAACTGTCTATGAACAATGTGTATTATGTTCTATCCTCTTTTTCTGATTTAGGATCTGATCAAGGATTGTACATTTTGTTGGCTGTCGTGTGACCTTAGTCTTCTCTATTCTGGCTGTACCTGGGACTTTTAAAAAGTTTCCATGCTGTTTACATTTTTTAAGGCCCAGGTTGATGGTTTTGCAGGATGCTTTTCAGTTTGCATTTATCTAGTTGTTTGCTCACCATTAGATTCCTTTCTTGAAAGGACTTTGACAGGCGATGTTCACCCTTCCCACTGCGGCCCATCAGGAGGGACACACTGTTAGTTCATCCCATCACTGGGATGTTCAGCTTGGTCACTTGCTTCAGTTGGCATTTGCCAAATTTCTCCATTATAAAGGTATCTTTCTCCCTTCGTGCTTAACAAGTAACTTGTGTTGTAATTCTCTGAGACTTTGTGAATATCCTATTCCTCCATGCTCTTGTCCCCAGTGGTTGCAGCATTCATCACTAGTGCCGGAGGCAAAGTAGTGGTTTTTTATTTCCCTCATTTCTTTTGTTTTATTATTAGTTAACACATAATAATTGTACATATTTATGGAATATAGAGTGATGTTTTTATACATGTATACAATATGTCATGATCACATCAACATAATTCACACAGACATTACCTCAAACATTTATCATTTCTTTGCATTGGAAACATTCAAAATTCTCACTTTTAGGAAGTGTAAATTAGTTCAACCATTGTGGAAGACAGTGTGGCAATTCCTCAAGGATCTAGAACTAGAAATACCATTTGACCCAGCAATCCCATTACTGGGTAGATACCCAAGGGATTATAAATCATTCTACTATAAAGACACAGACACACATATGTTTGTTGCAGCACTATTCACAATAGCAAAGACTTGGAACCAACCCAAATGTCGATCAATAATAGACTGGATAAAGAAAATGTGGAACATACACACCATGGAATACTATGCAGCCATAAAAAAGGATGAGTTCATGTCCTTTGCAGGGACATGGATGAAGCTGGAAAACGTCATTCTCAGCAAACTACCACAAGAACAGAAAACCAAACACATGTTCTCACTCATAAGTGGGAGTGGAACAATGAGAATACATGGACATAGGGAGGGGAACATCACACACTGGGGGGCTAGGGGAGGGATAACATTAGGAGAAATACCTAATGTAGATGACAGGTTGATGGGTTCAGCAAACCACCATGGCACGTGTATACCTATGTAAACAAAATTGCACATTCTGCACATGTACCCCAGAACTTAAAGTATAATTAAAAAGAAAGAAAAATTCTCACTTCTAGCCTTTTGAAAACATGCAACAAATCACTATTAACTACACTCATCCTACAGTGCTGTAAAATATTATATTGGGTTGGTGCTAATAATGGCAAAAACTGCAATTACTTTTGCACCAACCTAATAACTCATTCCTCCTATCTAGATGTAATTTTGTGTTGGTTAACCACCAACCTTTCCCATCTTCCCTTCTCCTCGCCCTTCCTAGCCTCTAATAAGCAGAGCTCTACTCTTGTAATAGTTTATAATAGCTTATGTCTATGAGTGCAAAATTTTTTTTTTTACTTACACGTATGAGTGAGAATCTGCGGTATTTATCTTTCTATGCCTGGCTTATTTTACTTAACAAAATGTCCTCCAGACTCATCCATGTTGCTGTGAATGATAGAATTTCATTCATTTTTATGGCTGACTAGTGTTCCATAGTGTATTTGTACCATGTTTTCTTCCTTAATATCTGTTGATAGACATTTAAGTTGATTTCACATCTTGGCTATTGTGAGTAGTGCTGTAATAAACGTGGGGATGCAGATATCTCTTTGATACACGGTTTTGCTTTCCTTTGGAAAACTACCCAGTCGTGGGATAGTGGGATCATATGATAGTACTATTTTTAGTTTTTTTCTATACTGTTTTCCATAATGTATGTGCTAATTTACATTCCTATGAAGACTGTATAAGAGTTCCCTTTTCTCTGCATCCTTACCAGTATCTGTTATTTTTTGTCATTTTGATAATAGCCTTAGTGGAGTGAGATGGTATCTCATTGTGATTGTGATTTGCATTTTCCTTATGATTAGTGATGTTGAGCATTTTTTCATATAGTTGTTGGCCATTTGTATGTCTTCTTTTGAGAAATGTTTATTCAGATTCTTTGCCCATTTTAAAATCAAATTATTAGTTTTTTGTTGTTGTTGTTTTTTGCTGTTGAGTTGCTTGAGTTACTCGCATATTCTGGAAATTAGCCCCTCCTCAGATGAAGAGTTTGTGAACACTTTCCTCCATTCTGTTAGTTATCTCTTCACTCTGTTGATTGTTTCCTTTGCTGTGCAGAAGTTTTTAACACAGTCCCATTTATCTATTAGGTTGGTGCAAAAGTAATTGCAGTTCTTGCCATTTAGTTTACTTTTGCCATTGGCTTTTAAATGGCAAAAACTGCAGTTACTTTTGCACCAACCTAATATTTTTTATTTTTGTTGCCTGTGCTTTTGAAGTCTTACCCATAAAACCTTTGCCTAGACCAATGTCCTGAAGCATTTCTTCTATGTTTACTTCTAGTATTTAATAGTTTTGGGACTTACATCTAAAGCTTTAATCTATTTTGAGTTCATTTTTCTATATAGTGAGAGATAGGGGTCTAGTTTTTCTCGTCTTCAAATGGCTATCCAGTTTTCCCAGAACCATTTATTGAAAAGGGAATTCTTTCCCCATTGTATGCTCTTGGCACCTTTGTTGCAGATCAGTTGGCTGTAAATATATAAATTTATTTCTGGATTCTGTATTCTGTTTCATTCATCTATGTGTCTGCTTTTATGTCAGTACCATACTGTTTTTATTACTATAGCTTTGTAGTATATTTTGAAGTTAGGGATTATAATTTCTCCAGGTTTTTTTTTTTGTTGTTTGTTTGTTTGTTTTTTTCCTCAGTATTGCTTTGCCTATGTATGATGATCTTTTGTGGTTCCATACAAATTTTAAAGGTTTTTTTTCTATTTCTGTGAAGAATGTATTTTAATAAGAATTGTATTGAATATGTAGATTGTTTTGGGTAGTAGGGTAATTTTAATTAATTCTTTCAATTCTTTTGATTCTTTCAAGTATTAATGCTTTCAATGCATGGGAAGGGGATGTCTTTCCAATTTTGGTGTGTCTTTAATTTTTTTCATCAGTATAAATCTTTCACCTCTTTGGTTGTTTATTCCTGAGTATTTTATTTTATTTTGTAACTATTGTAAATGGGATTGATTTCTATTTGTTTTTCAGATAGTTCATTAGTGATGTGTACAAATGCTACTGTTTTTGTCTGTTGATTTTGTATCCTACAACTTTACTGAATTCATTTTTCAAGTCTAGGAATTTTTTGGTGGGGTCGTTAGGTCTTTCTACATATAAGATCATGTATTCTGCAAAGACAAACAATTCAACTTACTCTTTTCCAATTTGGATGATCTTATTTTCTTTCTTTCATCTAATTATTTTGTCAACGGTTTCCAGTACTATGCTGAATAAGAGTGGTAAAAATGGGCATCCTTGTCTTGTTTCAATTCTCGGAGAAAAAGCTTTCAGCTTTTCTCTGTTCAGTATGATGTAAATTGGGTTTGTCATATATGGCTTTTATTGTGTTGAGGTATGTTCCTTCTATACCTAATTTGTTGAGAGATTTTATCATGAAGGGGTGTTGAATTTTATTAAATTCTTTTTACTGAATCCATTGAGATGATCATATGGTTTTTGTTCTTCATTCTGTTGAATGATGTATCACATGTATTCATCTGTGTGTGTTGAACCATCCTTGCATCACTGAAATAAATCCCACTTGGTCATGGGGTATTATCTTTTTGATGTGCTGTTAGAGTTGGTTTATTAGTATTTTTGGAGGATTTTTGAATCTATGTTTATCAGGGATATTGCCATATGGTTTTCTTTTTTGTTGTGTTCTTGTCTAGTTTTGGTATGCTGGCTTCATAGAACGAGTTAGAAAAAAATTTCTTCCTCTTCCATTTTTTTGGAATAGTTTGAGAAAAATTGATGTTAATTCTTCTTTATATGTTTGGTAGAATTCAACAGTAAAGCCATCTAGTTCTGGGCTTTTCTTTATTGGGAAAGTTTTTTTTTATTACTGATTCTATCTCTGATATTATTGGTCTGTTTGGGTTTTCTGTTTCTTCTGGGTTCAATCTCTGTAGGTTATATCTGTTCAGGAATTTATCCATTTCCTCCAGGTTTTCCAATTTGTTGGTGTATAGTTGTTCCTAATAATTTTTAATTATACTTTGTATTTCTGTGGTATTAGTTGTAATGTCTCCTTTTTGTTTATAATTTTATTTATCTGAGTTTTTTTCTGTTTTTTCTTAGTCTAGCTAATGATTTGTCTAGCTTCAAAAAGACTTTTTTGTTTCATTAATCTTTGTGGGTATTTTTGTATCTGTTTTGTTTAGTTCTTCTCGGATCTTTATTATTTTTTTCCTTTAGGGTTTTGTTTTTGCTTTTCTAGTTTCTTGGGATGCATTGTTAGGTTATTTATTTGAAATCTTCCTGCTTTTATGATGTAGGTGCTATTGTTATAAATTTTCCAATTAGTACTGCTTTTGTTTGTATCTCAAAGTTTTTGGTATGTTGCATTTTTATTTTCATTAGTTTCAAGACATTTTTTGATTTTCTTCTTAGTTTCTTCATAGACCATTTGGTTAGTCAGGAGCACATCAATTGACAAATACATGTCAATTTCCATGTAATTGTATAGTTTCCAAAGTTCCTTTTGTCAGTGATTTCTAGTTTTATTCCATTGTGGCTTGAGAAGATAATTGATATTATTTTTATTAAAAATGTTTTTTGAAACTTGTTTTGTGATCTGACATATGGTCTATCCTCAAGAAGCTTCCATGGACCAATGAGAAGAATGTGTATTTTTGCAGCTGTCAGATAAAACATTCTGTAAATATCTGCCAGGTCCATTATGTCTACAATACTGTTTAAGTCCAAAGTGTCTTTGTTCATTTTCTGCCTGGATCATCTGTCCAGTGCTGAAATTGGGTGTTGATGTCCCCCAGCTCTTACTGTGTTAGTGTCTACCTCTCTTTTCAGCTCTAATAAAATTGGTTTTAAATGTCTGTGTGCTTCAGTACTGGTGAATATATATTTATAATTTTTTATTTTCTTAGTGAATTGATACCTTTGCCATTATATAATGACCTTCTTTGTCTCTTTTTATGTTTTTTTAACTTAATGTATATTTTGTAGGAAATAAGTATAGCTGCTGCTGCACAGAATACCTTTTTCTATCTTTTCACTTTCAGTCAATGTGTGTCTTTACAGGTAATGTGAGTTTCTTGTGGGCAGCTTATAGTAGGGTCTTGTTTTTATCCATTTATCCAGTATATATCTTTTAATTGGGAAATTTAAACTCTTTACATTCAGGGCTGTGATTGTTATGAGGACTTACTCCTGTCATTTTGTTAATTGTTTTCTATGTGTTTTGTATACCTTTGTTCCTTTCTTCCTCTCTTATTTTTTATCTTTTTGGTTTGATGGGGTTTTTTCTTTATAGTGATATTGTTTGATTCCTTTCTCTTTCTTGTTTGTGTATCTGATTTACCAGTGAGTTTTATACTTTCATGTGTTTTTATGATGATCGATATCCTTTTGCTCCCAGGTGTGGGATGTTCTTAAACATTTCTTGTAGGGATGGTCTAATGGTCATGACTTTCCTTGGTTTTTGCTTGTCTAGAAAAGATTTTGTTTCTCCTTCATTTCTGAAGGTTAGATTTGCTGGGCATAGTGTTCTTGATTAGCAGTTGCTTTCTTTCAGCACTTTGAATATATCATCCCATTTTCTCCTGGTATATAAAATTTCTGCTAAAAAATTCTAATGTGGCTGGGCATGGTGGCTCATGCCTGTAATCCCAGCACTTTGGGAGGCTGAGGCAGGTGGATCACTTGAGGTCAGGAGTTTGAAGCCAGCCTGGCCAACATGATGAAACTCTGTCTCTACTGAAAAAAAAAAAATACAAAAATTAGCCAGACATAGTGGTGCATGCCCATAATTCCAACTACTTGGGAGGCTGAGGCACAAGAATCACTTGAACCCAAGAGGTGGAGGTTGCAGTGAGCCCAGATTGCACCACTGCATTCCAGCCTGGGAAACAGAGTGAGACTCTGTCTAAAAAAAAAAAAAAAAGAAAAGAAAACAAATCTAATGTTAGTTTGATGAGGATTCCCTTATATGTGACTGGAAGCTTTTCTCTTGCTGGTTTTGAAGAGGACTTTTTTCAGGGGGATAAATGTTTTTGGGATTCTTTGAGTTCCCTATGTTTAGATGTCTCTATCTCTCCCAATACTTGGGAGCTATTCTTTCATGAAATAGTTCTTTGCCTTTTCCCATCTCTTATAATTTTGGAACTCTCACATGTGAATATTAGTCTACTTTATGGTATCTCATGTATCATGTAGGCTTTCTTCATCCTTTTAAAATTAATCATTTTTTATTGTCTGACTGCATTATTCAAAAGATAAACTATCTTCAAGTTCAGAACTTTTTTCTTTTGCTTGATGTAGTCCATTGTTGGAGCTCTCAACTGTATTTTGAATTTTCTTCACTGAATTCTTCAGTTTCAAGATTTCTGTTTTATTATTTTTATGATATCTATCTCCTTGATTTTGAATTCTTTTCATTTCATGAATTGTTTTCCTGATTTCTTTGTACTGCCTACCTGTGTTCTCTTCCATCTCACTGAGTTTCCTTAAGATCATTATTTTGAATTCCTTTTCAGGCACTTCATATATTTTCTTTTCTTTGGGGTATGTTACTGGAGAATTATTGTGTTCCTTGGAGGTGTCATGTTTCCTTCCTTTTCTGTTTCTTTTGTCCTTACATTAATCTAGTGCATCTAGATGCATCTAGTGTAACAGTTGACCTATCAAGTTTTGTGGAGTAGCTTTTGTAGGGAAAGACTTTTTCTTGTAGATCTGTCTATACTGTTGGTTGGGTAGAGTGCTATGGCTTTGGTCCTGGGTAGATGCAGTGGTATTATCTCCGTAAGATTTCTTCGGCTCTAATTAATATCAGCAGTGTCTGTGAGTTCATCAGTGTCTTAGGCTGCATTTGTGCATTTCTTTCTGTGGGCATTTTTTGCTGGGGACAGGGACATCGGGTGGGCCAGTCCTTAGGTCCCTGAATGGCACATGCAGGCACTGGTGGTGGCAGCAGTCGGGGGTGGGGGGTCAAAGCAGGCTGGTACTCATATTCCTGGGTGGAATGCACAAGTGCGTGATGACCTCACTGCTAGAGAGGCAAGGTTGCTATTGGCAGCTGCAGACCCTGGAAGGTGAATCTCAGGCTCTGGGAAGCATGTATTTTGGCTTTATATTTGTCCTGGGAGCAGCGTCCCTGATGTGCTGGACCACTTATTACCTGCAGTGTAGGGTGTTGTGTGGACTTGAGTGCCAGAGACCCAACACCAGGGTTGTATCACTGAGTTCAGCTGGTGTTACAATGTTGTAGCCCTCTGGGTGGAGGTGAGGGAATGTCAGCTGGGCCCCAGGGATGTGGAGATGCAGGGGCTATTAACCCCCAGGGCAAGATGGACTCTGGACTCTGCTCTCAAAATGGTACCCTACCGCAGTAGTCTGGGTCCTGTGGGCCTGGGAAGGTGGGGGTGTCCCAGTGTGGATTCCCTTTCTGGGACAATGCAGTAGTATGGACTCCAGGCACCTTCTTATACTGGGTTCAGGGCTTGTGAAGGCTGAGGGGCTCTCCTGTAGCCAGCATTGCAGGTGTCTGTCATGAAAATGAGAGCTGCTTGGACCTCTTGCTTATATTTTCCCCACAATAGGGATTTCCGCTTGGCTGTGAGTTGAGTTGCTTCCCTCTCTGTGCTGTCTTCTTGAGTTTCTGTGCCTTAGAAGGTCTTTGTCATTCCCTTGATGAATTCCAGTGTTCTCCTTTAGATCCTCTATTTGACATGTGGTTACCTATTTGTTGTTTTGGTGCTTTTTTGTGAAAGAGGTGAGTGCTGGGTGCCTCTAGCCAGCCATCTTGATGGTCTTTATTTTCATTATTTTTTTTCTCATCAATAAGTTAGCATTTCTTTATCCTGAAGACCTTCTTTTCAGGTAATTTTAGTATCAGAATAGATTAATGGATTCTTTTCTTAAAAGACAGATTTAAAGAATTACAATTCATTCTTTTATTTATTTTGATGTTTAAATTGATCCAAATTCAGTCAGTGGACTGTCTTCAATCTGGCTTCTGGGTCGTTTTTAGAAATCCAAATCATTTTTTTGAGAACTAAATGGTGTCTTTAAAAAATTATCCTTTTCTATGTTTCTTGCTTGTATAACTGATTTTGCTATATTGACCTTGCAGCCAGTGACTCTGCTGAACTTTTCTATTAGTTCTAATATGGTGACTGGAAATTGAAGACATTTTCTATCTTGATAATCATATGTTTATGCATAATGACAATTCAATTTTATTCTTTTTCAGTTATCTTTTTCTTTTGTTATTGAGATGGCTAGAACCTTTTATATAAGGCTAATTCTATGTAAGAAAAAGATGTGCAAGCACTAGCTTCTTCCTGACTTTGAAGTTTCAACATTAAATATGTTTGTTCCGGCTTATTAATTGCTATCCTTTCTCCTAGTATGGAAGGTCTCTCCCTTTCTCTCTCTCTCTCTCTGACTCTCTCCCTCAATAAGTTAAAATATCACTAATGGGTTTTGAATTTTATCAATTCGTTCTGCATATGTTAAGATGATTATAAGTGTTTTCTCCTTTAATATCTTAATGTGGTAAATTACAATAATATCTTCATAATGTAAACCATCCCTGCATTATATATTAATATAAACCTTATTTGATATCTTTTAATATACTTTCATATTTAGTTTGGCAATATTTTATTCAGCCTTTTGTATTTACATGCGAGATTGGCTTATATATATTTTTCCTTTCTTATATTTCTCTTTTTCCAATACTTGCCTGAAATCATTTGTATTTTCATGGTTTGTGTATTCTGTTCTTGAATGTATGGAAAAGGGTGTTTATACTTATCTGGACCTGTTTTGCGTGGGAGGTGGGGGCAAGTAGGAGGAGTTTAAAACACACACCAAATTTCCTTAGTGAATGTACCTCCATTGAAGCGTCTAGGCCTTTGAGTAGCATCAGTAGCCATAACATCTACAAGAGTCCTCCAGCGTAGGTCCCAGCCATACAGGGTCACACAACAAAGGAGGAAGAATATGGAAAATTGGGCCTGGCCCTGGGGGTTGGGTCACACAGCCCGGGTGATACTCAGAGGCAGGGAGCTGTGCAGCCTGGACCCCAGAGGGCTCTCTGTCTCAGCCATGTGCTCCTGCCTCAATGTCAGCACTTCTCCTCATGTTCCCTGTCACTCACAGTCTCTGCATGCTGTGAGCAGGTATTCAGTACTAAGGAGGGAGCGGTGGGTTCTGAGACTCTAACTGGGGTAGAAAAGATGTGTGGAAGGGCTTTGTCATGCTGGTTGCTGTTTGGTTCTCTTTAGGTCTCTACAGAGTGGGCACATCTGGCACTGTGAGGATTAATCTCCTGCCCAAGACCATCTTCAGGGGTGCCTATGATTTTCATTTCAACTCTCTTCAACCAGGATTTCTCCTTATTATGCCCACAGAAATCTTGCTTTTATTACCCTAGCCTGTATTACGAGCTTGCTGGCACTGACAAGGGAGGGCGGGGAGCCTGACTCCTTGGGAGGCTGCAGCTCTCCCCACTGTAGAAGGTGTGTGCATGTGCATGTGTGTGCATAAGCGTCTGTGTGTGTAAGCATGTGGGCATAAGTGTGTGCATGTGAGCATGTGAGAGAGTGTTAGTGTGTGCATATATGGGAGTGTGTGTGGGCATTCTCGTGTGCATGTGAGAGAGTATGTGTGCACATGTGCAACTGTGTGCATTTGTGAGTGTGCACGTGTGATATGAGCGTGTGAGTTCATCTGAGTGCATGTGAACGTGCATTTGTGAGTGTGTGTATGGGTGAATATGCATTTGTGTGTATGTGCATTTGTGACTGTGTGCATATGTGATATGCGAGCATGTGTGAATTCATTTGTGTGCACGTGTGTGCATTTGTGTGTATGTGTGTCATTTGCAAGTATGTGTATGTGTAAGTGTGCATTTGTGAATGTGTGCACGTGTGATAGGCGAGTGTATGTGGGTTCATTTGTATGTATGAGTGTGCAATTGTTATTGTGCACATGCGTGAATGTGCATTTGTGAGTGTGTGTGAGTGTGCCTGTGGCTGTGGCAGGGGAGTCAGAGGCGAGCCCTGCTTGGTGACTTCATCCCTCACTGCACCCTCTCACAAGCTTCTGCCCTGCTAACCAGGTCACCAATTGTCCTGGGAACCCGCCCTCCCTTTCCTGGTTTCTTGCCTCTGCTTCTGCTGCTCTTTGTGTCTGCAAAGTCTCTACTCTCCTCACCCGTTTGCAAGTTGAGTCTTCTTTTCTTCAGGATCCAGATGAAATGCCTTGTTCTCCCTGACATAGCTCAGTCGGGGATAGACATTTCCTCCTCTTTTAAGACTTAGCACTTCTGCCTTGAATTATACATGCGAGCAGCAGAGGCTCCTGTAGGATACAGATGATGACTTATTTATCTTTAGATTTCCCCCAGTAACTCTCTCCACCCAGCACTTAAGACAGGGTCTGGCACAAAGAAGATGCTCAATAATTATTTATTAAAATTGGCCAATTCCTGCCTCTCCTTTTTGATATGTTAAGTGAAAATTTTCAATTCAGGGATAAGTGATACAATCTTGGTGAGAAATTGGCGCTTTCGGCCTTATGCCTGAGGCTAAAATCATCCCACATCCCTTTCATCACCCGTCTTTCTGTCTCCCTGTCTTGAGCAGCCATCCCTCACCACCCTGCAGCCCCGTTCTGCAGCTCTGACGTGGGCTTCTGCACCATTCCTGCCTCCTTCAGCTCTGAGTGCACACACAGGATCATTCACACACCCTGGGGAGGGTTTTATGTGATGCCTCAGAGCACTGTTCCCAGATCCGATGCTAAAATGAATTGAGTTGCATTCTTATGCATTTCACACCTTCTGGGAGAATTAGTGGAGGGCTAGAGGAACGATTCCTAACCCCTACCATGCCTTGAATTATCCCAAAGGAGGTTGGAAGTTTTCAAAACAAAGTTAATTGCAGTTCATGGTAATCACACACATATTTAATGCTACACAACACTTTGAGGCTAAGATAAATGTTATGAAAGTCGAAGTGTCAGAACTCTAGGAAGATTGGGATACAGGGCAACTGAATTATTTTTCTCTAAAAAAGAAAAAAAAAGGCTCTGGAAATCGTCTGACTTTACACACTTGAAAGTCAAATAAGCCTGTGTGCTGTGGCGAAGACCCCAGGGAATGTGGCTGCCTCTGACACCCTCCAGTGTTGAGAGCCTTGGGCAACCTTCCTGAGCCTGGGTTTCCTCGACTCTCTCCGAAATCCCATGCCACACTATTGGATTATATTTGCATATTATGATGGTGGTATTCAATCACATTTGCATTTACTTAGTACCTACAGCATGCCAGGTTTCTGGAAGCACTGATGACATGGGTAGTTTATGTGACACCTAAAAATGTAGAGGGAGCTGCCTGCCTCTTTGCTCATTTCTCTCTCTCTCTTTTTTTTTTTTTTTTTGGCAGAACCACTTTTCTCATCTTGCCTACCAACCCCCAGGCACCAGGTGCCCAAGAAACAACTCTGTCAACTCACAGCTGCCATTGGCTCCCCTCTTAGCACACTGTTTGCTTCATTTCCTTATAAGGACCCACGGAGGCATGGGGACAGCTATCATTCCCACTTGCTAGGAGAGGAGAGTGAGGCAAAGAGGAGTTTCATGGATCCCAGCTTCCATCCCAGTCTCTGACTCGGCATGGAGAATGGTCCACACCTCCCCACAGCTACAGGTCACGTTTCCTTGTGTTGCTTAAGCTGACTGGACCTTGGAACCCACACTTGATTCCATCCCTGCCTCTGCCGGATGGTCTTCTTTCTGAGGTGTACATCCTCAGGGTCCACCATCTTCCTGCGTCCTGGGCTGGAAACATCTCGCCTTCCCTGCATGCCCAGCGCCGTCTCTGCATTCTCCTGGGGCAGTTTGTGCTTTAGGCTTTGTATAGGAATCACTGTCATAGGTCTGTTGGCTCCCGTTCTAGATTGTCAGTTTCCTCAAGGTAAGGTACCAATCTAAGTGATTGTCTGAGTTGAGACTCTTTGGGAGGGAGTGAGAGTGCTACTGATAAGTACTCCTGGACAGCAGGTGGAGTCTGGGACTGTCCCAGGCAAGCCATGCTGTCTAGATGCTCAAATTAAGGGGAGGACATGGGACATGTGAGGGCACCTCTGTACTTGCCACAGCACTTAGAACACAGCTGGGAATATTGTAATTATAGCACAAGTGTTGAACAAAGGGTGGAAGGCACATGCTGCCATTATGTGGAGAAGGCATTTTTATTTAACTTGTGCTCTTACTGTGAGTGAGGCATGGCCAGCGCCTATAAGGGGAGGACGCTATTGTTGCAATTATTGTTGTTTTCAGCTGTTAAAGAAGCACGAGATACCCTCAGTCAACAGGGAGATGGCATTTTCCATAATAAGGGGGTTTTCATTTCAACATCTTGGACAGTGGAAGTGAGAACTGACTGATCTCTTGGTGTCCACGAGAGCACATCAGCAGACTCTCAGAGCACAGCAACGGGGGGAGCCAGAGGAATCTCTCAGCCCAAAGACCCCATTTTCTGATAAGGAAACTACAGCCTAGAGATAGGATGAGGAGCTCAGACCTCCTGACTTCCGAACAGGTACATTTCCTGGTAAAACTGTCCAATAAAAAGATAAACGTAGTTGTAGTCTAATACAATGGATTATGTTTATGGGACGTTAATGCCAATCACTCAGTGCCCTTCAGTTTGGGAAAATAACTTGAAGGAACATTGAATATAATTTTTCTTTTTGCACTTAGCCTGTAGAGAACACTGAGAGTCAGGGAACACTACTTGAAATATAATTCATACAACTTAGCAGAAGAAATTATTCCAGTTAATTTCTGAGCCATGAAACTCTTGACTATACTCAAATTTCCTAGAGAATGTGGGGTATGTGTGTATGTGCACATGGGTGTATGTATGTGTTTATACATGGCCTTCACAGTGAATCAGACATGCTATGAACGCTCATGTATCTTTCCAATGTAAAGTGATTCGCCTTCCATTTCTGATCAAGACAGTCACGCCTTTGGCTGGCCTCTCCTTATGCTGCACACAGGCATTTTAAATCACTTCACCGGATCCAGCACAGCATGACAGGAGCCAGAAGTCACTGTTGAGTTATATATCAAGTGACATAAATCATTCTGACCTCTTTTTACTTCCTATGGGGAAGAGACTCATATGACCAGAACTGACCTGCCATTTCGGGTTCTCAAGAGAACGGCCGTGAAGTGAGTGGGGCAAGGAGCCTGTCCTCTTCTTTCTTGGCGGGTTTCCACTGCACAAGTTCACATGCACAGGAGCCAGGTGCCCGCCTTTGTCCTCCACCTCGGCCATCGCTGACCCAGGTAGGAATCCAGGCATGTCCAGTCCTAGGAATGCCACCAGTTGGGTAATAACATCCTCCAAGTTTCCGACCTGCTTAGGGTCCTCTACTAGGGTCAGTAGGGGAACATTCAAAGATAATGGTTATGACATCTCTCCCTCAAGGAGCTTAGCAGGAGTTGGAGACAGGACATACATACATTTTCTTTGAACTATAAAAGTAACACAGGAGAATTCAAGTTGAAGGTGATGGAGAGAAGCTAAATCTTAGAATGATTGTCACAGTACCACAGAAAATACAGGTAGAAAACAGCAAACACATTCACTGGCAGCTACCAGACATTCAGCCTTCCTCATACATTTGAAGTTGGGAGGCTCAGTAAAGGAGCAGAGTCTGGCACAGCTCTCGATGGCTCCCACTGTGCCTGCCCCCTCCCACCCTGAAGTAGAGCAAGGAAAGGGGACTAAATAAAATATCAGAATTTCACCACATCCTTAATTTGGAGGGAAGCCAACCATGTGGGTGAGCTGGCAGTTTGTTTTTAATATGAATATTGGTGCAGAACCACAGAAAAATTAAAGGGGCAACAGTGGATAAATTTCACACATCCTCACTCTGAGAAAGCATTTTGAATCCTAAGCAGAATGAATAAAGACAAATGTAGCTAAGAATGCTACAGTAGGCCGGGCGTGGTGGCTCACGCCTGTAATCCCAGCACTTTAGGAGGCCAAGGCGGGCAGATCACGAGGTCAGGAGATCGAGACCATCCTGGCTAACATGGTGAAACCCTGTCTCTACTAAAAATACAAAAAAATTAGCTGGGCGTGGTGGTGGGCACCTATAGTCCTAGCTACTTGGGAGGCTGAGGCAGGAGAATGGCGTGAAACTGGGAGGCAGAGCTTGCAGTGAGCGGAGATCGCGCCGCTGCTCTCCAGCTTGGGCGACAGAGCGAGACTCTGTCTAAAAATAAATAAATAAATAAATAAAAAAAGAATGCTACAGTAACAATATGAAGGACAAACAGAATCATGAAAGCTGAGAGAGAGAGAGAGAGCGAATCCCAGATAACCTACGAAGAAAGAACAACAATTAAAGCAACTTTCCCATTATCAACCACAGGACAGCTGAAGGTGGAAGACAACGGAGTGTCTTCAGTGGGTTAAGAACAGGCTTGCAATGCTGTACCATGCTGACTTTCATTCAAAGTTGAGGGCAATATGAAAAGCATTTTCAGACACACTAAATGTGCTTGCTAATAAAAAAGAACAACTAAAGGATACACTCCAGTAAGAAGAAAAGCACACCTAGAGGGGAAGAAGTGGCAGAAAGGATAAATGGGAATTAAATAAATGAGAAAAAAAGTTTTTTTTTTTTATTATTATACTTTAGGTTTTAGGGTACATGTGCACAATGTGCAGGTTTGTTACATATGTATCCATGTACCATGTTGATTTCCTGCACCCATTAACTTGTCATTTAGCGTTAGGTATATCTCCTAATGCTGTCCCTCTCCTCTCCCCCAACCCCACAACAGTTCCCGGAGTGTGATGTTCCCCTTCCTGTGTCCATGAGTTCTCATTGTTCAATTCCCACCTATGAGTGAGAACATGTGGTGTTTGGTTTTTTGTCCTTGCGAGAGTTTACTGAGAATGATGTTTTCCAGTTTCATCCATGTCCCTACAAAGGACATGAACTCATCATTTTTTATGGCTGCATAGTATTCCGTGGTGTATATGTGCCACATTTTCTTAATCCAGTCTATCATTGTTGGACATTTGGATTGGTTCCAATTCTTTGCTATTGTGAATAGTGCCACAATAAACATACGTGTGCATGTGTCTTTATAGCAGCATGATTTATAGTCCTTTGGGTATATACCCAGTAATGGGACAGTAACCAAAACAGCATGGTACTGGTACCACAACAGAGACATAGATCAATGGAACAGAACAGAGCCCTCAGAAATGATGCCGCATATCTACAACTATCTGATCTTTGACAAACCTGACAAAAACAAGAAATGGGGAAAGGATTCCCTATTTAATAAATGGTGCTGGGAAAACTGGCTAGCCATATGCAGAAAGCTGAAACTGGATCCCTTCCTTACACCTTATACAAAAATTAATTCAAGATGGATTAAAGACTTAAATGTTAGACCTAAAACCATTAAAATCCTACAAGAAAACCTAGGCGATACCATTCAGGACATAGGCGTGGGCAAGGACTTCATGTCTAAAACACCAAAAGCAATGGCAACAAAAGCCAAAATTGACAAATGGGATCTAATTAAACTAAAGAGCTTCTGCGCAGCAAAAGAAACTACCATCAGAGTCAACAGGCAACCTACAGAATGGGAGAAAATTTTTGCAACCTACTCATCTGACAAGGGGCTAATATCCAGAATCTACAATGAACTCAAACAAATTTACAAGAAAAAAACAAACAACCCCATCAAAAAGTGGGCAAAGGACATGAACAGACACTTCTCAAAAGAAGACATTTATGCAGCCAAAAAACACATGAAGAAATGCTCATCATCACTGGCCATCAGAGAAATGCAAATCAAAACCACAATGAGATACCATCTCACACCAGTTAGAATGGCCATCATTAAAAAGTCAGGAAACAACAGGTGCTGGAGAGGATGTGGAGAAATAGGAACACTTTTACACTGTTGGTGGGACTGTAAACTAGTTCAACCATTGTGGAAGTCAGTGTGGCGATTCCTCGGGGATCTAGAACTAGAAATACCATTTGAGAAAAGAAGTTGTATGTGAGGAATGCAAGTCTTTTTCATTACCAGCCCGAGAGAGACATTAAAAGGAGGCAGCAACCAGGCCCCACTTCTTCTTCCCTTGAGCTGTGCACCCATCTCTCAAAGCGGCCTGCGTTTGCTGCAGGTTGCTATGAATTAACCTAATAATGCCGTGCTGGACATTTATAACCCATATCCTGTAGACTAACAATGTGTAGCCAATCACTACTTAGTACTGTTCTGTAAGCCAGTGAGATTCCTGACAAACAACTTTGCATCAGCCCACTCCCTGTTCCCCTTTTGCCTTTAAGAGTCCATTTGGGACTGTGGCTAATCCGAGTGTAGATTCAGGCAACTTGAGTCCATGCTCTTGGGTACAGTCCTCAAGCTTGCCCCGTATCAACCCTTTACTGACATTCATGTTGCCTCCCCTTCTTCCTATTGGATAAACATGAGTAAAATCATGTTGCTGTGAAAGTGTTATAGGTTTTTTTTTCATAATTTTAAAGCAAGATGGATTGAAGTATACATTAGACAATAGTAATGTGAAATTTGGGAGAGGGATTTTGTAGGAAAATTATGGATTTGTAAGTTTTTGTTTGGCGACAGTGTATGAAAATCGACTAACTTTACATTTTGTTAGCAAATACAAAAAATATGGAAGTTGGAAAAAATAAAAGTAATCACTAAAATAATAGGAATATAATACTTTTAGGGAAGTGGAGGAAAAATAGGGTTTGAAAAGACGATGACTTACCTAACAGAAGGCAGAAAAAAGAAATACAGTAGAAAGATTAAAAATAGTACATGAAGAACACAGAATAAGGTGGTAGAAATTTATCAGTAATCACAGTAACTGAAAACAGATAAAATTCACTTCTTAAGAGACAGAGACTTGATACTGAAAAAATCCTGCTATATGCAATTTGTAAGGCATGCTTAAAGCACAGTTACACTTAAAGGTTGAGGATAAAGTCTTAGGAAAATGCATACAGAAAAATATCATCTGAAACAAAATTAATGTAGCTATGTTATGGAATAAAGTATATTTTTAGGAAAAGTTATGCATATAATAGATGATAAAAGCAATAATCTGTCAGTAACATACTGCAGTTACAACCTTGTGTGCACCTAACTTTGTAATCTTGCAAACTATATGACATAATTCAACAGAATTACAAGTAGAAGTTGAAAAATCAGTAATCAGAGTGGGAGTGATTACTAAGGCTCACTGATAGATAAGGGTGACAAAAAGTAGAGCTGTAGATTATTTAAATAATACAATTAATCTTGATTGTATACACACATGTGCAAATAACAGATAATACGTATATTCATTAATAGAAGATTTGAAAAATTATTCATAAGTGGGCCACAAAGGAATTTTCAATAAATCCAAGAAATTTATATAATAAAGATCATCATTGCTGACAATGGCACAATACAATTAGAGATAAAAGGTGAAATACTATTTTGTCCCCCAAATCACACTTTTTAAAATCAAGCTTATAATTATTAAAAATCATAAAGGTCATGATATGATTTCATTTGCTTGTGTGTGCACACATGTACATGATTGCATGTGCATAAGAACATGGGAAGGTGGTATGTGATGGATAATTAGCAACATAGAAGATGGTCATTTCAGAGTGGTGACATTCAAGTATTTTTTAAAATATTCTTCATTATGCTTTTATTTAGTCATTGTTTTTCCATGGAACATGGTTTATATCTATTGTAGATATCGATATATTTTGACATATATCTAGTATTTATATTAAATTTATGTCTATTATAAATAAATAGAATTTTTATTGTGAAAATAATTCAAAATAATTTATTTTTAAAAATACAATTGAATAAAAAGTGAAATTCTTTGTATTGAACAATTACAAATGCACTATGCATCTAAATAGCAAAGGAAAGTTCTTAGTTTTAAATACAAATATTCAAAAAATTATTAATAGACTTCAATTAAAGAAACTAAACAATTGAATAATTTCAAATAAAGCACAAAGGAGAACATAACAAATACAAAAGCAAGAGGAATACAATAGAAAATAACACATCATTAGATATGGCTTAAAAATTAGTTTTTCCAAAAATAAAAATAAAAATGTTGATTTAAATAAAAAGAGAAAATGCAGGCTAAGTGGTATTAGAAACACACGAACATACACAAGATCGAACTATAAATTAGATGGAAGTAAACAAGAAAGACGAGAGAATGCAGGCATTCCTCACTTTGTGTGGCTCCCATAGGCAGGAATTCATTAATGTGGTTAGTTAAATAGTATCTGTTCCCACAGGCACACAATAAATGCCTATGAACCTTCACAGGATATGCTGGACAGTGGCTTTTATTTGCCTACTTGTCTGAATCAGGGACATTTTAATTCATATTTGGGTTCCTCTATTCTGCTGTGAAATTTTGGAGGGTGTAGGGAGAACTGCTGGGTGACCTGATAGAGTTTGCCCATACAGTTGTCACTCTAGTTTGTGTGTTCATGTTTGGATATTTGATCGGAGTAAAGCTCGCATTGATCACAGTCTCTTCCTTTCTCATTAATCCCTGTTGGTAAATCACACTGTTCATATGCCCTCCCTCCATTGTCTTTTGAGCCTGAATTAGTGAGCATGGCTAGCATCTGAAGAGGTCACGCAGTTAGCAGGGGGGAATCGGAAACCAGAACAAACCCATCTCCACGTATCCTGGCAGGCAAGCTTGTGCATCCTCAAGACTGCCCTCCCGAGAGAGAACTCGCCCATGAATCTTTAAGGATTTCTGTCTACTATCGATTTGTGGCCTGTCAGCATCCAACCGGTTAATTTAATTTGATGCAAAAACATACGAACTGAGAGCGAACCCAGTATGTCTGGGCAGGGAGATGGGGCAGAACGTGGTCAGTAGCTAAGAAAACCTCAGCACCTACTGGCAGGGAGAAGAGTGGAGGAAGCTCCCAGTGTTCTTCTGGTTCTGCGGAAAGTCATGTTCACTCACAAGGTTTCGAGGGAGGAAAAACTGTTTACTTGGTCTAAAATGATGACTTGAGTTATTAATTACGTTATTAATATGTAGAAAAATCTGAATTAAAAAATCTGAGACCATATTCAAGCAAAATATTGGTCACAAATTTCTGACAGTTTATTCTCTAAATATACTTAGCCTTTTGTTTTTTTAAGTGGGTTTTTGCCCCGCTGCTTTTTCTTCCTCCTGCATCTCCCAGAGCTCTCGGCTGGAGCAGAGGGGCTGTTCTAATACTCCAAACTGTTGAGTCCAAACGCCAGAGGACGTTTATGCATTTACATCAGCAGGTAGGTGAATGGACAGCATCTTTGGTTCTTCTCTGATTTAGACCATTTATTCTTCAGTTACTTCACAGAGATTTTTTTGTTTGTTTCAAAAACACCAATAGTAACAAAAACTCAGTTTGACTGAAAGTTGCACCATCCCCTAGCATTGCTGTTGCTCTTTTCTTTCAAACCAGGGATGGCTCTCATGACGTCAGTCCCCGAACCAGGTTGGGCTTTCATAAAGAACCTTGTGTTCTTTGAAGGAAAAAAACTCTCCTGACAAAAAATTCCCATTTAAAGGCATGACAATACGTTTGTGTTAATAGCAATGTTATGTGCAGACGGAGCTGTGGCTCATAAACATAACGACTTGATCCTCCAAACTATGGATTGAGAGATGGTTTTTTTTTTTTTTTATGTGGGTACTCCCTCTCTGATGGTGGCTGGTTTAGGAACTGAGAGTGTCACCTCTGACCACTGAAGTTTGAGGGCAGAGATGCTGGCATATTTCTGGGAAATTTTTGTTGTTCTTAAAACATTTCTATTCTTAAGCTGTTTTATGCTGTCTGAGTTTTTACAGCCTGAAATATACAACTTAATATGTATAGATGTCATATAATTTATTCAGCATTCAGATTGTTTTTAGCTTTTTATTTTTTTCTTCATGAACAATTTCGCATTTGATCTCTCCATACACACACACACACACACACACACACACACACAGTGCATACACACACATCCACACATATCTATACATAGATGTGTACGTGCCTGTCTGCATACACATGTTGGGGCTTTGAAAAAGATCTCACTAGCCGGGTGTGGTGGCAGGTGCCTGCAATCCCAGCTACTCAGATTGCTTGAACCCGGGCAGCAGAGGTTGTAGTGAGCCAAGATCGCACCACTTTACTCCAGCCTGGATGAAAAAGCGAGACTCTGTCAAAAAAAAAAAAAAAAAAGAAAAAGAAAAAGGAAAAAAGAAAAAAATCTCACTAGGTGAATGGGCAGGTCAAACGCTGTGTGCAATGTTGAGTTGAATGGGTGTTGCCAGATCAGTCTCCAAGGCCGTCCTCTGATCAGCAAATCTGGTTGTGTTCATTTGCCTGCACCCATGTCAGTCCTGGAATGAGTAGAGATTTTAAAAAGATGGGTTCATCTGATGATAAGCATGCCTCTTCTTTTTGGATTCCTCAAGCAGTTAGGTGTCTTTTCATGGGATCATATCTATCAGTTGCATTTCCTCTGTCCTGAATTGTCTATTCATAGATTTTGTCCATTTTTCTTGGGTTGAATTCTACTCTTTTTTTTTTTTTTTTTGAGGTGGAGTCTCGCTCTGTCACCCAGGCTGGAGTGCAGTGGCACAATCTCGGCTCACTGCAAGCTCTGCCTCCCGGGTTCACGCCATTCTCCTGCCTCAGCCTCCTGAGTAGCTGGGACTACAGGCCCTTGCCACCACGCCCGACTAATTTTTTTATAGTTTTTTTTTTAGTGGAGACGGGGTTTCACCATGTTAGCCAGGATGGTCTCGACGTCCTGACCTCAAGATCCACCCACCTCGGCCTCCCAAAGTGCTGGGATTACAGGCATGAGCCACTGCGCCTGGCCGAATTCTACTCTTAATACTTGTTTTTTTTTCCTATTTTATAGGTATGTCTTAGAATAAATGCCTGTATAAAAGAAAAAAATTACCATTCAAGAAGAAAATTAATTCTTAGCAAAAATTTTGAATTTTCTTCCATTGTGTACTGAAGGCCTACATTTCATCCATTTGAGATTCAAAACAAGTTTCTATTTAATAAAATATTATTATAAAATGCTAAACTAAAATATTAATTAAAATATTAATTTTAGTGTATTATATTTTATCTCTGGGAAATAAATGAGCATTGGAAGGAGTGGAGAATACTTTTAAGATAATTGTTTTAGGTAATAGTATTTTAATTGTAAATACAATTACAGATTTTCTTTGCAGTGAACAATTTTATATCGTGAAAACTTCATTTTGGTTTTCTGGTGTGACATACCATTCATGCCCATAATTAGATTTCTCAAAACTGACACTTCTTTCTGAATCTTTATGCTTTTTAAGGGAATACCTGCTCAGAGACAATCCAAATTAATCAGTTGTGACTGACTTAAATGAAGCCTAATTGCCTTATTGCGGGTACTTATTTGTCTAACAAACCTGAATGAGGCCAGTGGCCCGCAGCCCCGCATGGGATGTTTTATATTGTGTCGCTGGGGCTGCTGTGATTGGTCATTTGGAGCCTGGACACCCAGCTGTTCGTGGGTCATTGGTTGGTTTTTCCTATTTGGGGAGAAAATAAATGAGAGTGTTCTTCTTGGCAGATGATGATATTCCCAAATTTCCTTCTCAATATGCAGAATGAAATGGATTGTGAAATGGAATCCACTGGGAATTGAATTCTTTTTGTCATTCTTTTCTTCAAGAATGCACCTTGCACTCTGATACAAAATTGTTCATTAATCCCCACAGAATGACCAATTTTCCAATGCAGTCACCCAAGGGTACTAGAGCTATAAAAAGTTTCCAAAGACCTTGGCTGCCATTAATTGCTTGCTGTGGCTTTCATCAGGCTGTGCATCCCCACAAAGGACTCCAAGTCCCTGCTTGTCACCATCTCCAGGTTGTTTGCTTTATTATTATTATTATTATTTTACCAAATTGTGAACAATACCTTCTGAGCACTGTGAGGCTGAGACAGAATTTTCGGGGCATAAAATAGCCACGGCCTGGGAAGGATCCACTGTTACTTAGTATCAGAGTCGAGCCACCCATGGGGTGATGCTGGATAAAATAGGCAGTTTGGGGAACAGGTTATATATTTAACTCTGTTAATTCTGAATATTAGAAAGGCAAGTGGCGCCTGAGAAAGTTGAATCCAGGATCACATCTTATGAAAGGAAGTGAGATTCATTTGAGAACAAGGGAAAGGACTGGTTGGTAATCATGGTGAGAGCTCACTTAGAGGTGGTGGTGGGAAAGCCTTGGCTTTCCTAGGCTGTGACTTGCGTGGGGTCACACAGAGGCTCTGGTGGGTCAGTCGTAGTGGAACCAAGCTCTGGAGAATGGATGGATTAAAGTCCAGTGACATGAAATATGACAGGGCTAGACAATTAAAATTAGGAAATTTCCTTAGCACTTGTTTCTTGGAATAGCAAAATGTTTCCTCTCCAGAACTGTGGCTCCCACTGAATGAATTGCAGTGTTTCAATCCCAGAAAGGCAGGATGAAAGCTGCAGACTCGAGATAAAACCTCAGCTCTGTGCTATAGCCCCGGATGTGCCATTCCTGCATTCCGAACTCTGCTGCCTTATCTGTAAATAAGAAAATACTACCAACCTTGCAGGACTGTTGTGAAAATTAAATAACATAAACAGATGGGAGAGTATTTTGTAAATCGGAATGCAGTAAACAATTGCACAGCAGGCACACACTCGGCCCGACTGTGGCGCTGGCATGGCTGGCTGTATTAGTCTGTTCTTGCACTGCTATAAAGAAATACCTGAAACTGGGTAATTTATAAAGAGAAGAGGTTTAACTGGTTCATGGTTCCATATGCTGTACAGAAAGCCTGGCTGGGGAAGCCTCAGGAAACTTACAATCATGGTGGAAGGTGAAGGGGAAACAGGTACGTCCTACACGTCAGAGGAGGAGGGAGAAGTGAAGGGGGAGGTGCTTCACACTTTTAAACAACCAGACCTCGTGAGAACTCACTTGGTATCATGAGAGCAGCAAGGGGGAAATATGCCTCCATGACCCAATCACCTCCCACCAGACCCCTCTTCCAACACTGGGGATTACAATTCTAGATGAGATTTGGGTGGGGGTGAAATCCAAACCATATCGCTGGCCTAGTTAGGAAAGGCATTCCAAAACATGGCAACTTTGCTCTTTTTACATTTAATGTTTACTAAAAATGATACATGTACTTAGTTTGAAGAATAAAATAACACTTTAATATCAAATAACAAAATACAACTTCAATGATATTGGCCACACCGTGCTCTTTGCCCAGTAAGCCGCCCAAGAAGAAACCATTTCCAACTTTTCTGGGAGATTTCAGACGTGGTTAAATGGTGTGACTGTGTTGCCATAATTAATTCACCAATTTCAGACATCAGTTAATGGCCTCTTTTGCTTATGTGTAAGGATTTAGCTCTCATTTTCCACCCCTTCTCAGCTCCCTTCCTTCCCGTATTATGTCGCTGTTGTAGTTAAATCTGTAATCAGTGCTTATATCATTAAACTGCATGAATATTGTTCTTTGTAGAAGCACGTCATGCACTGTGATTGCATCCTGCTTTTGTTTCATCTTGTGTTAATGCAGTCATTTTTGCTACCTTTTTTCCCCCAGATGTTTTATCATATCACTTACCACGGTATTTGAATGTATAAATATTGTTCTTGGTAGAACCAAGTAGTGAACCAGGATTATATTCTTTCTGTTATCTTTTTGTTTTTCCTTGATTTAATAATTGCTTATTTTCCTCCCCCATGTTCAGTTTTCTAAACAAATATCCTCACTTCTTTCCTGATGAGCTGTTGCATAATCTCCCAAGGGCATCCACTCTCTCCAGCCAGCTGTTTTCCTGAAGCCCCCAAGCATCATTGCCACACTGTCTTTCTAGGACTTCTCTGCTCTGCTCTTCCTCCTTGAATCTGTTTCCCGGGGCTCTTTCTTGATTTATTTTCTTGTTTTGCTGGATCGCACCCTCCAGCAGCTTCCAAAGAAAGGGTGCATCAGAGGAAAACCTTTGGCATTCTTCTACACCTCAAAATATCTTTAATCAGCTTCCACACTTGAGTAGGAGCTTGGCTAGGTAGATAATTCCTTTAGAATTTTTAAAATCAGCATTTGCTCCTAGGAAGTATAATCTTACTTTGAGTTTGCCATTCAGAATTGTTGTTAAGAAATCCTATCTCATTCTGATCTCATTCTTTTGGATGTGGTAAGGATACTCCCTCCACTTCCCCCATTCTTTGGAATCTTGAACTTTGTTTTCTTTATCTCTAATTTTCTGAGATTTTATTAAGATGTCCAGCCTTGTAGACTCTTACCAATCCTTGTGTTGGGCATCCAGCCAGCCCATTCTAGCTTATAATTTATGTTTTTATTTTAAAATATGGGAAATGTTCTTGAATTACTTTTTCTATAATAACTTCCACTTGTTTTCTCTATCTCTTTTTCTGGAAAATGTTAGGTAAGATGTTACACCTCCTGGATTAATTGTTTAAGTCTCTAACACGTTCTCACATAAATCCTTCTTTTTGACTTTTTATCTTACTTCGTGAGAGATTTCTTAAATTTTATTTTCTAACCATTTATTAAATTTTTACATATATGCTATCATGCTTTTAATTTCTGATATATATTTTTTGTTCTCCAGTGTTGCTGAGCTGGATGTTTTATTGAAATATTTAGTCATAACACTGAATACATGAAGATATTTTTGATGTTTTCTTCTGTTCTCTCCATCGTGTCTGCTTTCTTATGCTTTCTAGTTTTCTGTCTTTTGTGTTAGCGACTTTTCTTCAACTCTGGTATGCCAATCCTATACCTATCTATCCATCATCTGTCATCTCCATCTATATGTCCATCCATCCATCCGTGATGGTTAATTTTATGTGTCAATTTGACTGGGCCATGGAATGCCCAGGCCAGATATCTGGTTAAACATATTTCTGGAGGTGTTTTTGAGGGTGTTTCCGGGAGAGATTCACATTTGAATTAGTAGACTGAGTAAAGCCGACGGCCCTCCTTAACGTGGGCAGGCATCTTCCCATCCGTTGGGAACCTAAATAGAACAAAAAGCGGAGAACGGGAGAATTCCCTGGCTCTCTGCCTGACTGCTTAAGCTAGAAGATCAATCTGCTCCTGCCCTCAGTTCTCGTCCTTCTCAGCCCTTCAAACCTGGTTGCAATCTGCATCATTGGTTCTCCAGTTCTCAGGCCTTCAAACTGCATCACTGACTTTCCTGGTGACAGCATTCAGGTGACAGATTGTGGGACTTTCCAGCATTCAGGTGACAGATCATGGGACTTCTTAGCCTCCATAATCACATAAGCCAATTTTTAAATAATTTACCTAATTATATATATATATAAAATATACAATTAATATGTAATATAATTATAATTATGTCATTAACAAATATTAATAGTAATATATATGTATATAAAATAAATATATACCTATATAATACAGATTGAATATCCCTTATTTGAAATGCTTGGTACTTGAAGTGTTTTGGATTTTGATTTTTTAAAACAAATTTTAGAATATTAACCTATATTTACTGGTTGAACATCCCAAATCTGAAAATCTGAAATCCAAAATGTGCCAATGAGCATTTCCTTTGAGTGTCATGTCAGTGCTCAAAAGGTTTTGGATTTTGAAGCATTTTGGATTTCAGAATGATTTGGGATACCCAACCCAGAAATATTTGGGATATATGTATATCCTAAATCTCTCTCCCTCTCACACACACATCATATATATGTATATATAGGAGTTAAGAAGAAATCACTTAGGCAGATAGTAAGGGTAAAAGAGTCCTTGGTAATGCTTTTCTCTTTAATTGAAAGCAGCCCCAAATAATTTTCTAACAAAAAGCAGCCTGTAAAGTCAAGCTGCAGACATAGACAAGCAAACTGGAAGCTTGCACAGGTGAATATATATATATATATGAATATATATGTATACTATACATGAATATATGTATACATATATGAACATATGTATACATATATATGAACATATGTATACATATATATGAACACATGTATACATATATATGAACATATGTATACATATATATGAACATATGTATACATATATATGCATATATATGTATACATATGAACATATGTATACATATATATATATCCATCTGTATATCTACCTGCAGGAAAATATTATATGTAGTTTTATATATATATAGTGTGTGTGTGTGTGTGTATAATTTTTGGTTATTGCTTCTGTTTCTCTGAAGAACCCTGACTGCTACAACATCACCTCGTCTGTCTATCATCTATCTGTCTACCCACCTACCTACTGGGACCTCTGTGTGTGCAAAGGTGGTTGCATTACATTAAGAGCATCACTCAGGGTTGGCAATGTCATGAGGAGACTTCTCAATATCAGTAGTTGGAGACCGTTCTTCCCCTGAGCCTATTGAAACAGCTGCGTTGTGTGGGGTATATACCCTTGGGTTCATTGTCTCTTGCTGAGAAAGAATTCAGGACGTGGACACATGCGGGTGGGTTAAGAAGTGGAAAGTTTAATAGAAGAAAGGAGAGAGGAGAGCGGCTCCTTTCAAGAGAGAACTCTCCGAAAAAGGGGGAGTTGACAGACTGCAGCAAATTTTATAGGCAGGCTGCAGAAGGCGGTGTCTGATTTACTTAGGACTCACAGATTGGTTCCATGAGGTATGATGTTTACATAGCGTGCAGGGAAGGCTGATCTCCCCACCCTAATCTTGTTATGCAAATAGGCTTTCCAGTTGATTGGCACCATCTTGTCTGCTCTTTACTGTACACGTGGCCGACAAAGAGAAGGGAAGATGGAGCCGCCATCTTGAACATGGCTGGTCCCTAGTTCCTGCCGGTATTCACCTTTGCAAGCTTCCACTTTGCTTGTCTATGTCTGCAGCTTGACTTTACAGGCTGCTCTTTGTTAGAAAATTATTTGGGGCTGCTTTTCATTAAAGAGAAAAGACTTACCAAGGACTCCTATACCCTTACCGTCTGCCCAAGTGATTTCTTCTTAACTCTTATATCATTATTAGCTTTCTCCAGAGGGAAATTGTGTGAGCACCAATCTGGAGGCCAATGTGGGGAGGTCTGGGTGTCTATCTCCAGACTGTCAGTTGTACAGTGTTCAGTCCTGCCCACCACATTCACGAAGCGCCATGCAACTGCCATTCAAATTCTCCAGAAAATGACCTAGGTTCCTAGCTAGTGGTCAGTATCACATTGCTACCCTAGGACAAGGCAGTGGGGCTTAGACTTCCAACTGAGCCCCTGATTGCCACCCTGTTTGGTGTGAGTGTCCTTTTAGAGTCATGAGGCTCCCGCAGTGTCTCTAGGGACACTTCGGGAGTATCTCCCTTCCTGCTGGTGTCACAGCATTTCCTTCTGTGGCTTTCTTCCTTCTGCTAAACCGCTCTTCTTCGTGCGACCTGCCTGTCAAACGTCAGTTGGAATTGCTTGTCTGCTGATTCCCCTTTTCCATTTGACTCTGAGGATTTATGTCCCTTTATTCCTTTAACTTTTTTGAGGGGAGGTCACAGGAAGGAGAAGATATAAATTTATGTTCTCAGCCCAGTAAATTTAACAGAAGTCCAAAAGATTTCGTTTTGCAGAAAGGTTGTTGAATGATTGGGTTTCAGTTGATAGAGCTTATGGGAAATTGAGGACAGAACACCTTTCGGTATGACGTTTGGAGACTTAAGCTTTTATCTCTGCTAGAAAAGTAAATCCTATCCTTAATCGGATACAATTGCATTAGCATTGGCCCAGAGATTTAAGCAAGGAGAAACCAGCTCACTTCCAAAAGAAGTATGATCTGAGGTGAGAACTGGAGTGGTTTAGCCCATGTAGCTGGAGCGGTTCTTTATAATTCTAATTCTGCTGCTGTGAAGAAGGTGCCTCTTCTCATGGTTGTTGCTAAAGGTAGCACATGAAAAGAGCTAGGGAAATTTTGTGTGGGCAATTAGATTTTTTTTTTTTTTTTTGGAGACAGAATCTCACTTTCTCGCCCAGGCTGGAGTGCAGAGGCTCAGTCTCGGCTTACTGCAACCCCTTCCCCCTCCCCGCCAGGTTCAAGCGATTCTCCTGCCTCAGTCTCCTGAGTAGGTGTGATTACAGGCATGTACCACCATGCCTGGCAAATTTTTGTATTTTTAGTAGAGATAGGGTTTCGCCATGTTGGCCAGGCTGGTCTCGAAATCCTGACCTCAGGTGATCTGCCCACCTCGGTCTCCCAAAGTGCTAGGATTACAGGTGTGAGCCATCAAGCCGGGCCGGCAATTAGATTTTAAAAGTTGGATTCTAGAGGAATAAACCACAGTAGGTTAAACTGCAATCACTGAGGAAACTGCTGGTAAGACAAAGAGGTGGAAGATAGGTATAATGGCTGGTAAGCAGGAGAAGTGCGTCCACCATGGTGCTCTCATTTTCTGTGTAGGGTGCTGATGAAGAAGGGCTCCTTGCTCTCTTGGAAAGTTTTGTGTGTTGGGTGTTTTTGGAGTCACAAAGGAATGTGAGTGCGTGGTGAGTGACAGGGCGTGTTAGGATGTGCCTGAGTAGGGAGAAAGCCTGCAATTGGAATGGTGCTTACCTAAACGAACATTGAACCAATTTGCCTTTGAGGAAATAGTGACAGATTTGGCTAATGAGAGGTTGTTTTACATTTTCCTCTAAAGAGGGTCAAATTTGACATGGTGAAATTACCGAGTCGCTGTGATATGATTCTTGTTCAGCTGTTTTGTTTCAGACTTTAGGGATGTTTTACTATGCTGCAAGACATATGAAGGTTAAATGGGATGAACGTATGTTCAGATTTCCCTGACAGCCTAAACGTGGCCTCCAGTGTCAATGTGCAGTCGTTGTCCCGGTTGTGAGCACAGGAAGATTTTCTTACATCCTCAGGGCCTTGGTTGGCTACTTCTCCATCAGGGAATGTATCAGCATCAAGACCAGAGTGACCTCACTGAGGGTGGGAGGAGTGAATGCATTTTTGGGAGAAGACCATAGCCTGGCCCTGCTGTGCAATTTCCTCATGTGCTCAGTTACTCCGCCTCTCTTAAGCCGCTGGGCTGTGAGGCCAGGCCCAGTGCTGTGAGGGACGTAGCTGTGTGAGGAATGGTCTCAGCTGCTTGCACTCATAATAGTGAGTCATCCTAGAATTTGTGAAAATATAGTGAATGTTACAAGGGGAGCATGCTGCTAAATAATTGATGGAACAGAGACCAATGTTGTCCAAGAAGTTCCAAAGAACACATGCACCAAGAGATGTCCCACGACCAAGGATTTCATGGTCAGGTCGATTGAGGACTTTCATGTGCATCTCCCTCTTTGCTATTCTCCTTGTAAATCAGGACAAAAGACTTTGAGAAGTTCCACGGCAGGAGTAACCTATTTCACTTCAACTCAGCACTTTGGACACTGGTTTGATGATTGGCCTCTCTTCAGGAAAACATTCTTAACATCGTGAAGAAGGTGGGGCTAGGCAGTATTAGGGGAATGGAAGTTCAGTAGGAGACTAGGTACCTATTTCCCACACACACCGAGGTCAGCCCCTGTGCTCTGGGGCTGGCATGGGCTGTGCCTCTCCCAGGCTTCATGGTTGGGTTCAGGGGTATAGTCATGCCTGTGTGCATCCTGCTCTACTCAGTTCTGCTGTTTCCTCCTGCCCCTTCCCATTATCTTACTGCCTTCCCTGGCCTCACTTTTCTTTTACTTTCGTTCTCTCCTCCCTCCCCTCCTTTGTGTTTAATCAGTAAGTGAAAATGGAGATGGATCTGGCAGGAGGTGTATCCAGTCTTAAATAAATTTGATCTTAGAAGACAGAAAAAAAGGGGAAATCAGCATGAGATTTCCCTACTTTCTGGATTCTCAACTTCCAATAAAAAGAACCAAATATCAATTAGTCCAAGACAGTGTGGTGATTCCCCAAAGACCTAAAAATGGAAATACCGTTCAACCCAGCAATCCCATTACTGGATATATACCTCCCAAAATATAAAGAGTTCATTCATAGGGACACATGCATACAAGTGTTCATTGCAGCACTATTCACAATAGCAAAGACATGGAATCAACCTAAATGCCCATCAGTGACAGACTGGATAAAGAAAATATGGTACATATCCATGGAATACTACACGGCCATAAAAAAGAATGAAATTATGTCCTTTGAGGCAACATGGATGGAAATTATGAAAATTTACAAATATGTGGAAATTACACAACATACATGTAAATAATCAGTGGATCAGGGAATACATCAAAAGAGAAATTAGAAAATATCTTGAGATAGGCAAAAATAAAAACACAACATACCAAAACTTATGAGATGCAGCAAAAGCAGTGCTTAGAGGAAAATTTATACCTGTAAATACCTATGTTATCGATATGAGAAAGATCTCATATCAACAACCTAATTTTCACATTAGGACACTAAAAAAAGAAGAGGAAACTGAACTAAAAGCAAAAAGAAAGGCAATAATAAAGATTAGAGAGTTAATAAAATGGAGAGTAGAAAACTCATAGAGAAATTTAGTTAAACCATAGAGTCAGTGCTATTTCTGTGAAACTACAATTGATATTCTTCACAGAACTGGAGAAAACTATTTAAACATTTATATAGAATCAAAAAGGAGCCAAAATAACCAAAGCAATCCTAGGCAAAAGAACAAAGCTAGAAACATCACACTACCCAACTTCAAACTATACTACAAGCCTACAGTAGCCAAAACAGCATGGTACTAGTACAAAAGCAGACACATAGATGAATGGAACAGAATAAAGAACACAGAAATAAGACTGCACATCTACAACTATCTGATCTTTGACAAACCTGACAAACACAAGCAATGAGGAAAGGACTCTCTATTCAATAAATGGTGTTGAGATAACTGGCTAGCCATATGCAGAAAATTGAAACTGGACCCTTTCCTTATGCCATATACAAAAATTCTCAAGATGGATTAAAGACTTAAGTGTAAAACCCAAAACTATAAAAACCCTGGAAGACAACCTAGGCAATACCATTCAAGACATAGGCATGGGCAAAGATTTCATGATGAAGATGCCAAAAGCAATTTCAATGAAAGCAAAAATTGACAAATGGGATCTAATTAAATGAAAGAGCTTCTGCATAGCAAAAGAAACTATCAACAGAATAAACAGACAACCTACAGAGTGCGAGAAAATGTTTGCAAACTATGCTTCTGACAAAGGCCTAATATCTAACATCTATCAGAAACTTAAAACAAATTTACAAGAAAAAAAACAAACGAAACCATTAAAAAGTGGACAAAGAACATGAACAGACAGGTCTCAAAAGAAGACACACATTTGGCCAAAAATCAGATGAGAAAAAGCCCAACATCACTAATTATTAGAGAAATGCCAACCAGAACCACAATGAGATACCATCTCACATCAGTCAGAATGACTACTATTAAAAAGTCAAAAAATAACAGATGCTAGCTAGGTTGTAGAGGAAAAGGAATGCTTATACACTCTTGATGGGAGTGTAAATTAGTTCAGCCATCGTGGAAGACAGCATGGAAATTCCTCAAAGAATGAAAGACAGAAATGCCATTCAACCCGGCAATCCCATTACTGGATATATACCCAAAGGAATATAAATCATTCTGTTATAAAGACACATGCATGCCTATGTTCGTTTTAGAACTATTCACAATAGCAAATACATAAAATCAACTTAAATGTCCATCAATGATAGACTGAATAAAGAAAGTGTGGTACATGCACATGATGGAATACTATGCAGCCATAAAAAGGAACGAGACCATGTTTTTTGTAGAGACATGTTTGGAGCTGGAGACCAAACATTAACTTTAGCAAACTAACGCAGGAACAGAAAGCCAAATACTGCATGTCCTCACTTAGAAGTGGCAGCTAAATGATGAGAGCACATGGACACATACAGGGCAACAACACACACTGGGGTGAACAGTCTCTTACTAGCTTTTGTATGGATATATATTTGTATTTTTCTTGGGTGTACACCTAGGAGTAGAATTACTAAGTCATCTGGTAACTTTAACATTTTGAGAAAATGCCAAACTATGTTTCAAAGTGGCTGCATAATTTTACGTTACCACCAGCACTGTTCAGGAGGATGCCTATTAATCTCCATGTATTTATATAGTTTCCAAAGTTTCTCTTGGTATTGATTTCCAGCTTTCTTCCACTGTGGTCTGAGAAGGTACTTGATATAATTTTGATATTTAAAAAATTGTCAAGATTTGTTTTGAGGCCTATGGTAGAGAATGTTTCATGTACTGTTGAAAAAAATGTGTATTCTGTAGTTGTTTGGTAGAATGTTCTGTAAATGTCTGTCTAAAGTCCAATTCAAATCCCATGGAAGTTTCTTTGTCAATTTTCTCTCTCAATGATCTTTCTAGTGCTGTGAGTAGGGTATTAAAGTCCTCTGCTCTTATTGTATTCTGGTCTTCCTCTTTCTTTAGGTCTAGTAATACTAGTTTTGTGAATTTGTGTACTCCAATATTGGATGCATATATATTTAGGATTGTTATATCCTCTCACTGAATTGATCCCTTTATCATAATATAATTACCTTTTCTTTCTTTTTTTACTGTTTTTCATTTAAGGTCTGTTCTATATTATATAAATATAGCTACTATTGTTTGCTTTCAATTTCTGTTTGCATGAAATATATTTTACCACCCCTTTACTTTCAGTCTATCTGTGTCTTTACGGTATACAACACAACTTCTTTTTTTTTTTTTTTGAAACGGAGTCTCGCTCTGTTGCCCAGGTTGCAGTGCAGTGGCGCGATCTCGGCTCACTGCAAGCTCCACCTCCCGGGTTCACGCCATTCTCCTGCTTCAGCCTCCTGAGTAGCTGGGACTACAGGCCTCCGCCACCACGCCTGGCAATTTTTTTTGTATTTTTGTAGAGACGGGGTTTCACCATGTTAGCCAGGATGGTCTCGATCTCTTGACCTCGTGATCCGCCCGTCTCGGCCTCCCAAAGTGCTGGGATTACAGGCGTGAGCCACCATGCCCGGCCATACACCACAACTTCTTTATCCATTCCTCCATTGATGAATACTTAGATTGTTTCCACATCTAGGCTATTGCACATCTATGCTGCAGTGCACATGTGTGTGCAGATATCTTTACAAGGTGGTGGTTTCATCTCCTTTGAGTATTTACCCAGAAGAGGGATTCCTGGGTCATATGGTAGTTATATTTTAAATTTCTTTAGTAACTTCCATACTGTTTTCCACAATGGTTGCACCCATCTACATTTCCATTAATGGTATACAAGAGTTCCCTCTCTACATCCTCACCAACATTTGTTGTATCTTTTTCTTTTCACAATAGCTATTCTAATAGTGTGTGGTATTATCTCAATATGCTTTTAATTTGCATTTCTCTGATGATCAGTGATGTTGAGCACTTTTTCATTGGCCATTTTTATATGACTTTCTTGGAGAAATGTTTATTGAGGTTATTTTCCCATTTAAAAATGGAGCTATTTGATGTTTTGCTATTGAGTAGTGTGAGTTCCTTACATGTTTGGAATATTAACCCCTTGTCTAGTACAGGGTTCACAAATATTTTCTCTCACTATGTTGGCTACTTTCTTATTTTGTTGTTTGTTTCATTTGCTCTACAGAAGCTTTTTAATTTGATGTAGTCCCACTTTTTTATTTCATTTTGTTGCCTGAGCTTTTGGTGTGATATTAAAAAAAAAATTGCCAAAGCCGGTATCAAGGAGTTTTCTTCTCCATGTTTTCCTCTAGTAGGTTTATAATTCCAAGTTTTAGGTTTAGGTCTTTAATCAATTATGAGTTGATTTTTGTAAATGGTGTAACATAAGGACCCAGTTTTTTTTTTTCTGCATATGGATAGTCAACTTTCCCACCATCATTTATTGAAGAGACTGTCATTTCACCATTCTGTTTTCTTGGTGGCCTTGTCAAGATACACACTACTAATACATGTGTGGGTTTATTTCTCGGCTATTTATTCTGATCCATTTGTCTATATATTTGCTTTTATGCCACTACCAAACTGTTTTGATTTCTGTAGCTTTGTAACATAATTTGAAATCTGGAAGTGTGATCCCTCTAATTTGTTTTTCTTTCTCAAGTCTGTTTTGACTACTCAGGGTTTTTGTAGTTCCATATAAATTTAAGATATGTTTTTCTATTTCTGTGAAAAATGTTATTGCAATATTTCTAGGAATTGCATTGAATTTCTATATGGCTGTGGGTAGTGTGGACATTTTAATGATACTAATTCTTCCAATTTATGAACATGAAATGTCATCACATTTATTTGCATATTGTTCAGTTTCTTTCAACAATGATTTATAATTTTCAGTGTACAGATCTTTCACTCCCTTGGTTAAATGTTTTTCCTAGGTATTTATTCTTTTTGATGCTATTATAAATGGTATTTTTCTTTATTTCTTTTTTGAATAGATTGGTGTAAAGAAATAAAACTGATTTTTATATGTTAATATATGTTAATTTTTTATACTGCAACTTTACTAAATTCATTTATTAATTTTATCAGTTATTTGTGGAGTCTTAAGGGTTTTTTACATGTAGGATTTTGTCATCTACAAACAGGAATAATTTTACTTTTGCTTATTTGGATGCGTTTTATTCCTTTTTCTTGTCTGATTCTCTTGCTAGTACTTTTTTTTTTTTTTTTTTTTGAGACGGAGTCTCGCTCTGTCGCCCAGGCTGGAGTGCAGTGGCGCAATCTCGGCTCACTGCAAGCTCCGCCTCCTGGGTTCATGCCATTCTCCTGCCTCAGCCTCTCCGAGTAGCTGGGACTACAGGTGCCCGCCACCATGCCCGGCTAATTTTTTTTTGTATTTTTAGTAGAGACGGGGTTTCACCGTGTCTTGCTAGTACTTTTAATACTATGTTAAACAGAAGTGGTGAGAACAGACATCTTTGCCTTAGATCTTAAAGGAAATGCTTTTGGATTTTTGCCATTGATTATGATATTGTACACGTTTGATGGATGAATTCTGTGGTATGTCAATTATAAATCAATACATTCTACTGAAATAAATATGAAAGCAATTTGGCCAGGCGTGGTGGCTCACGTTTGTAATCCCAGCACTTTGGGAGGCTGAGGTGGGAGGATCACTTGAGGTCAGGAGTTTGAGACCAGCCTGGCCAGTATGGCAAACCCCCTTCTCTAATAAAATACAAAAATTAGCTGGGCATGATGGCACATGCCTGTAGTCCCAGCTACTTGGGAGGCTGAGGCAGGAGAATCGCTTGAACCCAGGAGGTGGAGGTTGCAGTCGAGCTGAGATCACGCCACTGCATTCCAGCTTGGGCGACAGAGCAAGACTCTGTCTCAAAAAAAAAAAAGCAATCTAACCCACAAAACTAGAGATAAGTAGGAGTGAAAAAAGAATATGTTGAGTTTATTCTGGAAGATTTATGAAAGGTGTGTTTGATGCTACAGCCTCCTGTGTTTTGTAAAACCTTTCGAAGTCTCTAGTTCCTCCCATCTTCCTCCCCGGCTTGCCTGGCCTCGTGCCTGCCTTCTTCCGCAGCATAATTTCCTCCACTCCAGACTCCCGCTCTTCCCTCCAGCTGTAGCGAGCATCTCTGTGCCTCTCCAAGGCGGTTCACCTCCTGTGAGCATCTCTGTGCTTCTCCAAGGTGTTTCACCTTCTGTGCCCAGATACTTTCCCATGTGCACTTTTCTTTGCTTAAAATACTTTCTTTCCTCATCTTCTTTTCCCACACCCTTCCCCGTCTTGAATAAAGCCTACCCATCTTCAGACCTGTGCTTCTTTTGGCCTTCCCATCACCACCTTCCTCACACTTCCCCACAGGCTGTACCACTTTTCTCGTCCTCCAGTGGACCCAGTCAGCCTTGAGGAGGGGCCCTGCGACTCTGCCCAGCCCACTACACAGGGCACGGTGGTGCACACCCGGTGCCCGGATCATGCTGTGGTGCGCAGGACCATCCACTACGACAGCAGTCCATTGTTTTGGTGGTGGTCGTTCATGTGTTCTTATGGTCTCTTTTGAACTTAAAAGGGGGGTTCTTATTTCTAGCAAAACATGTCTGGTTATTCGTGCCCTTTAATACAAACTGAAATAGGCTTTCATTTCTTTCTTCTACAGTATAAGACACGTCATTCTTTCATTACTTGGTTCTCATTTGTTATGAAAATTTTCCTCTCAAGTGTTTTCCTCAAGTGAGAGGTTGAAAATTTGGAAGTCTGGAGTCTGGTCCTCAGTTCGAATCTGGTAAGATTAGCTGCGATATTTAAACTCTGTCTGTGTTTGTGCACCCCGAGATGAGTTCTTTCCTCTTTTCATGCTGCAGCTAACAGGGGATGTCACCCATTTCACTATCTCCCAGTGACCGGATTTTAACAAACAGGAATGAATATTAATTTAGTTATCTGGTAATGATGGTATTAGGGTTATTGTGTTTAAAGCATACACATTAATGAAAATTAGCCCACGTTTTCACTGGATTGCAAAGAATATGGCTGTGTAAAGCATGGCTCAATATTTTGTAGGTGAGTCTACCATTTGACTGTATTTCAAATGGATTTCTGGGCAATTCACAGAACATCCCAGGTCCCTGGGTTTGCATATCTGGAGGTTGTGAGTCACTTTTCCATAGTATAGGGTGACAGAACCAGAAAGGGCTGGGGTGTGCTTTGTGGAGGAGTTTCTGACAGCCTGTATTTACCCATTGGATGTATATGCACATCTTCCTAAGCATTCATTTAGCTGACAGTCTGGGAAATGTCAGCGTTCTAATTAACTCCAGCTAGAGAAGGTTGTGCTGCAATCTGAAATCCCTTTGATTGATATGGCTGCAATTAGAGCTCAGCTCCCTCTCAGCACACTGAAGTGGAGAGAGAGTGAGGAACAGGCGTCACGGGGCTCTCTGCAGAGCAGAGCTCCATTCTGTATCCATAGCTGGGAGGTAATGTGTGAAGGGAGATGCCTGATTGCCTCATCCGACCTTCCCCACACTCCCAAATTGAGGAATTTATTACTTTTGTTAGAATAAAAAAGAAATGTACATTACCCTTTGCTTGTGTAGCTATTGATTTATTAAGGGGACTTTGGGAACTTTGAAGGTCATTACGTTAAATCTAATAGATTTTTTCCCTCATTTTTATGAAGTATATTGACAGGAGGGCCCTTATTTATCTTAAACTTGTAAGTGCCATGTGTAAATTTGCATGATCAAAATGACAGGAATAAGGATACAAGTTAGATTTTTAGGTAATTTGTATAGATGCTCATAGACCAAATAGAAAGTCTTTTTTTGAGAATCAAATTTAGCAGATCAAAATTCTTTGATTACCTACTCTGTGCCAGGAACTATGGTAATGTCGGGAGCTACAAAGAAAAACACCACACTGCCTTTGACCTAAGGAGGCATGGAAAGGCACGGGTAAAGAAACCCAACGTGTATGGGCACTGGCACTAGTAGAGAGCTAGGGGAGACATCGGCCAGTGGAGGGGAAGGAGTGGTCATCCTGTTGGGAAAACCAGGAGATTCCAAGAGGAGGGACCATTGAGTTGGTCTCTGATGCTTGAGAAGAATTTCAATGAGGGAAGAACTGGGGCAAGGGGCTTCCAGGCTGAACACAGGCTTGGCCGTGAAGAACCTTCATGGTGAGTTTGGACCACAGCTGTGTGGCCAGTGTCCTGGAAGGTGGGAGTTGAGAAAGGATTCAGTGTTGAGGTTGGGGGCGACGGTGGCTGCAAAGATAGAATGACCAGATTGCACAGGGCTGGGCGCACATGGCTTTGCCACTTTGTTTTCCGATGGTGGTAGTAGGAAATTATTGCAGGATTTTGGCAGAGAAGTTCGTGAACTGATCTATGTTTTAGGCAGGCAACCTCATCCCTGTTGTAGAGCCAGGAGAAATTAGAGGAAGGAGAACCAGTGAAGACATCATCACGATTGAACTGATGGGAAATTATCAGTCTGGATCAGACTATTATTCTTTTTTTCCCCGCTCAGTTCGGCCCAATTGCTGCTTTTGGTGGAACTGATTGGCTAGGCTGGGATAGAGGAGACAAACGGTGTACTCAGACAATCCAGTCGTAATACGGAAACTGGCCCCTCCTTCAGCTCCCAAACCCTATTAAAGATAAGGAAACTTATATTCCTGGTCCTTAGAAAGCAGAGTTCCAATTAAAGAAAGGGGACACAGACAAGGAAAACATTGAGCCCATGTTCCAGTTCTGAAAGTCAGCAAAATGTTCCACATTTCCCGAAGAACTGGGATCCTCCTCCTGTGGCTCCTCCAAGGTCAGGACTGGGGTTCCCAGGTGAGGGGCAGCCTCAAAGCACCCTCTTTTCTAATCTGCTGAAACACATAGGTGAGAGTTGTGCTGCTTTGAAGTTGTGAAGGTTAAATTTATGTGTCAGTGTTACTGGGCTGCAGAGTGCCCAGACAGTTGGTTAAACCTTATCCTGGGTGCTCTACATGAGGTCAGCATTTGGGTCAGTGGGCTGCCTCCCTAGTGAGTGGGCCTCATCCATTCCACTGAAGGTCTGAATAGAACAAAAGGCTAAGGAAGAAAGAACTCCCTCTCTCTGCCTGTCTTCAGGCCGGAATACTGGCCGTCTCCTGTCTCAGGACCCAGATTGAACTGGAACATACACCATTGGCTTTCCTGGTCTCTAGCCTGCTGACTGCAGATCTTGGTCTTCTTGGCTTCCATAATCACGTATAAATTCCTCATAGTACATTTCGCTTCCCCTCTCTTCACGCACACACACACGGACATGCCTACACATATGCCTGTTAGTGTGTGTGTGTGTGTATATGTTTATATATATATGAATATGTATATTTATCTCCTATTGGTTGGTTTTTCTGGAGAACTCAGACTAACATAGAAGTTACATTTCTATTTAAAAATTTTAATACTTTACCGCTTTTATATAAATAATACATACGTTAAGTCCAACAGAGCTTAAAGGTAAACAAACAAAAAAAGCATACATATTAGAAAAACAAGCAACCTAGAAGAGAACAGAAATGATATCCACAAACCTTGCTTAGTATCCTAAATGCCCTACAATAGTATTCTAAGGCTACAGAAACTATGAAACATTCAATGAGATTGGAATTATTATATTTCTAATCCCATGTTTTAATTTTAGATGTCTTCAACTTCTGGCTATGAAAGATGAGAGGATTAATGTTCTTATTGCCAAATTCCCTCTCTTCCCTTCTACTTTTGTATTTGTAATGCCAGTGTATAAGCATTGCTAAGGTTTCTAACATTTGCAGAATTTCCACATTTGTTGAATATTATATTAATAAATGTGATAAGACAACATTACAAACTAATAGTATCTTATGAGCTTTTTAAGGATGGCACAGATAGCACTTTCATCTTAATTTTCAGGGCAATTGATTTTTTTGTATTTTACTTTTAATTCGAAAGGAGTTTACTTCTCATGATCAAATTTCAGGGGCAAGATACGCCTATGAACTAATAAGCTTAATTTTGTGTTTGATTTATGAATATATTATATATATATTTGTTATTCCCCCTGAAATCCTGTCCTAAGTTCCATATGATTTCTTAGATAATTGAGTCAGATTGCTGATTTTTCCATTCTATCTTATCATTTCTTCAAGTGTAGGTTTCCCATAGTAAGTACATCCACAAAAATATTTGGACACTCTAAAATTATTTGGAGGGAAATAACGTAAAAGAATGTTAACTTTGGCCATAATAGACTAGCAATGAAATTTACTTTTTGCTGGAAATTATCAAAGGTCATGAATGAAATTTTACTTGTTAATTTTTAAAAAAATACTTTAGGCTAACATACTTTTTAAGGACATAAGATTTAAGCATATTATTTCTAAATCTCATAACAACCTAGAAGTATAGCTGTTATCTTACTGGTTAGGGAAGGGCCTGGCTGTGAGTGACAGCCAGTGACAGTGGTGTAATGAAGTGAGGTGGCTTTTCTCATGGAGCAGCAGGTCAAAGGTGAATAATATGGGGTAGTGCAGCTGCTGTGCAATGCCTTCCTGGATTTTGGGTTTCCTGTCTTGATGGTTCTTTATCCTCGTGCTTGTCACCTCATGGTCTCAACGTGGCTGCTGCAACCTCAGCCATCTTGTCTGCATTCCAGGAAGAAATTGGAGGGCAGGGCCTAGGGACCAAGGGGCCTTCCAGCAGATGCTTCTTCCTTTTAGAAAAGCAAAAGCCTCAATCAGTCAGCTTCTCATCTTGTTGCTCTGTCCAGAGTGGTGCCTTGAAGGCTTCTTCCTAGCTTCTTATTCCTAGCTGGAAAGGTGGCTTCGAACTTCTTTCTTTTCTGTGATGTTTCTAAAGTCTCCATTGTGTTTGCTGGGATAAGATCATTGACCTAATTTTGGGGACTTCTAAATAAAGTTTTCTCTAGACAAAGAGGTAATAACTGAGGATTCACTTAAAAAAAGAATAGCAATTTAGTGAATTATAGAATGTTCCTGTAAAAATAATAATCTCCAAACATGAAGTAGTCTGTGATCTTTACCTGTAGTTTTAATGTCAAGGACTTGCGGTTCTGCTGTCTCCAGGAGACTTTTTTGTCTGTATCTTCACCTCTCAATGCCATTTCCCCTGCTGTAACTTTGGTGAATCTGCTTATGTCAGAAGACATGTGGGGAAAAGGAATGCATGAATTGGTTTGTTTTTTGTAACTGGCTGTTAACAGCCTGAGATGAAAAGGGGAGGGATGAAGCTCTGCAGAGCCATGTGCGTGCCCGTGAGCCCGGCATGTGTGCTGCACTGGTTTCTCTGATGGTCTCAAATCTCCACTCCAGCCTGTGCACATGGTTTTGGTAATGTTACTCGCATCTTTTTCTGTCAAAAAATGGAAACAATTTATCCACCCCTGGAATTCTGGGCTGGCCTTAAGACTTGCTTCGATCAATAGCAGTGTTGAAAGTGACAGTATTCCCATTCTGGATTTTGGTCTCAGGAAGCCTTTCATGCCTCCGCCTTGACCACAAGAACAAATCCAGGCCAGCATGCTGGAGGAAGAGAGACCACATGGAGCAGAGCCCAGGCCATCCTTGGCCAGTCAACACCATCTAACCCCAAATGTGTGAGGGACCCTGGCCAGGACCAGCAGAACCACTCAACTGACCCACAGACTGAGGAGCCGTAATGATGGTTATTGCTTTGAGGCACTGTGTTTTGGGATGGTTTGTCAGGCAATGTTCTCTTGGCAATAGTTAACTAATACTGCATGTTTTGAGGTATTTTATATTCATTTTTACATTTAATCTTAATAACAGGCCATCATGTTACTGATACTGTATCTGTCTTAGAGACAAGCAACCTGAGTTTCACAGAGAAGAAATAATTCCCCAAATCACAGAGCTAGAAAGTGGTACATCTTTTCGTTGATGCCAGATTTGTCATGTTTCAAAACCCATTCCCTCTGCCCAGCCTCTCTGAATCTGAGGAGCACTTGTGAACAGGGGCCTTAGTTCCACATGAAGAGCAGAGTGAAGAGGTGCAGGCAAGACTTCAGCGTGGTCACAGTCCTCTAGTGCTGCTTAGAAACAAACTTTGTAATCTCACTAATGGCCTATCAATCAAAACTACAACGTGATACTGCCTTACTCCTGCAAGAATGGCCATAATAAAAAAAATTAAAAAATAATAAATGTTGGCTGGGGTGTGGTGAACAGGGAACACTTCTACACTGCTGGTGGGAACGTAAACTACTACCACCACTATGAAAACAGTGTGGAGATTCCTTACAGAACTAAAAGTAGAACTACCATTTGATCCAGCAGTCCCACTACTGGGTATCTACCCAGGGGAAAATAAGCCATTATACGAAAAAGATACTTCCACACACGTTTATAGCAGTACAATTCACAATTGCAAAAATATGGAACCAGCCCAAATACCTGTCAATCAATGGTGGATAAGAAAATGTTATACACACACACACACTCCCACACACACACACACACACACCATTGAATACTATTCAGCCATAAAAAAGAATGAAATAATGGCATCTGCAGCAACCTGAATGGCATTGGAGACCATTATTCTAAGTGAAGTAACTCAGGAATGGAAAACCAAACATCATATATTCTCACTCATAAGTGTGGGAGCTAAGCTATGAGGATGCAAAGGCATAAGAATGACACAATGGACGGTGGGGACTTGGAGGAAAGGGTGGGAGCAGGTTGAGGGATAAAAAATGGCACAATTGGGTGCCGTGTATACTATTCGGGTGATGGGTGCACCAAAATCTCAGAAATCACCACCAAAGAACTTACTCATGTAACCAAACACCACCTGTTCCCCCAAAACCTATGGAAATAAAAATACAATTTAAAAAACCCAAAACCAAAGTTAACGTATTGTACACAAAAATTTAAGAGGGAAAACCTCATAAGTGTTCTTACCACAATAAAAGAAAATAAAAGAAAAAAAAACAAAAAAGAAAAGAACTTCAGGTTCCTCTGCGGCTGGGCAGACGTTTTCTTCTTCTGCCATTTCTCCAATTTCCCCATGTGTTGTACTCTTTGGGTTATTTTATACTAGAAGGAGTTGATAGTGAGATGCAAGAGTCTTCTGATTTTTTTAAATTGACAATTATATATATTTATGGGGCAAAATGTGATTCCTTGATATATGTATAAATTGTGGAATAATTAAATCAAGCTAACTAACTCATCCTCACCTTACTTATCAATTGTTTTGGTGGCGAGAACATTTAAAATCTAATCTTTTAGAAATTTTGAAATTTACACTACATTATTTTTAACTGTAGTCACCATGCCGTGCAATAGATCACTAAAACTTATTCCTCCTGTCTAATTAAAACACTGTTTTGACCCACAACTTCCCACTTCCATATCTTCCCACCTCCCTGCTACCCCATCCTGTGGTAACCATCTGCTCTCTGCTTTCAAGAGTTAAGCTTCGTTATATTCCAGATGTAAGTGAAAGCATGAAGTCTTGTCTTTCTGTGCCTGGTGTATTTCACTTACAGTAATGTCCTCCAAATTTACCCATGTTGTCACAAATGTCAGGAGTTTCTTCTTCTTTTCTTTTTTAAGACGGAAGAGTATGACATTGTGTATCTATACAGCATTTTCTTTATTCATTTATTCATTGGTGGACACCTGGGTTGATTCCGTATCTTGGATATTGTGGATAATGCTGTAGGGAACATGAGAGAATGCAGGTATCTCTTTGATATAGTGATTGCAATTCCTTTGGATATAAAACAAGTAGTGAGATTGCCAAATCATATGGTAGCTTTATTTTTATTTATTTTTGTTGTTGTTGTTGATACGGAGTCTCACTCTGTTGGTCTCACTCTGTTGCCCAGGCTAGAGTGCAGTGGTGTGATCTCGGTTCACTGCAACCTCTGCTTCCCTGGTTCAAGTGATTTTCCTGCCTCAGCCTCCCAAGTAGCTGGGATTACAGGCATGTACCACCATGCCTGGCTAATTTTTGTATTTTTAGTAGAGATGGGATCTCACCATATTGGCCAAGCTGGTCTCAAATTCCTGACCTCAAGTGATCCACCTGCCTTGGCCTCTCAAAGTGCAGGGATTACAGGCATGAGCCACTGCACCCAGCCTATTAATTTTTTGAGGGACTTTCCAAACTGTTTTTCATAATGTCTGTACTTATTTATATTTTCATCAACAAAGTACAAGGTTCTCTTTTCTCCACATCTTCATCTATACTTGTTACCTTTTAAAAAATAAGGTCTTGCTCTTTTGCCCAGGCTGGAGTGCAGTGACACAATCATAGCTCACTGCAGCCTCAAACTCCTGGGCTCATGCGATCCTCCCACCTCAGCCTTCTTAGTAGCTGGGGCTGTAGGCATGTGCCACTGCCCCTGGTTAAGTAGTTTTACAGATGCCGGGGGTGGGGCAGGGGCCCATTGGGTTGCTCATGCTGGTCTTGGACTCCTGAGCTGCTTACTGTATTAGACTGAGGATCTTTAATATCTCATCCTGTTTCCAGGCTTCTGAACCTCAACGTGTCCTGAATTGAACTCACTCAAACCCACTTGTCTTTCTGTGTTTCCCTCCTAAAGAATGACACCACCATCCACGTGGCTGTCTCAGCCATCCTGAACTTCAAAATCATCTTTCATCTGGGATCTTCTTCTCAAATTCCAAAATTCAATCACAGGAGTCATTCATTCCAGAACCCTGATATCTCCTGAGTCCATTATTTTCTCTTTAAACTCACCAATGTTACTTGAAGTAAAGACTGAATTATGTATTTTGGGGGTTCTAGATACTGCCTTCCCACCAGCACGTGTTTCCAGTCTCCCCACTTCCCAGGCCACCCATCAGCCTGTCGCCAAAGTGATCTTTCTCACATAAGCATTTGAGCAAAACTTTCTAGGCATCCAATCGCAGAATTCTTCTCCAGACAAAGTTGTAAACTTAGCAACTGACATAGGCATTTAATGGGGCTTCACAATGTAGGGTGAATACATGAATAAATGAATGAAGTAACTGTTTTTCTAAATTTACTTTATATACATAAAATATTATCTACCTTTGAACATTGAGTCAATCATTGGCTCGACACTTTGATAGCATTAAGGGGGATATCAGAAAATATTTTTAATTTCTTATTTAGAAAGTTAAAAAAAAATGCCCTGGGTTGTACGGTTATGTAACTCAACCCTTGAAATGTAAAAATTTTGTCTGTATGCACAATTAATTTTAAAAGTAAAGGAATATATATTCATAGCCTAATCTATGTTTTTATCATGTGCATGGCCTCATAAATATATATATATATATATATATATATATCTCAGTGTCTTTTTTTTCTTTTTAAAATTTGGAAATTAGTAATATGCTGTTTGGAATCTTTGTATAATGAAATTCATTGTCATATGAACCATGCATCCTTAATTTCTCTTAGTTTCTCTATTTGGGGATAATTAATGTATTGAGTTTTTCAAAAGAGAGGTGAGACATGCATATTCCTCAAAGCCTGGATACTCTTGTGTTGTGGAGGAATTTTCAGGGACTGCCCTGCCATAGAGGGTCTCTTTGTCTTATTCTTCTCAAGCCAAATTGTATGTGAAATGGAGAGAAAAATGTTTTATTGCTAATTTCAGTATGCACTCATTGGTGAGCACATTTTCTCCTAATGGCCACCCTCAGTGCTGCAAAATGTCACTGAGATTGTGCAGTGAAAGCCTTAGAATTAACCACTCATATTAATTATAGGTTCTACTGATGAATTCATTTAACTTTGACCTGGGAAGAAAAGTCATAAATTCACATCCATGTACAGGAGGAGAAGAAGGGGAAATGCTATAGAGACTGTGAGTTATTTATTTATTTATTTTTCTCAGCGCTTTTTAGCTCTGCAAACACAGTCTTGCCAGGATTATTTTCAGGTTATTTGTCTAGAGTCCAGAGGAAAGTGACTTTGTTTATTTTGTGGATTTACATGCCATTTCTACAAAATAATCTCTTTTTAAAAATGGATAAAATAGATTATATTAAATCAGAAAGGAAATATTGGTTTTAGTTCCTTGTGTAATCCAGGTAGATTAAGCAAAGCATTGTTGGAAAGGGACTGGACTGTATTTGGAAAGGAAAACAATACAAATCATGATAGTTGGTATCATGAGAATGTCACAAAGAGCAAAATATGAAGGAATGCAACACCTACTCTGCAGTGATGAGAAAGGAAAGAGAAGAGATCCGCAGGCATTCTATCTACAAAGGGCAGAAAGGCCACTACAGTTAGAAGCAGAAGATTTAGGTCGTGGTTGAGGGTGCCAATTACCAGTTAGGTGACCCTGGACAAGTGAATTAACCTTTTGGAGTCTTGTTTTCTCAGCTGTGAAATGGGGATAATGATTCACAGCGTTGTTGTGAGAATCAAATGAGAGAGATAATGGATGTGAAATGGTTTTGGAAACTGAAAGCATTGTAGAAACGTAAGGGAAATTACTGTTTTGATTATTGTATTTTTAAGAACAACTCCACATCTGTAATGCCAACACATAGTCCCCCTTCACAGGCGCAGTGATGACCCCTGCATGCATTTTTTCAGTCAACAAGAGCATCTCATGACTTCTGGTGAGTCTCATAGAATCTAGGCATGCGGAAAAGTTTCTCCTGATGTCAGAAGTGATGAAGACTGTACAGATGATTCTCCATAAAAATCATTGTTCTGCATTTTCTTTTCTTTAAATTATATATTTGAAACTTTTATTATATTTTATATTTTAAACTTTTATATACCTTAGAATCTAGGCTCACATAATTTTAGAGATGCTAGGGAACTGGATAGATCAATTCCGCTTCTTCTACTAAAGCCAGGGAAACTGGGACCCAGAGAAGCTAAGTGAATTGTCCAAGGACACACAGCAAGTAAGTGAGAGAGCTTGATTCCTCTGAAGGTTCTTCTAAAGTCTGTTAGACAAAATTTCTTTTTTCTTCTTTTTTTCAACATTTATTTTAGATACAGGTGTGCATGTGCAGATTTGTTACATGAAAATACTGCGTGATGTTGAGGTTTGGAATATGGATCCCATCACCCTGGTAGTGAGCATCATACCTGATAGGAAGTTTCTTACCTCCCACCCCGGTTGTCCACAGTATCTATTGTTCCCTTGTTCATGTCCATGTGTGCTCAATGCTTAGCTCCCATGTGAGAACATGTGGTATTTGATTTTCTGTTCCTGTGTTAATTTGCTTAGGATTATGACCTCCAGCTCCATCCATGTTCCTGCAAAGAACACGATTTCATTCTTTTTTATAGCTGCATATTATTCCATGGCAATTTTCTTTATCAAGTCTACCACTGATGGGCACTTGAGTTGATTCCATGTCTTTGCTATTGTGAATAGTGCAGCGATGAATGTATGAGTTCATGTGTCTTTTTGGTAGAATAATTTATTTTCTTTCAGGTATATACCCAGTAATGGGATTGCTGTTCAGGTATATACCCAGTAATGGGATTGCTGGGCCAAATAGTAGCTCTGTTTTCAGTTCTTTGAGGAATCCCCAAACCGCTTTCCACAGTGGCTAGGCTAATTTACATTCCCACCAAGAGTATATAAGCATTCCCTTTTCTCTGGAGGCCTACCAGCATCTATTGTTTTTTGACTTTTTAGTAATAGCCATTTAGATTGGTGTGAGATAATATCTCATTGTGGTTTTGATTGATTTGCATTCTCTGATAGTTATGTTGAGCATTTCTTCATGTGTTTGTTGGCTGCTTGTATATGTTCTTTTGCAAAGTATCTGTTCATGTCCTTGGCTCATGTTTTAATGAGGTTATTTGTTTTTTGCTTGTTGACTTAAGTTCCCTGTAGATTCTGGATATTAGGCCTTTGTCATATGCATAATTTGTGAATATCTTCTCCTATTCTGTAGGTTGTCTGCTCTGTTGATAGTTTCTTTTGCTGTGCAGAAACTCTTTAATTAGGTCCCTCTTGTCTATTTTTGTTTTTGTTGCAATTGCATTTCAGGACTTAGCCAAAAATTATTTGGCAAGGTCAATGTTGAGAAGAGTATTTCTTAGATTGCCTTCCAGGATTTTTATTGGTTTAGATTTACATTTATATCTTTAATCTATTTTGAGTTAATTTTTGTATGTGGTGAAGTGTAGGGATCCAGCTTCAATCTTCTCCATATGGCTAGCCAGCTATCCCAGCATCATTTAGTGAATAGGGAGTCCTTTCTCCATTGTTTGTTTTTGTTGGCCTTGTCAAAGATCAGATGGTTGTAGGTGTGTGGCTTTATTTCTGAGTTTTCTGTTCTTTTCCATTGGTCTATGTGTCTGGTTTTGTACCAGTACCATGCTGTTTTAGTTACTGTGGCTTTATCACATAGTTTGAAATTGGGTAGTGTAATGTTTCCAGCTTTGTCTTTTTTGTTTAGGATTGCTTTGGCTATTTGAGCTCTGTTTTGGTTCCACATGAATTGTAGAATAGTTTTTTTCTAGTTCTGTGAAGAATGACATTGGTAGTTTGATAAAAATAGCATTGAATCTGTAAATTTCTTTGGGCAGTATGGCCATTTTTATGATATTGGCATGGACACGGAGTGTTTTTCCATGTATTTGTTGTTGTCTCTGAGTTCTTACAGCAGAGACAAAGTTTCCTGATTGTAGGAAATAAAAAACAACTCTGTATAACTTAAACAAAGAGAAAGTTATTAGAATGATACAAGTGACCCCAAAGACTAACAGGAAACTTGTGGAAACAACTGACCTCAAGAAAGTCTGGAGGCTTCATGGCTAGACCAATGGGGATGCTAACACCTAACCCAAAACAAATCCCAAATATGCCTTCTCTCCAGGTTCAAAGTACCAGGAAGAGGTATCCAATTCAGGAGCCTCAGTCAGCTTGAAGCCTGGCTGCTGGGGTCAGGAAAGGTGGATCTTCTCATCAGTTTTAGATGTAGGGAGAATAGATATGTATATTAATGTCTAATCCTATTTTATACAATTATTATACAATTCTATAATTGCATATATTTTATTCAATTATATAACATATATATGTCAATTAGACATTAGTATATGACATGTTGGACTATTACCCAAAAAGAGAGAGGATTGGATGTTGAACAGCAAAAAACAAGAGAAGAACACTCCATGCCCATCAAAGTCAACCTTTTTAGAGGTGCAGAAACCCTTCTCCCTCTTGCCTAATGTGTTTTAACTATCCTTCATGGAAGCACTGACGCCCCAGGCTCCATCAGCTACCGCACCAGCTCTAAGGGCATGATCTAGGGATGTCTATTTTTCTAGTTAAGATTTAATCCACTTACAATATCTTCAATTTAGGACAAAATTATAAAGTTAACCAAAACCAGTGCATCTTATACAAAATAAAATGAGAAAGGGGATGTCTATAAGACAATGATCCAGTCATTCGGGATGAATCTGCCACCTTCAAAGTCTTTGGGTTCCTTATTCTGTGTATTCTACTCACTCCAAGACATTCCTGGGACTTCAACTTAAAAAAAATAAGAACCATAATTAAGTTCATGTTTCAATCAACTGCTGATGAAATTATTAAAATCACCCTGCTCCTTGGGACAGTTCACTGAATCAAGAATCTCTGCTTCTTGTACCCAGAACAATAAATCCAGCCTGACATGGAAGTGTGTGCTTTTCTTCTCCACTTGGACCCCTTATGCAAGTCCATGAGTATTGTCAAGTTTTTGCCAGTGTAGGCTGATTAGTTTCTACAAATACATATACAGTTTTTTTTGAGATGGAGTCTCGCTCTTGTCACCCAGCCTGGAGTGTAATGGCGTGATCTCAGCTCACTGCAACCTCCACTTCCTGGGTTCAAGCAATTCTCCTGCCTCAGCCTCCCCAGTAGCTGGGATTACAGGCACCAGCCATCATGCTCAACTAATTTTTTTATTTTTAGTAGAGATGGGGTTTCATCATGTTGGCCAGGCTGGTCCTGACCTCAGGTGATCTGCCCACCTCGGCCTCCTAAAGTGCTGGGATTACAGGCATGAGCCACCATGCCTGGCCTACAATTATATTTTAATTTTAAAACCTCTACTCCTTGGTTTGAACTTGTCCTTAACTCCCCAGTGGTCTTAATGGAAATGGACTTGGGTTATAGATCTGAAGTTAGGGAGCGGTATGTGTAACGCAATGGTGCAGTGGGAGTCGTCTCTTGCTGCTCCGTCAAGATCTTAACTGAGATACTTCATATTCACTCTTTTTTGTGTGGTGCTTAGTGCTAAGCAGTCGGAAATACTTGAAATCACATAGAGAGTCTGAATGTTACTTATTTTGGGGGCAGCATGCAAAACCCGAAAGATTAAGGCTGCCCGCGGGGCGGGAGTGGGATCACATTTCATGCCTTACCAGCAATTTTCCCTGGTCAAAACTAAGTGATAAGTTGTCCTTGATGACAGCTCTCCCAGTGGTACTTGGTAAAACGCTGTGCTAATTTGCAAGGAAGTTGGAAACAGCACTCCATACGTGGTCTTTTCTCGCTGCTCCTTGCAACAGCTTACCACACTGAACCGCGCTATTTAAAGGCCTGTTCCTCCCACTAGGCTTTGAGCTCCCAGGATCACCAGAGCGTGGGCTTGATCAGGTCTCTTCATTGCCACACAGTAGGGCTTGGAGAAAGTTTGTCACATTAAACAATCAGCTGGAAAATTTGGTAATGAAGTTTGGTGCCCACAGCATTATCTAAGTTAGAGGTGCAGTCTACAAAATCAACAAGTTCTCCCCAGGAAAGGGCAAACATTCATAACGGATCACATTTAAGCTTCAGGCATTTGGGGCCAACTTTATGTCAAATGGCAAGAGGAGCTCATGGGCTTGGCTTTATTTTATTGCCTCTGAATCTTTTCTGGTCTGGGATTATGAGAGAAAGAAAAATTATTGAGTGAAACAGGGAAGTGAATTATTTGAAAATGAGACCCTTGCTTAGAATCTCTGAAGTGGCACTGGCAGGAATGTGATGTATCCAGTAATTACAGGAGGGACAACATTGATCCAGGGTGACCCTCCCTGACAGCTCGAAGCAACCAGAGGACAGCTTGAACCAAATCGCTGGCCCCCATGATCCCACGGAGTCACAATCAGTGACGGAGCCGCAAAACTCTAATTCACACAAGACACACAAAACCAGCCACTCATTCTGCAAGAGTTATTTTTTGCCACACTTTCACACATAGGAAACTCATCTTCTTTCGTGAGGACGACAATGACGAAAGAGAGGTGCCCTGCGAGGGGCTGCGAGGCCTTCTCACCGCTGCGTCATTCCTTTGTCCCACAGAAGCCCTGATTCTCCCCCTGTCGCCCGCGGGACAGCTGCCAGCACACAGGTGTCAGAGAGCTGGCTAATCATCGCTGTGTTCTAGTTACATTTGTACATTTTTGGAATTCCAGCTTTTGGATGATTTTCCTCTCCACCGAATAAAACAGTAACGGCCTGCACCTGACATTGATGCACGAACACACTTTTCTGCCCTTTCCTTCACTGTCAAGGCATCTGAAATTCACGAGGGCATCAGTAACATGCACAAAGCCCTCAGCAGATTCCATCCGAGGCCAGCCTCTATTCACAGTCCTTGGAAGACTCCAGGAGACACTGGAAACCAGACCTCGGAGCCTGGGAATCTCTGTCCCACTGTGCAAATGATTCGTGGTGCTTTCTCCGGACTGTGTCATGCTATTTCTGAATCTCTTTGCCATTACGCGTCTAGCCATCCACACTCAGCAATCAGTGGGACTGCTGTGTGATGCTCGGCTGGGGAACAGGGCCATATGTTTCCAGAAATACCACTCCAGACTTGCTAGCTCTGGACTTGGGGAGATCAGATGGTTCATAAGTGGATTTGGCGTTGGCAGGCTTTCCACATTTATTTTCTTCTCTGAGGTTTCAAATGAAGATGTTAAGGTTGGTGTCTGCAAATCCAAATTACTTTGGACTTTTTAATTTTAATTATTAGGGAGGGAGTTTTAAATTTTACTTTCCAAATAATTGATATAACTTAAACTTTTATTATAAATAAAGTTAAATGTGCACATAAGTAGAGATTAAATATTAAACAATTAATAATCAATAAATAGACCATATGCCAAACTCAACTCGACCTCAGCAATTACATATATTGCGATGGTCACGTTTTATCCGTCAGTTGGAAGGGAAATACTGTGGTCTGAATGTTTGTGTTCCTCCAGATTCCTATGTTGGAATCTTAACCCCCAAGGTAACGGCATTAGGAGGTGGGGCCTTTGGAAGGGGATGAGGTCATGAGGGAAGAGCCCTCAAGATGTGAAAGGGAACTGGCTTGCTGCCTCGCTTCTCTGACCATTTGAGAACACAGAACGTGCCATTTATTAGGTTAGTGCAAAAGTAATTGTAGTTTTTGCAATTACTTTTGCACCAACCTAACATATACCAGGAAGTGGACCTCAGAAATACTAAATTTTGTTATGCCTGGAACTTGGACTTCCAACTTCCAGAACTGTGAGGAATCCATTTCTGTGGTTTATAAGCCACCCAGTCTATGGGAGTTTGTTTTCTAGCCTGAATGAATGAAGACAGGGAGTATTTTTGAAAGAGGCATTTATTTTTTCCCTAGTGAAAGTTAAGTTTTCTTCCTCCAAAATATTTACATGGTGAACTTTTAAAGAAAAAATATGCATTCAGTGAAGTGCATAAACCTTAGCTATACAGCCCAATTAATTTTTTTTACAAAGTGATCATACCTGTACACCAGAGCCAAGACTGGGACGTAAAACATTACCAGCACCCAAAAGCCCTCCTCACACTTCTGCTAGTCACCACCCCCGACCACTAAAGGTGCGCATGATCCTCGTCTCTGTCACTATAGATTAGTTTGCCTGCTTTTAAATTGTATGAATGAGTTTACGTAGGATGTGTTCTTATACATCTGCCTTCTTTCACTCAAGATTGTGTCTGTGAGATTCTTCGGTGTTATCGTGTAGCAGGGACTCACTCTTGTTATTGCTATGAAGAATTATTATTTCAAACCACTGCAATTTATTTATCTATTCTACATTTAGTGAACTTTTTTCTTGTTGTTTGGATGTTAAAAATTAGGCTTCTGTGAAAATCTGGTCCATATCTTTTAATGCACTGATGTACATGTTTGTTAGATATATATCCAGGAGAGGAACTGACATGCTTGTTGGGTATATGTGCGTACCCTTTCAGTTTTCCAAAATGTTTTCCAAAGAGTTTTCCAAAGTGGATGCACCAATTTACTTTTCCACTAGCAGTGTATGAAAGTGTTAGTTACTACACATTCTTACCAATACTTGACTTTGTCTTTCATTTTCACTTTAGCCATTCTGGTAGATGTGCAATAGTATAGAATTGTAATTAAAATTTGCATATTTATGATAGCTAATAATACTGGGCAGCTTTCCATATCTTATTGAACATTTTGTGAAGAGCCTGTTCAGGACTTTTGCCCATGATTTATTGGACTTTCTGTCCTTTTATATTAATTTGTATGAGTTCTTTATGTATCATGGATGCAGGTCCTTTTCACGATATTTGTACTGTGAAGATTTTTCTCACTATAGCTTGCTTCCTAACACTGTCCTAGGATTGACAGACTTGTTAATTTTCATGAGGTATAATTAATCAACACTTTGGCTTAAGTTTAATGTCCTTTCTACATGAAGGATAAGAAGGTATTCTATATTCTAGATGCTGTATTGTTTTGCTTTTCACATTTAGGTCTACAATCAATATGGAAATGACAATTTCCACATGATATGAGATAGGGATCAAGATTCATTATTTTCCTGTGTGGATATATAATAGATTGATCATACTTTAAGAAAGTTATTATTTTTCCATCATATCACAGTGTCACTTTTGTGGTAAGTCAGGTGAGTACATATGTGTGAATCTGTTTACAGATTCCTATTTTGTTCCTTTGGTCAATTTGTGTATCCTTGCACTAATACTACATTAGATTAATTATTGTATCTCTGTAATAGACTTGAAATCAGGAATTGTAAAGTCTCCAACTTTGTCCCTCTCATCTTTGCTATTCTTTGACATTTGAACTTCTACAAAGGATAAATTTGTTAATTTGCACACACAAACACACACACATCACTGTGTTGGAATTCTGATCAAGATTGCATTGAATCTATATATTGATGGGGGGGAGGAATACATTTAAAACATTAAGTCTTTAATTCATAAACTTAATAGGTATTTCTATTTAAGTTGGTCTAATTATTTTAGATAATGTTTACATAAGATAAAATTCACAATTTTAACCATTAACCACTTTAAAGCAAAAAATTCATTTTTAAGTATATTTACAATGTTGCACAACCATTACTCCTATCTAATTCAGAATATTTTCATCACCTGTATGCATTAAGCAATCATCGCTCATTCCCTCCTCCCTGAGCCCTTCGCAACCACTGATCTCCTTTCTGTCTATAATAATTTGCCTCTTCTGGACATTTTATATTAATGGGATCCTACAGTTTGTGGTCTTTTGTGTCTGACTTCTTTCGCTTTGCATAATGTTTTCAGTGTTCATCCATATTGTAGCTTATATCAGTACTTCATTTTTTATGGCTGAATATTATTCCATTGTGTGTATCCACCACAATTTGTTTATCCCTTCATAAACGGGTGGACATTTGGGTTGTGATATAGTTTGGCTCTGTGTCCCCACCCAAATCTCGTGTTGAATTGTAATTCCCAATGTTGAAGGAGGGACCTGGTAGGAGGTGACTGGGTTGTGAAGGTGGAATTCTCCATGCTGTTCTCATGATAGTGAGTGAGTTCTCACAAGATCTGATGGTTTAACAGTATGTGGCTCATCCCCCTCACTCTTTCTCTCTTTCTTGCCGCCATTAGAAGAAGGTGCTTGCTTCCCCTTCTCCTTCTGCCATGACTGTAAGTTTCCTGAGGCCTCCCAATCATGCTTCCTGTTACACCTGCAGAACTGTGAGTCAATTAAACCTCTTTTCTTCATTAAGAACTACCAGTCTCAGGTAGTTCTTTATAGCAGTGTGAGAATAGACTAATACAGGTTGCTTTCATTTTTTGGCTATTGTGCTATGCTGCTATAATTGGTGTACAAGTTTTTGTATGAACATATGGTTTCATTATTTTGGGGTGTATAACCTGAAATGCAATTACTGAGTCATATGCTAACTCTATGTTTAACTTTTCAAGGACTGGAAAACTGTCTTCCACAGTGGCTACACCATTGCACACTCCTACTAGCAAAGTATGAGCTGTCCAAAGACTTCATACATTGAATCTACACATTCTTTTCAACGGTTGTTATTATTTTTTTATTATAGCCATCCTAATGAGCATAATGTGGTAGGTCATTGTGGTTTCAATATATATTTTTCTATTGACCAAGGATATTGAGTATCTTTTCATGTGCTTATTGGACATTTGTATATCCTCTTTGGAGAAATGCCTATTCAAATCCTTTGCCTATTTTTCATTTGGGTTGTTTGTCTTTATTTTGTTGGTTTACATGAGTCCTTTATTCCTAACACTAGACAATTGTCAGATTTATGACGTTCAAATATGCAAATATGTTCTCACAGTCTGTGGGTTACCTTTTTACTTTCTCAACAATGTCCTGTGACACACAAAAGTTTTACGTTTTGGTGACATACAATTTATCAATTTTTTTTTCTTGTTCTATTTGCTTTTAATGTTATATTTAAGAAACTATTGCCTAGTTGAAGGGCATGAAGATTTACATCTATGTAATAAATAATTTTTTATTTCTCATATTGATATTGTATATCTGCTTTTTTTCCACTATCGGTCTTGCTAGGGAATTATTAATCTTATTTGCCTTTAAAAATGGCCGGGCGCGGTGGCTCACGCTTGTAATCCCAGCACTTTGGGAGGCCGAGGCGGGCGGATCACGAGGTCAGGAGATCGAGACCACGGTGAAACCCCGTCTCTACTAAAAAAAAAAAAAAAAAATTAGCCGGGCGTGGTGGCGGGCGCCTGTAGTCCCAGCTACCCGGAGAGGCTGAGGCAGGATAATGGCGTGAACCCGGGAGGCGGAGCTTGCAGTGAGCTGAGATCGCGCCACTGCACTCCAGCCTGGGTGACAAAAAAAAAAAAAAAAAAAAATTAACTTTGGGCTGTTTTTCTATTCTATTCATTATGCTTTCTATCCTTATTTTTATTATTTTCTTTTTTCTACTTTTTTGGATATAATATGCAGTTTTTTAAAGATAGCTTCTTATAATGAATTTCTAGTTAATTGATTTTCAATATTACTTCTATTGTAATGTATGCATTTATAAATTTTCCTCTAAGCACTGTGTCAGCTATACATCAAGTTTTGAAACATTGTATTTTCCTTGCCATCCAGTTAGCGTATGTTCTCAATTGCTTTGTAATTTCTTCTCTTCTCATGATTTACTTAGTAATGTATTGTTAAATTTCTAAAAATTTGGAAATTTTCTAGTTATTTTCTAGTTATCATTATTGACTTCTTGCTTGATCTCACTGTGGTTATAGAACACATTAAATCATTTAAAATGTGTTTAGAGTTGCTTTTTGGTCCATAATATAAACAATTTTTATAAATATTCTATGTGAATTTGAAAAGTTGAGTCTATTTTGATAACTGTGTTTTTCACACATTTGTAATTTGTTTAATTTTTATTGAGAGAATTGTTTGACAATCTTTCTATGATTGTGAATTTCTCTACTTTTTTAAGTCAATTTTTAGTTTTTGCTTTATGTGTTTTGAAATTGTGTTATTGGGTGCATAAAAAGTTAAGATTTAAATTTTCTGTTAAGTTTTCCTTTTATATTTCAAAATTTCCCTTTTTATCTCTAAAATACTTATTGCTTTAAAGTTCGCTTTACCTAAGTTGAGTTATACTAGATGTATTTTGGTTAGTGTTTTCAATGTATATAATTTTTGATTCTTTTATTTCAAATTTTCTCTATCCTTATGTTTAAATATATTTAATTTAAGCAACATATATGTTAATTTTAAAATACAGATTACAAAACTTTTGTCTTTTATTTGTATTATTTACATTTTCATGTAATGTCATCCCTTATGGTCTGGTATTTAAATCTATTATTTTACTAGTTCTTCCCATTTGTACTATCTGTTCTTTGTTCTGTTTTTCTCCCTTCTAGCTTTGTTTTTGATCAATTGTAACTATTTTTAGTTTTACAGTTAACCTTTGCACCTAATTAGTTATACATGCTTTTACTGTTCTTTTAGTGGTTACAGTAGAGATTGTAAGACTGTAACATGCATCCTTGATTTATTTGAGTGTCAGTTAAAAATGTTTCTTCTATTATTTCCTGGGTAATTCAAAAACACTGTGATACTTGGACTCCTGTTTTTTGTGTAATTGTTGTTATATTTCAATCTTATATTGTTACATTTTGTATAATTGTTGTTTTATTTTAATCTTAAATCTTATAAGATTTTAAAATCATAATGATACTGTGTAATCAACTAGAGTTAACCACATATTTACCTTGATGATTTTCATTTCTTCCTATGTTTCTGAGCTTCTTTATGGATTCATTTCACCTTCTGTTGAAAAACTAGTTTTTGTTTCTTTATATATATCTTTGGTATTGTTCTACTCATGATGAATTCTCAATTCTTTCTGTCTAAAAACTTATTCATTTCACTTTAATGTTTAAGAGCTATTTTTGCTATGTCTTGAATTCTAATTTGGAAATATTTTCTTTCAGCATCTAAAACTGCCATTTAATTGTCTCCTGGCTTCTGTTTAAGCTGCAAATGTAGTTGTCAGTCTTATTGTTGCTCTTTTGAAGGAAATGTTCCACTTTTGTTTTAAATAGTTTTACTAATGTTTTCTTTTTCCTTGTTTTTCAGCAGTTTTACTATAATGTGAATTGACTTTTTGCAGGTGGAATTTTAAAATAATCCCCCAATGACCCCTCACCCGTTTGTAATCATCTCTTTTTCAGTGTGGGTGGGACCTATGTATAGGATAAGACAGCACTCCTGAGATCATGCTATGTTGTGTATAAAGGGATTCTGCAGATGTAATCGGGGCCCCAGGTTAGTCGGCATTGAGTTCATCAAGGGTTAGATTATCCCACTTGGGATCTAAAAGACCACTTGGGTCTTTTAAAGACATCAGATGATGTCTTTAAAAGCAGAGAGGTTTCCCAGAAGCCATGCTGTGAGCTACTTATAGGTTCAAGTGGCCTGTAGCAACTTAGAGTGATCTTCCTACAGTCACTGGAAAAAAAATGGGACCTCAGTCACAAAACCATGTGGGATTCAATTCTGTCTGCAATTCCGAAAGAACTGAAATGAGGTCCCCATGCTATAGATAAGAACCACAGCCCTGGAAGACGCCTGGATTGCAGCCTTGTGAAAACCAAGCAAAGGACCCAACTGAGCCCTGTGTGGCTTTCAGTCCTACAGAGCTGTGAGATGATACGTTCATGAAGTTTTATGCCTCTAAGTTTGTGGCAATAGAAAACCAGTACTTGCATTGCATTTTCAAAATTTTGTTTGCTGCTTTTAAATCTTGCAGAGAGATAATCTACCTTTTAAAATTCGTGGATCATGTCTCATTTTTGTTTTGTTTTTGTTTTTGTTGTTGTTGTTGTTGTTGTTTTTTTTTTGGAAAATATCTAGCCAGAATGTCTTCAAATATTGCTTCCACTCTGATTTTTTTCTCTTTTACCTTTCTTGGTTTCCAAGAACCTGCAGGTTAGACATTTACAGAGTATCTCATGTATTTTACATTTCATGTATTTTGTTCCAAAATCATAGATTTTTGTGTCTCAATCAAAAGCTTGAAGCATGCATGAGATTCTGCCACCACCCGAGTGGGACATACTCCCTAATTTTTGTCTCTTCAGCTCCATTAAAATTTGAAACATCTTCATGGCTTTTGAGCATCTCAGTAGGCCCTTTCTGTTTTGTATCTTGACTGATTGCTCCATACATGCTCCGTTTAAAAGCTGGTCCAGTGCTTCAGGAGGAAATTACATGCAGACATTTGATTTGTTTTCTTGTGTTTCCTGTATTTCTGGGGTCTTTTTTCTTTCAGATCTGGCCGTTTGATGGTACTGAACTTCAGTTTTATCTTCCCAACTCAGTAAGGCTTCCGTTAGACCTAGGCCACAGTTTTCTCTTTAGACTTCATGCCTCAAAGTAAAAGTTGGGAAATGACTATGGCGGAAAAATATGTACAGAAAGTACAGACCAACTCATTTTCCTCCCCCACGCTGGAGTCTTGACTTTTCTAGTACTTCATTGATTTCCAATCTTCCAATGCTTTAAAATTGTTCCATTTTTAATGTTGTTCTCCATAGGAGGGTTCTTCTAATATCAGCGACCACAACAGATCTCAGCTAGTAGCAGTCAAAACAGTGTAGTAGGCATGCTCTAAGTGAATTTTCATTTATCAAAGAACCGACACCTCATACTCTTTAAATACTGCTTGAGGGCCGGGCGCGGTGGCTCACGCTTGTAATCCCAGCACTTTGGGAGGCCGAGGCGGGCGGATCACGAGGTCAGGAGATCGAGACCACGGTAAAACCTCGCCTCTACTAAAAATACAAAAAAATTAGCCGGGCGTGGTGGCGGGCGCCTGTAGTCCCAGCTACTCGGAGAGGCTGAGGCAGGAGAATGGCGTGAAACCGGGAGGCGGAGCTTGCAGTGAGCCGAGATTGCGCCACTGCACTCCAGCCTGGGTGACAGAGCGAGACTCCGTCTCAAAAATAAATAAATAAATAAATAAATAAATAAATACATACATACATACTGCTTGAGAATTAACAAACGAGGAACATGCTGAAAGAAAAGTGCTCATCGTTAACATGAAGCGTGTTCATGATTCATGGCAAAACGTGTTCATGGTTCAACAGGCCTCTAAATAGATAGAAAATACAAATACTTTGAAATAACTAAAAATGCAGATGAAAGTCACCATCATTAAAAATCATGAAGAAAGAGGAACTTCAGTTCAGAAGCTGGGACACAATGCGGTATCACCTGACCTCAGGTAATCAATACTGTGTGTAACCTGCCTGCATTTTATAGAACTTTGAGGCACACCTTTGGGAAAGTTCTCTGTTATACCTCTCAGTTCTGTCACTCATGCCTTGGGGCCAAGCCTTACTTTAGCAGGGGGAATTTCATAGAGGGCGTGCAGTTAAAACACATGGGTTGTGGGAGTTACATGGAATGGGCTTAGAATATTAGTTTACTCAACACATTATGTATTGAACAAATCGCTCACATTCTTAGTTTCAGTTTTTCCATTTGTGAAGTGAAGGTTGATGTGACGATTAGCATGGAATCCCCATCAATTGCCTGGTCCATGGTAAGATATGTGTGTGTGTGTCTGTCTCTCTCTCTCTCTCCCTTTAGGCATTGCCTTTTCATGTTCAGGGGCGTGTTATATATGACACCACTCTATTACTTCCTTCTTACATGGATCTGGCTTCAGTAACTTCTTTTTCAGCCTGTGATATGTGTGTGTGTGTGTGTGTGTGTGTGTGTGCGCGCGCGTGTGTGTGTGTTGGGGTAAGGGCTGGGCTAGAAAGGGATGGATAGTGGGAATTTATGCTGTGGGAAGCTACTCCATCACAATTCTGATGAGTCCAGCAGCCTATTCTCTGAGTAATCCAGGCAGCATTCATTATCCCCACCAGCCAAGAGGGTCAGCTTGGCCCTGGAAGCAAAGAAGGAGAAGGTGGCAATTTCTAACAGAGCAGAAGTGGTGGCAGAAGGATCACCTGTCTGTGGAGACCCTGAAATGATGCAATTACAGAACCAGCATAGGGGGAGATTTCAGGGTCACCCGGGCCAGGCCTTTGGAGGCCCCCTTGTGATGGGGTGATTATGAGGTGCACATGTGTGCAGAGGTTCTGGGGATGGGCCACACCAGACATCTATGTGGAGAGGCAAAGGAAATGGGATGTTACATTCCAGAGCACGCCAGGGAGAATCATTCAGCTCAGATGTCTGTGGAATCAGAGGAGGGTGGGGGGACCAGTGCAGGGGGTACCAGAGCTGGGAGAGAAACAGGCTGATAGGAAGCATGAGGGGGTGTCACAGTAAAGATGGCTAACACTAGCATGAACTGTCCTGGGTGAGTCCAGACAGCAAACTCTGAAGCCTCCAAATCTTCAGATTTTCCTCAAGTTAAGTGATGTTCTTGAATAGGAATATGTGTTTTTAAATTTTTAAAAATTATTATAAGCGGCCGTGGGCTTGGCTGTTACAGGAAGGCAGAGTGTGACCCGTTAGCTCATCACCCGCCTCCTGCCTTGGTCTTATGGGGTCAGAGACATGGTGGGGAAGCCCACTGTGTTTGGGATTCCAGAATAAACAATGGGTGGGTAGCTTGGGGCAAATGTCAAGCTGGAGAAAGCTGCCCCCCTGCAAATTCCTCCCTCAGCCCTTTATTTCCTAGGAGCCCGCAGAATAATGCGTAGCTGGAGGGTGTTCAGAAGGAGTTGTATTTAGATTCCACAAAAGCATGTGACAAAGCCTCATGACATTTTACTTGAAAAAATTAGTTCAGATTTGATGTGAGCACATCCATATGGATTTCACACCGGCAGAGGGACTCCAAGCAAAATGAAACAGTGGACAAGGACAGTTTTCCGGGGTGGGTGACTCCTGGCAGTGCGTGCTGAAGACGGCACTCTCTTCTGCCACGGAGCTTCCATTCTGTGTGCCAGGCCTGAGTGTCCTCAGTGCACACTGACCCAAGGATAACGCGGAAGGCCAGAGTGGACCCACCTGGAGGACCAGTCTTCACCATCGCCACTGTGTCCCAGGAGGATGGGGGAGGGTCCGGTTGCTGTCTGCCGTGCCCCTTCCTCAGCACAGTCATTAATTTCCTTTCTCTCTGCGTCAACAGTAACAGAATCAGAGAACCTGAATGGGAGGAGGATCACCCCGAGGTCACATTTCTGTTTTAATCAGCAAGGAATTTATGGAGAGAGGTGCTGTCATTTGCACCTGCAGCTATGGGGTGCCAAGTCCCTGTAGCTATGAGATGGCTGAGACCACAGCAGGCACCTGCTCTCTACCTGCACAGGCCTGGACATTGATTCCTGTCCTCTATTCCCCCAGGGAACCGGATCTTTATTGGGCCCCTTTAGATGCTGACAGGGCTTCATATGTACAGGGGTGATCAGGCATCTTCGACGATGAGCACAGAGATCAGTGAACCTCGTCTCTCCTGCTGGAAAAGCGGGGTAGCCGTGTGGGAAACTGTGTGAATGTGGGAATCAGGCCAACTCAGATTCAAGTATGGCTGCTTTATTGGCTTTGGCAGCTTTCTTAACCGTTCAGGGCTTCCATTTCCTCTTCAGTGTGCCAAGAAAATAATGCATACTTGGTAGGAATGTGATGCAGGTTAAAATACTGCCTTACATCTCCAAGTGCCCTAGACCGAAGATGGTACCTGGCACATGCCAGAGCAGGTGCTCTGTAAGTGTTTGTTGAACTGAACTTCACTGGTAAAAGCATCCAAAGTGCACCTGGACCCTGATGACACAGTAGTAACGCTGGCTTTGGAGGCAAAGAGCTGCAAGAAGCATAACTAAGTTGTGTTTTTTACCTTTGAGATCTTTAAGGTGTGCATGGTTCTAGGGGAAAAAATCAACCAGCAGTGGCTTGGAACACAAATACACACTGAAAAGTCATCACACTGGGTGGCTGTGAGGAGCCCAGTCCTCTTTACCATGGCTTAGGAAGGTGGGTGGGATAGACACTTTATTTTTGTGTGTGTGTGTGTGTTTTTAAAGGTGTTTGTTGCCAGAACTGTTAATGTCACTGGCATTCTGTGTCAGGCAGAAGGGACAGTCAGACCATGGCCTTCATGGTGCAAGGTGGACCTCACGGCTGAGCTGAGATTCCATGGCTGGTGTATCAATTGAAAGTGAGTTTACAAGCTCCAGGGATCCAGTTTTGCCCGGATTATGTTCATGTTTTGCTTCATAATGGAAAACTGCCTTTGTCAGTTAAATAGAGGGTGGAAATGGTTTACGTCTGGCTTTCATGCCACTCTTTCCTCTAGATAGGGAGATGGTTTCAGAGAACACGCATGGCATGCATCTCAAATACTTCAGAACACAGAGAAAAATAGCCCCGTTCTGTGCAGAAGACAAGCAATCACAGTTCCAACTGTTAAGCTTCTGTATCTAGCAGGAACTTTAGATTTATTATCTCATTGAATTAATTTTTTCAGACCACACCGGAGTTGGGCATTGCATCCACTTTACAGAGGAAGATGCTGAGGAAGCTGAGGAGATGGGATTTTCACCCAGGTCGCCTGTCTCTAGAGCCTGCGCGCTTCCCACTGGGGTTTTGCCTTTTGTGGGATTGAAGTTTGCTTCTTCCATGTTTCTCAGTCTTCCACCTCACCCTGCTTTAATGTGGGGCTGAGGTCAGTGCTGGCCTTTGAACAGTGTGAAGCTCCAAGCATTCCTTGTTTCTTGTTTTTCTTTGAGATTAGGTTGTTTTTGGCCAATTACACAATACTCACTGCAGACTGCAGAGTACAATTCGAACACCACGCTGAGGTATCCACAGAGGCCGGCACCACATCTTCATTTCCCACGTATTATTCACGTGCCACACAGGGGCCTCAGCTGCCCAGTCCACTTAGTGAGAATAGTTCTTTGGCCTAAAAGAAAGAGAAGAAGCAGCAAAAGAAGAGGGCAAGTGGGAACTGCTTTCATTCCCCACTGGGGTGATAAATAAAGGCTTATTCTCCTGATTTAGTTTAAAGAGATATAAATTTAGGCTTACAAAGAGAATAGTTGGTGATAGAGATTTTCTCAAACACACAGGTTGGTCTTACAATCAGAAGACTTTTTTATTTCGAAATAAATGATGCATTAATGAATTATTTGTACTAATATCTCTTGAATCCACCCATTTTCTCCACTGCCACGGCCGTCCTCTCCATCCGGGCTGTTGCCATCCCTGTTGAGGAGTGCCTAGCCTCTCACCTGACCTGTCGGGTCCAGATGTCCTGTGGGGATAGGGTGCACTTTAGCAGAGACCTACCTGACCATGCTCCGGTCATGCAGCCTTCCCTGGGTACCATCCCTGCAGAGCAAATCTCACTCCTGGCCTAATCTCCAGTGCTCTGGGCTGTGCCCACCTCTCCAGCTCACCTCTCCTCTCTGGGACCCACACCTGTGCCCCAACCATGTGGCGTGATTTATGGGTTTTCAGAGTCCTGTGCTCCCTGTACCCCAAGGCCTCACACCTGGCTTCATTGGCGCAGCCCTCTGTCTCCACTCCCTAGGGCTCCTCCACCCTCCCAGGGGTACCCTCCTCAAGAAGAAAGGCCCCGCTCCTCCAGATACTCCCTGTTCCCCTTGCCCAGCCTGCAGGGTTGGGGGTCGCTCCTGTTGGCTTCTGCAGCATCTTGTTTTTACCTTGAATTCCTCCCACTATGTTGTAAGCACTCATTTTGCTGGACTCCATCTGGGCAAGAATTGTCTTCTCATCAACTCTAGCACCTACCAGGCTGCCGGGTAAACAGGTTTGCAGGAACTGTTGAATCAGTAATCACTATTGATGGATTTTTTTTTTTTTTTTTTTGTTATTCTTCATCCAGCATTTATTGGGCAACCACCACATGTCAGGTGCCAGGTTACCTGATGCAGCCGGCTCAGGAAGCAGCAGTGACAAGAACGAGACTCTGGCAGCTCTGGGCATAAGGTAGGGAAGCCCCCAGCCCTGGGGTCTCTGTCTTAGGTATGTTTCAGGCGTGGGGTACCTGGAGCTGGTCAAGGAGCTATTCCTTAAACTCTTAGCCTTGTAAGGGCCTTGAGATGATCTGGCCTGTATTTTTAATAATTGTTTTAGCAGTGGAACCAGTTCTTAAAATATTATCGTGCATGAAATTTAATAAAAGAGCTAAAACTCTAGACTATTCTGGTTGAAACTGGGTAAGGGTCTGGGACTCTCACACACTGCGTATTTCTCATCCCAGTTGCCCAAAAATGGTTTGAAAAAATACAGATCTATCCTAACAACAGTCTGTAAGAGGGGAAATGACTTGTGTAAAACGACACAGCTAGGGGCAGGGAAGGCACTAGGACTTGAACCTGGCTACCTTTAATCCAAAGTTCATCTTTTCAATCCTGTATTCCACACTAATTCCTCCTTGTAACTATCTATCTGTTATCTATGTATCTATGTATCTATCTATCTATCTCTATGTCTCTGTCTATATCTATCAATCATCTATTATCCATCATTTATCTACCAACCAATTATCTATCAATCATCTATTATCCACTATCTGTCAATCATCTATCAATGAATTATCTAGCAACCATCTACCTACCATTTATAATCTATCAGTCAACCAATTAATCATCTATCAATTACCTATCATTTATTATTGTTCATCTATCACCATCCATTCATCATCTATCATCTATCAATTATATATCAACCATCTATCTATCATCTATCAACCAATCATATATCATTCTTCTTCATTATCATCATCAGCAGCAGCCATCTATTTGGCTTTCATTCTGTGCCACAGAGGTAAGCAATTTCCAAACAGTTGTTCTGTATTCATCCATTGGCCATAATTTTCTATGAATCCTGACCTGGTCTTTGCAGGACTGACCCCTCTAGGAACTATGCTGCCGACATGCGATGACCAGCAGTCTGAATGTCCCAAACCTGTTCAGGAGGTAAATGCTACCTTCTGCTTCCCCTTTTCTCATCTGACCTTAGCCTTTGCTGCATCTGAGCCAGGGACTCTTGATGTCCCACTTTCCTTTCCAGTCCTTCCCAGGCACATGCTCCCTGGGCTCCTTCCTCTTCCCTGGACATGGTGTCATAACTGACTTCAGTTTCCCTTGCATCAACCTCAGTCTCTGGGAACAAAGCCCAGTACTGACCCTTTGTGGATGGCAGCCTTGCCCCATGTGCCTTGAGACCTGGGGCTGGGTGCTTTCCCATGCACTTGTTGGCTTCTCCTTCAGTAAGACTCTATGATGCTGGGCCATGGGCTGCTGTGGAGACTAAGCTTCCATCCACTTTGCAGTGCCTTGAGTGCTGGATCTGTGGTGTGGGAGATGGTGAAGGGAAAGGGCTCTGGTCTGCACTATCTTTCTGGTCGCTCCAGAATCAGCCCACAGAAGCTCCATCAATATCACCACATGGCTGCCATAGTCACCCCAGGCAACTTTGTGCAACTGCAAAGCGCAGAGAAAGTGCAGAGGGCTCTGTGGGTGTGAATTCCTGATGAGTCCTAGAGGTGGAGTACATCATTCTCACCTGCCATTCTTGGCCAGAACTTTGACACATGGCTCCCCTTGAAGACAAGGGGGCTTGAAAATATGGTTGCTGGATGGGCTGCTGTTTTTCAATAGCAACTTTACATTATGAAAGGGAGCAGGGATCATTGTTAGACAGTCAACAATCTCTGTAAAACATGGCACTCATCTGATGTCCAGTGTTTTGTAAACTGCTCTTTTATATATTTTGTGCATTCATTGGTTGTTTCAGGCAGGAGAGTAAATCCAGTTCCAATCTGCCCACCTTGGCTAAAGTGGAATTCTCTTACTGCTTTATTCTTCACGCCTCTTTAAAAATTTTACTTGAGTGTTTTCCTTAGAGTTTACTGTATCTATCTATCTGTCTGTCTATCTATCTATCTATCTATCTATCTATCTATCTATCTATCTATCTATCTATCTATCTATCTATCTATCTATCTATCTATCTATCTATCTATCTATCTATCTAATCTATCTATCTCTATACCTTTAATTAATCATTGTCTACCCTCCAGTTCTATAATACCACTCTACTTGTAGTGTAAGATCTTACAACAGTATACTCCTGATTTCTTCTTCCTGTCTTTTATGTTACTGCCTTATATTTTATTTTTACATATGTTATAAACTGACAATGCATGGATACTAGGTTTGCTTTGGACAGTCAGTTATCCTTTAGAGCAATTAAAATGAAAAAATCCTTTTTAAATTTACTTTCACTTATGCCATTTTCAGTTGTCTGCAGATCTAAGTTTGCCATTTTCAGATTAAGTTTGCTTGAAGAACTCCCTTTAATATTTCTTACAGATAAAATCTTGTGGCAATTAATTCTCTCAGTTTTTGTCTCAGAAAAAGCCCTTTATTTTTCTATCCTTTTGACAAATGTTTTTACTTGGTATAGAATTCCAGGTTGACAGTTTTTTCTTTGTGCTCTCAGCACTTTAAAGATTGTAATCTATTGTCTTTTGCTTTGCATAGTTTTTTAACAGAAGTCTACTGTAATTTTTGTTTGTTTGTTTTTGGATGCTATGTGTCTTTTTTCTCTGGCTTCCTTCAAAATTTTTCTTTACCTTTAGCTTTCAGCAGTTTGAATATGTATGCATTTTTGTCTATTTGTTTTGTTGATATTTATCCCACTGGGATTTCTTTGAGCTCAATAGTTGTGTATTTTTGGTGTGTTTCACTAATTTCGGGAAAACCTTGGCCATTACTTATTGAAATATTTTTTCTTCCACACTGCCCCCCTTTTTTCCATCTGGGATTCCAATTATATCTATACTAGATCATTTTCTACCGCCCCATAACTCTTGCATGCTGTTTCCTATTTTGTCACTGTTTTATCTTTGTCTTTCAATCTGGCTGATTGCTATTGACATTCAAGTCACTGGTTCTTTACTGAGATGCCTTAAGACTACTGATGGGCCCATCAGAAACATTCTCTATTTCTGTTCCTGCCTATTGCAGCCTCCCTTCCACTATTTCTAGTATTTATAGTTGACTCTTACATTTTTAAATTTTTTTTGAGGCAAGATCTCACTCTGTTGCCCAGACTGCAGTGCAGTGGCATGATCACGGCTCACTGCAGCCTTGACTTCCCAAGGCTCAAATGATCCTCCCGATTCAGCCTCCCGAGTAGCTGGACTTACAGGTGTGTAACACTATGCCTGACTAATTTTTGTATTTTTTGTAGAGATGGGTTCTCACTCACTCTATTGCCAGGCTGGTCCCGAACTCCTGGGCTCAAGCAATCAGCCCAACTCGGCCTCCCAAAGTGTTGGGATTACAGGTGTGGGCCACCACACCTGGCCTGATTCTATCTTAGAGTTTTCGTCTCCTTACTGAATTTCCCCATTTCTTTTTGCATGTTGCCCATTTTTTACTTTAGCACTTTTAACATATTTTTCATCGTTATTTTAAATTTCCATATGATAGTTTCAATGCCAGGGTCATATTTGTATCTGGTTCTGTTGTGTACTTTGTCTCTTGATTGCATGTATATGTTTGCCTTGCTTCTTTGCATAGCTCACAGTTTTTGAACACTTTTCACAGAACAGTAGAGTCTGAGGAAACAGAATTTATACCTGAAAATGAACATACAATTTCCTTCCCCATGCCTTTAGTGTGGGGAGTTCAGTTAATCGAGTCAGTAGTGGCTCTTGCTTTGGATTTTGTTGTTGATGGGGTCACCCCCAGGGTGTCTCAGCCTTCTAGGGGTCCCTTTTGTTTAGGGTGGATTTACTGGGAGATTTTTGTCAATGACTGTGCCACCTTCAGCTTTAGATCTTCCCTGTGCATCTGCACCTCAGAAAGGCACCCCTTTGTCCTCATTCTTCCCCAGCAGTCAACTGCATTTCCTTGTTACTGGGTGCCTCCAGCCTGGTGCTGGGGTGAGGGTGATGGCATTCCTTCCCATGCTGGGTTAGCTTCAGTCTCTGGTAGGCCCCGTGTCCCTGCATCTCAGGGCTGGGGTCTTCAACCTGATCCTACCTTTCTCCAGCAGTACAGGTGTCTCACTCTCCGGGCCTAAGGTATTTTCCAGCTCCTCTTTCAGGCGTAGTGGGCCTTCTCTTGCGTTCTGGAGTAGAAAGCTTTAGGTCTTCTTTTCCATGGGCACTTCCTCCCTTTATCACAGTGGCTGCCATTTCTCCTCGTCTGTTACTTGGTGAACCTGAAAAAAAGAACCTATGAATTTGTGTGAATTCCTTTTTTCTTTTCTTTGCTTCCAGTGGTTCCATACTCTTGCACTAGCTCACATTTGTTCTTTAGTAACTTGTTCAAACTTTCAGCTGAATTCTTCTTGCTAGCTTCTATGCTGCCCACCAAAAGCAAGTGTTTGAGTTTCATCACTCCTCTATGGCTGTTTCCTTAGGATCTGGGTTCACTGGTGTCACTCTGACTTCAGCTCTCTATTGGATTCAAGTAAAGATATTATTCTATGGATTATATGTCTTTTTTTGTATTGTGGTGAAAGCAGGCATGATGTTATCTAGCTTTCTACCTTTTAAGGGGAAGCCAGAATCTGCTTTTTTTTTTTTTTTTTTTTGAGATGGAGTCTTGCTCTGTTGCCTAGGCTGGAGTCTAATGGAGCAGTCTCAGCTCACTGCAACCTTTGCCTCCTGGATTCAAGCAATTCTCCTGTCTCAGCCTTCCAAGTATCTGGGATTATAGGCATGTGCCAACATGCCTGGCTAATTTTTGTATTGTTAGTAGAGATGAGGTTTCGCCATGTTGGCCTGTCTGGTCTCGAATTCCTGACCTCTGATGATCCGCCCTCCTCGACCTCCCAAAGTGCTGGGATTACGGGCATGAGCCACCGCGTCCAGCCTGCCTTCATATTTTAAATTTACTAGTAGCTCTTTTAGTTCTCTCAATATTTTCTTTCTGAGCATCCTGTTCTTGCAATATGGGTGCAGTATCTTCTCTCATAGGTGACTATTAATGATAATGTCTCCTTCTTAAGTTTCTTTTTTCCATTATAGTCTCTGCTTCCTACAGGTTGCTTTGCTCCCATTTGATTGTTCTGGTCACTGGCTTCCTTGTTAGGAGCACTTCTCTGATGTCTAGAATTCCTTGACCATCAGCTCATGATTAAGAGTGACAGGTCAGCAATCAGTTTCGCAGTTCTGAAAGCTTGAGCAGAGTTGGTCAACCGTGGGCTTCCCTGCAGAGCCTCTGATGTCAGCTTCTTGGTTCTTTCCTCTTTGGTGACTCAGAGTCCCAAAAGGAGGTCCTTCCAGTCTCCCATATGGAGAAATATGTCTGGCTGCCTCCTGAAAGCTGAGTATCTGGTTCCAGAGTATTTCATTTCAGTTTTAAAGGGACTTTACAAATGTCTTTCTGGAATACTATTCCTCTTTCTTTGTTTATTACTCCTTTTTCAAATCTAGGAAAAGTTGTGCCTATTTAGAATGCCTAAATAGACTTGAACATTTAATTAAACTCTGCAGGATGGCCTTGTTCCTACTTTCCTATCAACTTCCTAGGAGTGTAAACATTAGACTTTCAAGCCCAGAACAAAGGACTTTTATGTGCTTCTCCCTTTCAGCCCTGAGACTGGGTGCAGGCTCACAGATCCTCCATGTTTATGAAGAGAAAAAAGTTATGAAGAGGCTGATTAGCCAAAGCCTCAGCCCTGGGCTCCTGGTGAGTGCTGGGCAGAACGTTGCTTTGCTTCTGCATCTATGTTTGTGCCATGCTGCTCAGGATTTTAGACTTTCTTCCAGAGACCAGGAGCTCATCTGCACCAACAAAGAGTGATGGCAAATGGTCAGAGGAAAAAGGCGGCCAGAGCTGGCAAGACTTAGGAGGTGGCCCTGCGGTAGGGAGGAGGGTGTGTTTCTCCTTCTCATCACCGGCTGCAATCCCCTGGGGCTTGGCATCTTGCCAAGCTGTTGCACATCCATCCTGTGAATCCTCCCAATGGCCTGCGAGCCAGGAACAATGAATTTTATGACCCCCGCCCCCCTCCCCCACTTAAAAGTTGGGTACATTGAGGCTCAAGAGGAAAGGACTTTCCTAAGGAAGAGTGCTTCTGTGTGCGCAGCAAAGAGCTGACGTCTCAGGGGCTTGACGCTGCAGCCGTTGGTGGGCGCTAGCCCGAATTAATGAAGTGGGGCTTCACCAACACCTGGGTATGTGCGGAAACTTGGGATGGGCTCGTGTACAGTTAATGAAGAGAAATCCTTGGCACCTGGTTTAAGAAGTGGAGAAGCTGAGGTAATGGGTGCATGGCTGGCTGGCCTAGAAGTACAGAGCTCTCAGGTACCTGTGGGCAGTCTCTACCCTTGGCCATAGACAGGTGGCTTATGGCCTCTGCAGTGCTGTCTGTGCAACTGATTTCTTCATCATGAAGGTTACAGATGAGCTTGTTCTCCACTCTGCATTAACATAAATTCTGAATTAGTAATGCTGAAATAAATAAATTCTCATTGTGAAATACGTGAGAGGGAGGTGGCCGGGCAGGCAGCTGGGAAAGCAGGGCGACTTTGGACAGGAGCACTCTTCGGCTTCATTCACTCTGTGACCCCCAGCCTCCTGCCAGCCAGTCAGGTTCTAGCTGAGGTTTGCCTGCTTTTCCTAGTGTGGCCCATAAGTATCTCCAGGCACACACAGCAGACTTTCCTGGTTGCCCGTGATTGGCCTCTTCATTTGAGTTTCTTTAAAAAACAAAACTGGGTAGGAGCCCCTTAGCATTCCAGCGGGGCTGCCTGTGCTAATGTGCTAGAGGATGCCGGGCCGCTCGTGTGCCCAGAGCTTGAGAAATGACCAGACAGTGCCAGGCTCCTGGTGTTAGCTGTCAGCAGCGCCGGTAGGATAATAAATCAACCTGTCTCATGTCAGGGGTCAGCTCGTTTGATGTTTAAAGCATTTGGGCCAATCTAATCAGCCCGGGCATAGCCCATCCGAGCATGAGCCGCTGCCGCCATGACGAAGCTGAGCTTGCTCTGAGCCGATGTTCCCTGACCTGACGGCTTTGGGGCCTTGGGACCAGGCAGGTGCAAAGTACAGAGTCTGGAGTTGAGGGACAGGGGCCTCCTGCTAGCGTGCGTTAGCCGGGAGAAAATCTTGTATTTGGGAATGGCGGGGGCCAGTTACCAGCTGTTTAGCGTGAGGAAGACTTGGCTTTAATGCTTCATTTGGTAACCCTCTTAGTGCACTTAGGAGCAGGGCCGGCTCTGCAATTTGCGGGGCCCCGTGCACAATGAAATTGTGGGGCCCTTTGTGTAAAAAGTGAGAGTGAAGTACCTTTGACGGCGGTGAAATGTAAGCTTTATCCTTTCTTCCACGGTCTTGCTCTTCACAAGGCAGGTTTTTATTTGATAATTACTGCAGTTCTAAATAAAACAAATAAAAATTTGAATTATCAGCATACATTTTACCTTTCGTCTTCATACTATGCAATGTTAGTTTTAAATGTAAATATGAGGATTTAACTTGCACAAAGAATCATATAGTGACACAATTCGTATTTCACGGCTTGTCTCCGGTGGGTGCCATGGAGAGATCAATCTGCAGTGAGCCAGGGAGGTTGAAGGAGGGACGGTCTCCCAGGCACAGAGCCAGTGAGGAGCGCTGCCTAGGCACTGGCGTCCTTGTGAACCCTGACAAGTGCCCAAGGCCCTCTCGACCCCTGTGTCCTGGCAGGGGACAGACTCTGGGAACCTCTGGACCCCTGTGTCCTGGCAGGGGACAGGCTCGGGGGAATTTGAGCCAAACATTTCCCCTCCACAGCCCACAGCCCCAACGAGAACATACAGGTGGCCCCAGGATCTTTACACCTTGGTGGAGAAACAGGCTCAGGATGTGGGTCAGGAACGACAGTAGGCGCCACCCCACCCAACGCCGCCCGCCCAGGCGGGGATGTGGGCCCTCCATGCTGAGGCCCCCGGGCAGAGGCCCCCCAAGGCTTGGATGACAGCAGGTGGTAGAGCAGAGGCAGGGCGGCCAGGTGAGGATGGCTGGGGCTTTGGAGCTGGTGGCCCGGACCTCACTTTGGAGCTGGTGGCCCGGACCTCACCCCAGGGAGGCGTGTGGTGGGGCCTCGGGTGGCCGAGCCTCCATTGTCTTGTTGATTTCTCTTGCAGAACACAAGTGCAGAGACAACATCAACAGACATTCGCGATAATGACAGCAGCACTGCGACCTTCTGAGCGGGCGGCGGGGCCTGCGTAGGTCGTCCCCATGCAGCCAGCCCTGCGGAGGTGGCGCCCGACGTCCAAGGTCAAAAGTAAGTTATCGTTTGTGATGGGTTCTCAAGCAGGTTGGAGAGAAACAGCTGAGAGTATCCAACACTCAACTGAAAGGCAGCAAAACATTCAGAGCTTGGGAGTAGGGGCCCTCAAGGAGGTGCTGTGTTATTTTTTTTTCTTTTTCTATGTGGGGATTAGGAGGGAAAAGAATATTATCAGCATTTAGAGACTATTTAAAAAATATGCACCCCAGGAAGGAGGAGGAAGAGCCCCAAGTGTGGGTGTGTGAGGAGAGACGGAAGGAAATAGTTCCAGGAGCCGGTCTGGCTCCAGGACTGAGTGGGAGAAGGTGTGGAGCTGAACGCTGAGCTGTCTCAGAGCCATGAGAAAGCACGGGACTGGGACACCTGCCTCTGGCTCCCCTGGAATTCCTCCATCAGCCTATCAATATGACACACACATGCCATTAACTTCTTTGTGCCTCAGTTTCCTTTTTTTAGGATATCAAGAAAATGTGGATTTAAGACAGTGACAAAAACAATGCCATCACTGCCTTAACACCACGTGGCTGCCTCTGTCTTGGGGGCAGGGGGTGTGTCCTCTTAGCAGTCGGGTCAGGGGAGGAGTCTGCAGATGGCAGCTTCCTGCCTGCAGAACCTGGAGTGGGAGAAGCCTGCATCTCAACGTGGGCGATATAGAAGAAGAGGCCTACGAGACATGGCTGTGGGGTTTCGGTTGGAGAAAGGCATGGTCTAGAAGAGAGGAGTGCAGTCAAGGGGTCTGTCTTTGAGTTTCCCGGATCTAGGAAGTTGACGAGGGAAGGGAAGAGGTGAGAGTAATGGAGTTTCCTGTGGAAGGAGCTAGGCAGCCCCCACAGCTCCCAAGGGTGGGACACAGGACGGGGAGGGCCTATGGCGAGCAGCATGGACCGCCTGTCCCAAAACCTTCTTATCCTCCTTTCTCCACTGCAAAGGCCTGAAAGCCTTGTTGCTCTTTTCAAGCGGCCTTGGCCCTGGAGGCCAATTCTGCACAGTTAGATGAAGGGAGAAAATCCCTGTGACCAAGGGGACAATTTTTCCTGAATAAAAATGCAAAGCCTGAAAAGCAGAGTGCGTTGGCGCCATCAGCCTGGTCTCTGGCCTGATGCCTGTAGGAGCCTTGGCCATGGGGGACCGCACTGCGGAGCCTGCCCTGGAGCAGCCAGCAGGAGAGGGCCATCTGGTCTATCGGGGTACCCTGGCAGTCCTCCAGGCCTGAAGGGCCTTCCTTGGACTTCTTGTCTGATGGAGAAAGCCACTGCTTCCTCATTTAAGCTGCAAGCCATCAGGTTTCCCGTTGCTGGTGCCTGGGCTTGCTTGCGGCAGGTGGCGGTGGAATCCCCGGCTCTTCCCGCAGCACCAGCCATCCAGGGTGCTAAAAGGGCCGAGTGAGGGGCTGTGATTTGCATGTCGATGGATCAGAGGCGGCCCCGGGAGGTGGGTGGGGGAGGCAGGGCCTTCTGCAAAGGTGAGAGGTGGAGCTGAGAGGACCTTAAGAAGTCCATGGTTACTGAGAGAGGCCTGGGGCAGGAGGGCAGATGCTAAATTCCCACCTACATCAGATGGAGTCGGGACATTTAGAATACAGCAAGGAAGGTGGTCCTGGGAGGTGGGGAGGGACTAGAGACCATCGGACTGACAGGGTCTCATGGAGATGGGAAAGTGAGTGAGGATGCATCCCAGGAGGTAACTCACCAGGGATGAGACGGTTTGTGACGTGAACGTGCAAGAGAAAGAGAAATGAATTCAGTCATGGGCATCAGACACAAAAGGGGCCGGGTGTGGTGGCTCACACTTGTAATCCCAGCACTTTGGGAGGCCGAGGTGGGTGGATCACCTGAGGTCAGGAGTTCAAGACCAGCCCAGCTAACATGATGAAACCCCGTCTTTACTAAAAATATAAAAATTAGCTGGGTGTGGTGGTACATGCCTGTAGTCCCAGCTACTCAGGAGGCTGAGGAACAAGAATCACTTGAACCTAGGATGCGGAAGTTACAGTGAGCCAAGGTCACGCTACTGCACTCCAGCCTGGGCGACAGAGTGAGATTCTGTTTCAAAAAAAGGGAGGTGGCTCTAGGTGGTGGCACCTGCCCTGGAGCTTGTGAGGGGAATGGACTCTGAGAAGGCCAGTTTGGGTGCCATCATTCTGCATGGCTGTGTTGGGTCCAGGTGTTCAGATGCCTATTCTTGCCACACTCTCCTGGCCATAGCTTTTTGTTTTATTTTTTCATAAAAATGTTTCCAAGGTGCTGGTACTTCCATGAGACCTTAGCCCAGTCCTGATGCCTCAGAGATCATTCCTCCTGGTATGTAAATCTCAAAGCCTGTGACTGCACAGGCTGTGGGGAAACACTGTCCATCTGTAAGAGGAGTGATGAGTGTGCACCCCTGAACCCGTCATCGCATTCAGCATGTACCCCCCGAACCCGTTATCACCTTGAGCGTGTGCCCCCATTAACCCGTCATCACCTTGAGTGTGTACCCCCTGAACACATCATCACCTTGAGTGTGTACCCCCGTGAACCCATCACCTAGAGTGTGTACCCCTGAACCCATCATCACCTTGAGTGTGTACCCCCTGAACCCGTTATCACCTTGAGCGTGTACCCCTGAACCTGTCAGCGTGTACCCCTGAACGCTTCATCACCTTGAGCATGTACCCCCGTGAACCCATCATCACCTAGAATGTGTACCCCCTGAACCCATCATCACCTTGAGTGTGTACCCCTGAACCCGTCATCACCTTGAATGTGTAACCCCTGAACCCATCATCACCTTGAGCGTGTACATCTGAAGCCGTCATCACGTTGAGTGTGTACCCACGAACCCGTCATCACCTTGAGTGTCTACCCCTGAACCTGTCATCACCTTGAGCGTGTCCCCCTGAACCCATCAGTGTGTACCCCTGAATGCTTCATCACCTTGAGCATGTACCCCCATGAACACGTCCTCACCTAGTGTACCCCTGAACCTTGAGTGTGTACCCCTGAACCTGTCATCACCTTGAGTGTGTACCCCTTGAACCTGTCATCACCTTGAGCGTGTACCTCTGAACCCATCATCACCTTGAGTGTGTACCCCCTGAACCCATCATCACCTTTAGTGTGTATCCCCTGAACCCGCCACTGCCTTACAATTTCGGGGACAAGGGAGGAAGGGAACGTGAGAGGCAGGACCCTTTGGGGAATAAGCTCAGCACGGGAGCACGTTCGAGGCTTTGAAGCCTGGAGTCTTAGGAAGCCAGTGCTGCCTAACTGACCTGCCTGAGTCTGAATCCTACAGTGATCCCCATGCAGATTCGTTTCCTCAGGGCATGTTCAGAAGTGCCCATGAAGGAAAGACTAGTGTCTGTCTGCATGGCTCCATCACAGCCCGGAACCCCAGGGCCTGTGCTAGGTTAGCGTGAAAGAAGTGTTTTCGCTTTCCCAGTCCCCAGGTGGGAGTTCCGTGACATTAGTGCCTTGTCCTGGTGTGAGTAGGGGTTTACATCTGCTGTGGGTTGAGAATCAGCTCCCTGTTCAGGAACTTACTCCTCTCTCTCCTTCACGAGATGCACATTTGGTTCTACTCCTCTGGGAGCAAGTCGAGTGGCAGCAGGAGCAGCTCAGAAAACCTCTCGTGCGGCCGGAGAAGGACCAGTCCTGAGGACGGTCCCCATCAGGGAGGAGCAGAGCCTTCGCCTCCTCACACTAGCCCAGACGTCCCGGAAGCCCTGCCTCTCCCTTGCCCAGAGTTTGGGAGCAGCTAAACCGGTGCAGATGCTTAGTGAGGTGGGATGGGACGGGGCCAGGAAAAGGTTTTATTTTTGACCGTCATGGTCTTCAAGCATGACAGCATCATGAGGAAGAGGAGATGTAATTTATTGAGCGAACTTTTCTGAAAGACCACCTAAGCCGGGTGTGCAGGAGACAACTGTGAGGTGCACACCTTCGTCACTGTGTCGGTGACAGGCAGCCTAACCTCGGCGGTGGTGTGCCCTGGATCAGCAGGCCCTGTTGGCCACACCTTCTGTGGAGCCCTGTGTGCAGAGGCCTTGGATGGGGCCAGGCCTCCACTCCCTCTTTGTGGTACCCTTGAGGCCACCTCATGTCTCAGGACCTCGGTTTTCTCACTCCTAAACCGACCTGCTTGGGTAAGAATTTTTCAGTTACCTTTGGCTCCTTTGGCTCACAGTTCTCAGCTTAACAGGGCAGGGAAACGGTCAGTGAATGGGTGTGAGTTAAATGCTAGAAATAGAGTTGACCCTTAGGCAACACAGATTTGAATTGGGCAGGTCCATTTGTACGTGGATTATTTTCCTCCCCTGCTACCCCAGAGACAGCAAGACCAACCCCTCCTCTGCCTCCTCCTCAGCCTACTCAATGAGGATGAAGACCTTTATGATGATCCACTTCCACTTAATGAATAGTAAATATATTTTCTCCTTCTTTTGATTGTCTTAAAAATACTTTTTAGCTTTATTGTAAGAATACACCTATAATACATAGTATATATATTTGTATAGCATGCAAAATTTGTGTTAATTGACTGTTTCTGTTATCTGCAAGGCTTCTGGTGAACAGTAGGCTATGAGTAAAGGTTTGGGGAAGTCAAAAGTTATACATGGATTTTCTTTCCACTCTACACGGGGTCGGTGCCCCTGTGTCTTGCATTGTTTAAGGGTCACTGTAGTATTAAATAGTCTCAAGTCTTCTTGAAGAATGGGAGTACTTCAGAAAGTACTTGGAAAGGACATTTCAAAGCAAAGCTATGAGTCAGGTGGCTGCAATGCTGGGGTCATGAGGTCCTTTTCAAAACTGGTGACAAATGATGAGCATTGTGTTGTCTTTGTGTGCGCACAGTGGGACGGCTTAGAGAAGCCCAAAGGATGGTGCACCCCTCATTCTGCAGCTGCGTGCTGGGCACCTACTATGTGCAGGGAGCTGCTGGCAAAACTGAGGTAATTTCACATGTGTGTCATGAGAATGAAGAGTGGTTCCGCAGTGCGGGGTCTACAAATCTACCCGTGACTTCAGGAATGAAGCTTAGAGAAGGGCACTGCCATTACATCCACAGGGCTGAAATTGAGCAGCAATCTCCTGGCACCGCACAGGAGGAGAGCCAGCACCAGGCTGCCCGACGTGCTACCTCCCTCCCCGCAGAATGCCACTGAGAGAGGCCTGAGCAGGAGCAGGGCAGCCCCAGCTGTGGATGATTCCATCAGGTCCGGTGGCCCGGGAGCTTCTCTCATGCGGATGGCAGGTCCTCGGCTCTCCATCCAGTCCCAGAGGGATGCGGGGAGAGTGGCAGGGACTTACAGGGTCTCAAGACAGTCACAAGAGGGGAGAAAGGGGAGGGATGGGGGGGTGAGGAAGGGTCTGACGGAGACCAGGGGACGAGACAAAGCAGCTTCTAAAAGGAGAGAGGTCAGAAAGCTAAGTGGGACTGTGCCTTTTGGGTGTTGTGGGAGGGGTGGCCTCGAGTTTCTAGAAACTGGTCATCCAGGGAGCCAGTCATCAGAGTGGAGGTTTGACTGCTGGAAATAGTTCAAAGGCAGAATCCAGGCCAAAAGGAGGAGGCCGGGAGTGGAGATCGCTGGCTTTCCCACCGTGGGGTCTCAGCGAGGAGCAAGTGGGAAGGTGTGAATGTTGCGAGAGAGACCCTCAGTGAGCAGAGGCGCTGATTCGAAATTCCCTCGTTGGTGTCTGCCGAATCCCGCGCAGGAGGCTGCAGAAGCCTGTGCCAGCCCAGGAACGTGTGGTTCACGATGTGATCAACAGTACAAAACAATGCTCCAGGCCTGTTTAGCTCATTAGCCTCGAACAGAGAAAATCAGGTGGCTGAATTTGAAGCGTGTGTGATAGACACTGGTGCCCCAGCCAGGGAGGGTGGGTCTCAGGACAGGCCTGCACGGCCTGCTTCAGGCCAGCGTTGCCGACAGTGGGCGGACTCACCCTAGGCCTCGTCAATCATGACCCCGTGGAACTTGGTCAGACAGGCGTGAAGCAAGATCCCCTTGTCCCTGAGGGGAGCAGCTCAGCATCTGGGTGAGAGGCCATCGCAGTGCAGACAGGCTGCAGAGGAGGCAGACACCAGCGGCTCGGTGGCGATGGTGGCCCCGGCAGGCAGGTGCTCACGGCTCAGGCCTCGGGGGTGCTGGCTGGGCCGGATTTATGCAAGGGCCTGGGCAGCAGCATTTCTGGAACTTTTGTTTTTTCTAATCTGGATGGTGGTTTAGTTTCAGGCTCTGTTATATAAGGTTTTTTCTTTTTTTTTTTTTTTAAATTGATGATTTGCTTTCTTTAACATACTTATTTCCAGGGGCAGAAGTTCAAAAAAAGTTTTAAGTTGAAGAACATATTGACACCTATAATAGAAACATATTTAATAATATATATTAAGAACAATGAAATCATAAAATATAGTTTTAATCCTTTTATGCAGGAAGAGGCCTCGGTGGTTGAGCCAGCCCTGGCATTTGCTGGTGAGAGACATGGCAGCCACACTGTAGGGCAAGGGGCATGGGTCAGAGGCAGGGGTCTGGGTTCAGGTCCCATCAGGACGCTGTCCACAGTACGATGGTGCACGTGTGGTCTAGCATAGCCACAACACTGACCTCTTACCGTTGTTGTGGAAATTAGTTGAATACAGACACACACAGGCACACACATGTACATGCACACATATACATGTGTGCACACGTGCATGTGTGCACATGCACACACACACACACGCATGAGCTCTTGGGATATGTGGACATGTGAAGCTCGGGGTGAAGCTGTGGTTCCACCTCGCCTTTAGTACTTTGATGAGGCTGCCTGTGACAGGAGTTTGCACAGAGCTGCCCATAACGGGAGGGTGGCTTGGGAGCACGTTGAATGGTGGGGGTCTCAGAAGAGACATCCTCTCGAGGCCTGCGGACTCTGGCTGGGTTGGTTTCTGCCAATGGGGGTGATGCTGGGGCGGATCTGTCTCTAGCAAATGGAGCCCCCACAGGATTGCCTGATTCACAGGAATCGTCTGTGGCTTTGCCAAGATAAAAAAATAAAGCCCTGGTGTGCAGTTGCCCATTTCCTCCCTGGAGTTCTCTACCGTGCAAACCACTTTCCTCCCATTGGCATGACTTGTTCCACCAATTTTCTGGGTGTTTTGGAAAATGTGGGGGATTTCTGGATAAATGTCGTGCAATTCGTAGCTTCGGGACTTGGGCCTTGCTTTGTGAAGCAGCTCTGTGGGTGGGAATTTTGACACCCGTGTGCAGGCGGGAAATCAAAGTCAGGGAATTGGGACCTTTCTCCTGGCAGCCAGTGTGGAACTTCAGGGGCTTGAAGGATTGGTGCTTCTGTTCCGCGACCACATTCTGTCACGCTTTCTTTGGGATGATCAGATGTGTAATTGCCTGAGTTTTGTGCCCCTGGAATGATAGCAGTGAAGGTAAAACTCGAGTTCCAGCCTTCACCTGCTGCATAATTTTGTGAGACTGGTGCCATGGACACTCTCAGTTCTGACTTCAAAGGTCTCTGTAGACAGCTGCATAGAAACTTGGAAGTCATCGTCCTCTTACAGCAGGATTTTCCTGCCCAAACAGCCATTCAAGCCCCTCTTTCTCATTCCTTCTCCCCTCCCACCTCTAACCCACCCACCTGTGCTGAGTGGTAGGAACAGGACAGGACCTCCCGGGTGGTCCATGAGACACACAGTGAAATGCTGCTGGTTACTGTTCCCACAGCAATGCTGTGGGCAGGAATGCCACTGACCAGGAAACTGGGCCTCCTAAGTTCTGGGGTGAGGAGGGGCGCGCCACTCCTGTCACTGCTGGGCAAACAAAAATGCTTCATTCGGGGAGCCCCCTGGTTATCCTAGGAAAGCACCAGAGACAGACCAGGGAGACGCTGGATGCAATATGACTTGCAATAAAAATAAAAATAGCCAAAATTGTATTTATGACTTCAGTGGTATAAAGAGAAACATTCATATGATACATTAAAATACTTTCTCAAAACTAATAATCTTTTTTAGTCTTCTGAGTTAACAAATACTGTGACCCTAAGCCCTGGACCTCCTGTGCTGGATGATGAGTCAGCCCTGACTGGTCCAGATCCTGGGGAAACAGTCTGAATAAATGAGAAATGGACAAGTGGCTTTTAATAACTTACCCATTTCCCGTAATAAAAATAACAATGTCCATAACAAAAGAGTAATGTGGATATATCAAGGAATAAATTACCTTGTCTGCCAATAGGACTTATGGTGCTTTGCCAGGATGTTTTTCCCAAGTTTAAAATAGAAATGGTTGGTGGTGAGCTGTGTGATGCCATCTCACATTGAATGGCTTCTCTATTTTCCTGACCCCAACATGTATCCTAGTGAGAGAAACAGACTGCCCTGATTATCCACTGAATTCCCAGAAGTGCTCACCGGAGGCTCACCTGTTGTTTTCAGTGAGAAGTTTCTTTGGAAGAAGACTTGTGTGTGGTTTCTCACTGTGTGTGTGCAGCAGAGGTCTGGATCCAAGCGCTGGGAAGCCTAGGTCATTTGTCATGGGCTGGTGACATGGGCTAGTGACATTTGAAGGGCTTTGGCAAGCCGTTCACCCCCTGGCCCTGGCGTCTTAGGAATCTGTAAAATGTATGATGTTCATGGCTCTGATACTGCAGTGGATCTTATCAGAAGTAAAAGTGACCTATGAGATAACACACAAGCATCTTCTTTGTAAAGAATAGAGTGTGTCTGATGTTATCATGAGATGATGATAATAATTTAGTAGCCACTTAGTAGGTAACTTGTCTGGACCTTTGAATACCAGGCTGGTTCACAGAAATATAGGAATGAAAGACCATTGGAATAGGTCTGCACACAACTAAATGGTAGGCAAGCTAACAGTATAATCGAAAGGGAAATTGTGTTCCCTCCTGGGCCTGCACTTTGTGGCTTTACCCTGAGTTCAGGTGGGGAGCATTAGAAGCAAATCTGCATCCCTTATACTGAGAAAAACAACAACCCCATGGCGAGACAGGGAAGGTGCTCAGTAAACTTCAGTTTGCTGACAGTCTGGTGTTTGTACTGGACCGGCTATCCTGGCTCACATCAGAAACCCATGTCTTCCCTCAGCATGATGAGAAGACCCAAGGAGATTTGTCACTTAGTGCCATGTCAGAGCTTGACTGATGGGGCACACTTAGACTTTAATGCCTACGGCACCTTTTGCAGTTGTGAGTGTGAGGGAGGATGGAAGGAGAGAAGAATTCTTTGAGGGATTGGGTTTAATGATGTAAGAAAGCATTTTAATGATGAGAAGGCTGCTTTCAGAACTCAAAGGACTATCTGAGCCCATTGAAAACTCTAGCCCACTCTGGCAACAGCCTTTCTGTCACACCTAAGTGGTGAAAAAAGGAAAAAAGAAAGGCTAAGAAGCACTTGTGAAGGTCACAGTCCAGGAACATGGACTCACTAAAAGACTGAGACCTCATCTTAGGGTCACGGAAGGCTTCTCTTCCTGATACCTTATGATGATATCAACTAGGCTTCTGTGTAATAACAGGAGATTACATTGAAAAGAACTGTGTGCCTCAGATGTTATCTAAGTAGGAGGCTTTAGGGAAACCTACAGACAACAGCAAAGGCAAAAACAAGGACACTAGAGAAAAATTTAGCCTTTGAAATTGCAGCTATATTAGAGTCAACACAGCCCAACTCCTTGACAGATAGATAAACATAAAACTTCACACTGAAGGTAAGAAACTATTTATGTCAGGTTTATTTATCTGATGTATCATGTCCACTTTTAAGAAAAAAAATACAAGGCATGCTAAAAGGCAAAAATCACAGTTTCAAGAGAAAAACCAACCACCAGAACCAGACCCAGATATGGCAGAGATTTGGGAATTATCAGACTTGGAATTTAAAACATCTATGATAAATATTTGAACGACTCTAATGGATAAAGTAGACAGCATGCAAGAACAGTTGGGTAATGTAAGCAGCGATGGAAGCTCTAAGAAAGAAGCAAAAGGGATTACTAGAAATCAAATACTTTGTAACAGAAATGAAGAATGTCTTTATGGGCTCATCAGTAGACTAGACTCAGTTGAGGAAAGAATCAGTGACTTTGAAGATATGTCACTAGAACCTTCCTAAAATGAAAAGCAAAAAGAAAAAAACATGAAAAAAAATCAAATAATTATGGGACAATTACGAAAGGTGTGTGGTTTAGTCCATTATCATGCTGCTATAAGGATATACCCAGGATTGGGCAGTTTATAAAGGAAAGCAAGTTTAATTGACTCACAGTTCCGCAGGGCTGGGGAGGCCTCAGAAAACTTACAATCATGGTGAAAGGAGAAGCAAACATCCTTCTTCACATGGTGACAGCAAGGAGAAGTGCAGAGTGAATGGGGGGAAAGCACCTTATAAAACCATCAGATCTCATGAGAACTCAATTGCTATCATGAGAACAGCAGCATGGGGGTAACTGCCCCCATGATTCTACTACTTCCCATTGGGTTTCTCCCATGACATGTGGAGATTATGGGAACTAAAATTCAAGATGAGATTTGAGTGGGGACACAGCCAAATCATATCAGTGTTACATGTGCAAACTGGGGATATCAGCAGGGGAAAAACAGAAACAGAAATATTTGAAGTAATATTAGCTAAGAATTTTCCAGAATTAATGGTAGACATCAAACCACCAATCTAAGAAGCCTACAGAGAAGCCAGGATAAACACTATATCAGACTTCTCTTTAGAAACGTAGTTTCTAAATGCAAGCGAGAAGAGTGTGGATAATATATTTAAAGAGCTGAAAGAAAAACATACCAACCTCAATTCTGTGTGCAGTGAAATTATCCTTCAAAAGTGAAGTAGAAAGAGCTTCTCAGACAAACAGAAATTGAGGGAATTTGTCTCCAGTTGACCTACTTTGTAAGAAATGTTAAAAGAAGTTCTTCAGAGAGGAGGTAAATGATATAGGCCAGAAACTCAGATATAATAAGAAAGGAGGAGTCTTAAGGAGGGAATAAATACAGGTAAAAATAAACCATTTGTTTTGTAAAAATTCTTAATTAACTGATAACAGTTTTGTCAAAATAATATCAATAATATATTGATTATAACTTATAGACAGTGAATTGAGTATCAGCAAAATGATAAACCAAGAGGGGAAGAATCAGGAGTGCTCTAAGGCGCCTACACTACTCATCAGGTAGTGTAGAGTTATTTGAAAGCAGGGTTATATTAGTTGTAAGTGTACACTGTAAACTTTAGGGCAATCTCTGAAAAAAATTTAAAAAGAAGTATAATTAATGGAAAAGTGAAATCATAAAATACTCAAAACAGAGAAGATGAAAAAACAACAAAGAACAGTGTAACAAATAAACTGTTTCAAATACAGTAGATACTAATCAAACTTTATCAATAACCACCTTAAATGTGAATGGTTTAAATATACCAATTAAAAGATACTGACTGAACTATACATTCAATACAAGAAACTTACTTTAAATATAACAAAGATAGATTAAAAGTAAAGACGTGGAGAAAGATATATCATGCCAACACTAATCAAAAGAAAGCTGGAGTAACTACTTTAATTCCAACCAAAGTAGACCACAGAGCAAGGAACACTGTCAGAGTTGAAGAGAGGCATTGTATAATGATAAAGAGGCAACTCTCCAAGAAGACATAACAATCTTTAATGTGTATGCACCTAAAGACAGAGCATCAAAATACACGAGGGAAAAACTTACAGAACTGCAAGGAGAAATAAGTAAATCCATTATCATAGTTGGAGACTTCAACACCCTTCTATTAGAAATGGACAGATCCAACAGGCAGAAAATCAGAAAGGAGATAGTTGAACTGAAACAGCTCCATCAATTGATATTGATAGAATGAAATTGATATTTATAGAATATTTCATCCAACAACAGCAGAGTACAAGTTCTTTTCAGGTTCACATGGAAGGTTCACTGAGATAGACCACATTCTGGGCCATAAGACATATCTTCACAAATTAAAAAAAATAGAAATTATATAAGTGTGCTTTCAGACTACAGTAAAATTAAACAAAACAAAATCAATAACAGCTAGATAGCTGTAACATCTCCCAAATATTGAAATTTAAAAATGCACTTCTAAATAGCGTATGAGGCAAAGAAGTCACAAAAGAAATTTTAAAATATTTTGAAATAGATGAAAATGAGAATACAATTTATCAAAATGAGTGGAATGCAGTGAAAACTGTGTAGAGGAAAATTTATACCATTGAACATACATATTTAAAAAATAAAGATCTAAACTCAATAATCTAAGCTTTCACCTTATGAAATTAGAAAAAAGCAAACAATCTAAAGTAAGCAGACGAAACAGGCATAATAAAAATTAGAGCAGAAATACATAAGTCCTCACAAATACCATTGCGACTTCAAGTGAAACAACATATGATGAAAACACTTTTTTTTCCTCATCAAATTTGTAACAAAATGATGTTGAGTGAAATGGTATCAGTCCAGGATGCGAGGTACATGACTTTGCTGCAAGTTGCAGTTTCTGAGAACTAACCAATGACATAAAATGAGAACTTCCTATAAAAGAAACTGAAAACAGAAGAATAATAGACAAAATCAACAAAACCAAATGCTAGTTCTTTGAAAAGCTAATACAATTGGTAAAGCTATAGTCAGGCTAACTTAGAGAGAGAGGATACAAATTACTAATATCAGAAATGAAGGCAAAGCTATCACTGCTGATCCCATGGACATTATAAGGGTAACAGAGGACTATTACAAGCAACTTTATGTCACAAATTTGATAACCTAGATGAAATGGATCAACTACTTAAATGGCACAATCTGCCAAACTCACACCAGAAGAAATAGGCAATCTGAATAGGTCTACTAAATAAATTGAATCAATAATTAATAATCTTTCAAAACAGAAAACACTAGGTCCAGATGGGTTCACTTGTGAGTTCTACCAAATATTTGAGGAAGAAATACCAATTCTTTACAATATTGAAGCAGAGAGAACACTTTATAACGCATTATATGAGTCAAGCATTACTCTAGTATCTAAACCAGATACAGTCATTACAAGAAAGGAAAACTAACTCATATCTCTCATGAACATAGATGCAAAAAATTCCCAACAAAATATTAGCATATTTAGTCTAACAATGTATACAAAATTATATATCATGACCAAGTGGGATTTGTTTCAGGTATGCAAGGCTGATTCAACATTCAAAAATTAATGAATGTAATACAGCACATCAACAGGCTAAAGAGGAAAAATCATTTGATCATATCAACAGATGCAAAAACATCATTTGACCAAACTAGGAATAGAGGATGCACTCATTTTCTAGGGATGCTCTAACAGTACCACAGACTGGGTAGCTTGAACCACAGAAATTAATTTTCTTACAATTCTGGAGTTCAGAAGTCTGAGATGAAGATGTTGATAGGGTTGATATTTTCTGAGGCCTCACTTCCTGGCATGATGGCAGATGACTGGGCCATCTTCTTCCTCTGTCCTCACACGGGCTTCCTTCTGTACATGTCTGTGTCCAAATTTACTCTTATATTGGATTAGGGCCCACCATAGTGAACTCTCTTTAACTTAATTACCTTTTAAAAGAGCCTATCACCAAATATAGTCACATTCTAAAGTACTGGATATTAGGACTTCAACATATGAATCTTAAGAGATGACATAATTCAGTCCATAACAGAAGGAAACTTCCTCGACCTAAAAGAACAAAAGAACATCTATAAAAACCAACCGACAAAACCAACTACGACTGCTCTGATGAAAGAGATCAAAGAATAGCTAAATAAAATTGATATTAATGTACAAAACGACTAAACGTTGTTAAAATGTCAGTTTCCCCAGCATGGTCCATAGATTCGACGCAATCCCAATCACTTTGTTGAAACCAACAAATTGGTTTTAAATTTTGTTTATTTCTTTAGAGATAGGGTCTTGCTCTGTTGCCCAGGCTGGAGTGCAGTGGCATGATTGTAGCTCATTGTAACCTTGAACTCCTGGGCCCAAGCAATCCTCCTGCCTCAGCCTCTCCAGTAGCTAGGACTACAGGCACATGCCACCATGCCCAGATAATTATTATCTTTTGTTTGTGGAGATAGGATCTTGCTATGCTGCCCAGGCTAGTCTGGAACTCCTGGCCTCAAGCAATCTCCCTGCCTTGGCTGCCCAAAGTGCTGGGAATTATAGGCATAAGCCACGGTAAAAACCTTCCATACAGATTTTAAAAACTTGTCCTGGTTTTAAAATGTGTATGGGAAGGCAAAAGATCCAGAATAGCCAATACAATATTAAAGAGGTATAAAGGTAGAAGACTGACACTACCTGACTTTAAACTTACTATTAAGCTAAACAATTCAGAACATGCAGTGTTGCAAATGAATGGACAAATATATCAATGGAACAGAACAGACAGCCCAGAAATAGACCCACACACATATAGAGTCAATAAAGCAGAAAAGGCAATTCAATGGTGAAATTACAGTTTTGTCAACAAATGGTGCTGGAAAAAATGGACATCTCCATGCAAGAAGACAAAAACAAATAAATAAATCTAGACGGAGACCTTGGAGCCCTCACAACAATTAAGTCATGAGGGATCACAGACCTACATGTAAAAAGCAAAACTAAAATAATTTCGAGAAAATGAAATAGAAGAAAATTTAGGTGAAATTAGGTTTCATGATGAGTTTTAGATATAATACCTAAACCATCATCCATTAAAGAAAAATTGATGTTAGACTTTGTTAAAATTAAAACTTCTGCTCCATGAAAGACATTGTTAAGAGAATGAAAAGACGAACCACAGACCAGGAGACAATATTAGCAGAAGTCATATTTCTAATGTCTTTTTGGACTTGTATTCAAAATATACAAAAAACCCCCCTCAGCAATAAGAAAACAAACAACCTAATTAAAAATTTGGCAAAAAATCTGAACATGCACCTGATTAAAAATTTACAGATGGCAAATATGCATATGAAAGATACTGAACATCATATGCCATTAGGGAATTGTAAATTTTAAAACAATACAACTCCATTATACACCTATTTAGAATGGCTAAAATCCAAAACGCTGACAGCCCCAAGTGCTGACAAGGGTATGGAGCAGTGGAGACTCTCCTTTTTTGTTGGTGGGAATGCCAAATGGTGCAGCCACTTTGGAAGACAGCGGGGCAGTTTCTTACCAAACCAAACATTCTCTTACTAGATGGTTGCTATTTACCAAATGCATTGAAAACTTACAGCCTCACAAAATCCTATACACAGGCGTTCAGAGCAGCTTTGCTTATACTTACCAAAAATTAAAAGCAAAAACTGAGAGAAGACATGTCCTTTGATAGGTGAATTGATAAACTGTAGCCCCTCAATACAATGTAATATGACTGAGCAATGAAAAGAAGTGAGCCCGCCGCCATGAAAAGACAAGGAGGGGCATCTGACATCACTAAGTAAAGGCAGCCAGCGTGAAAGGGCTAGATGCCGTAGGATTCCAATGGTACAGCATTCCGGAAAAGGCACGACTGTGGAGATGGTGAAAAGCTCAGGGGTTCAGTGTGTAGGGGTGGCATGTGGAAGGCGATTCTTAGGGCAGCAGAACTATTCTGTACGATTCTGTAGTGGTGGATACATGACATTGTGTATTTGTCAAAATCCATAGACAAACAAGGAGTTTGTCCTAATACATACACAACAAAAAAAATCCATACACAACAAGGAGTGAGCCCTAATGCAAGCTCTGGCTGTGGTTAGTATCATGTATCAATACCGGCTTATCAATTGTAAGGAACTTACCCCACTAATGGTAGATGCCAACAATAGGGGAGTGGGCAGTGGTGTGGGGAGACAGCGCATAAGGAAACCATCAGTACTTTCAGCTCAATTCTGTTACCCAAAACTGCTCTAAATAAATACAGTTTATTAACTTAAATAAAAACCTCTCTAGTTCTGCAACCCAAGAATAAAACTCTACATATTTAGGTATGTTTTCTTCAAGTATTTTTCTAGGTGAATTTTTTTTTCTTTTTTTTTTGAGACAGACTCTTGCCCTGTTGCCCAGGCTGGAGTGCAGTGATGCGATCTTGGCTCACTGCAACCTTCACCTCCCAGGTTCAAGCGATTTCTCCTTAGTCTCCCGAGCAGTTGGGAGTACAGGTACCCACCACTATGCCTGGCTAATTTTTGTATTTTTAGTAGATACAGGGTTTCACCATATTGGCCAGGCTGGTCTCAAACTCCTGACTTTGTGATCCGCCCGCCTCGGCCTCCCAAAGTGCTGGGATCACATGTGTGAGCCACCGTGCCTGGTCGTAGAATTTTTTTAATGATTCAGTTGGACTTGGTATTGGATATGTTGACTCGTAATCTAATGTATTGCTTTCCAATAAATCTTATAATAAATGTTAAGTATTCTGCCATGTCACTAAATATTCTATTAAGACATGGTTATTAATGGCTACCTAATATTCTATTATATGAACGATTTTTATGAATTGAAGTTTAGAATGCTTTTATCATTAACATTCTTCTATATAAGTCCTTCTGTAGGTTTTCAATGATTTCCTTTAATAAGTAAGTTTTTTTAATTATTAAAGTGGAATGACTAGATCAAAAGGGATCAACATTTTTAAGGCTTCTGATGCATGATGCATGGTGCAGTTTCACCTTCATTTTTTTTTTTTTTTTTTTTTTCAGATGGAGTCTCACTCTGTCACCCAGGCTGCAATGCAGTGGTGTGATCTTGGCTCACTGCAAGCTCCACCTCCTGGGTTCACACCATTCTCCTACGTCAGCCTCCCGAGTAGCTGGGACTACAGGTGCCCACCACCACACCCGGCTAACTTTTTGTATTTTTAGTAGATTCGGGGTTTCACCGTGTTGGCCAGGATGGTCTTAATCTCCTGACCTCATGATCCGCCCGCCTTGGCCTCCCAAAGTGCTGGGATTACAGGCGTGAGCCACCGCGCCCGGCCTCATCTTCATTTTTACCAACTTGCATCTTCTCCAAGTTGTGAAATTTTAGAGAGTAGAATGGGTGGAAGTGCTGATTAAAATTCTTCAACAAAAACTCATTTCAGTCCAGCCAGCGGTAGGTGAGCAGCTGCTATTTGCTGAGAATGCTGCTAAGTGCAGAGGACCTGAAAATGGGCAGGAGAAGGTCTGTGTCCTTGCCTTGCCCAGCGTGGTGGGAGACTCATGTAGAATGGTGTGCCCTGCATCCCATGGGGCACGGGGAGGGCCAGCGAGGGGCTTGGTAGACAGGAGGCTTCAGCTGGGCTTTGGAGGAAGAGCTCATGCTTGGAGGGTGTTCTAGGCGGCGGGAACAGTGTGGGCAAAGGTGCGGTGTCAAATGCTGCACCGTGTGTGGCTCTGGAGGCTCAGCACGAGGCTGGAAGTGGCCTGTGGGGCTGGGGACAGGGATTGACTTTACACAGTGTCTAAACAAGTTTTAGGGTTTTGGGGGGTTCATAAAATATTTTAGTGGATAAATGACATGGCCAAAGCTGTGAGGTTTTTTTTTTTAACCTTTTGTTTACAAAATTTCAAACACATACAAAAGAATGGTAAATTGAACCCCCAGGCTCCCACAGCCGGCTTCAACAATCACTAACACACGGCTGACCCCACTATGTTTAGCCCCTTCCTACCTCCCTCCCCACAGGTCACTCTGCAGCAAACCCATCTTTGCCCGTTTTAGAACAACTCTCTATCAGGTAAGGACACTGGCGTAAAAAAAAAAACAAAAACACACTACCATGGTGACACCTGACATGAGTAACAATAATTTCTCATCATTATCTATCTAGCTCAAGCTGCAAACTTACCTGTGTCACAACTGGTTTGTTTGGATCAGGTACAAAAGAGGTGCAAACACCTGCTTCGATTCTTCTCCGGTTTGATCCGGACCTTCCTTCTCTGTCCCAGGGTCTCCCCATCTGGTAGGAGACTCAGCTCCCAGGTCGCTTGGTGGTGCTGGGTCGCCGCTGGAGCTGACGAGTCCAGGCACCCACCACCGGACGCCCTCACATGCCTGGCACGGCACCCGGGCCAGTGTGGGCCACTGTCCTTCGTGAGTCCCCATGTGGCCTCTGTTTCCTGGCCACCACCTCCCAACACCAGGTGGGTGGGGAAGGGCCGGCCCATGGCTCAGCATGCTTGGTCATCATGTTGGGGTCCATGTGGGTACCTTGTTACTACTTTTGTTGAAGATGCCATCTGAGGGTTTCTAGTTTTGCTATGCAAGTTGCTCTGTTTTAGTGAGAACTTACAGGAGTTTCAAAAATGGCACAATGACAAGCACCTTGCCTCTGCCATTTAGATGTATGCTTCAGAGGAACTGTGAGCAATGTGTCGCGGGGACGTGAGGGACGCTGCTCGGAGCACTGTGGGGTGAGGTGGTGTGGCTGGTGCAACAGCATCCATGAGGGGATGCTGAGGCTACAGCTTGGGGTGGGAAGGCATGAACCCTAAAATATACAGGATGTAAACTTTCCAGACTTGGCGGTTACTTCAGTGCTTGATTTTGTCATTTGCTTGATGACATCTTCATTCAACACATACTGGTTGATCACCTTGCATCACCTCACAGGAGTCAGACATTGGGAATAAAAGAGAAAATAAGACAGATTTTGTTTATTTTTATTTGTGGAATGCCAATATGTGCTTTCCTGTGTTACAATCATGGTTGTTAATAGTACATTATAAGCTAGAGGACATTCTTAATATTTTTAAGAAACAGAGTTAAACACGATTGCTACAACTCTCTCTGTGCTCTCTGCCACAAGCTCTGTGCTCTGTGGGCTCCATGGTGCAACCCCTCCCTGCCCACCTCACCCCTCCGGCCTCCATGTCTTAGTCCTGGTCATGGGTTCTTCTCTTCCACGGCCTCCTTACTTTATCCTGGAACACTGCATTTCTCACCCTAAGAGCACTGGTCCTATAAGTGCTTGTAGTTTAAAGTTTCCTTCTGGTTTATGGCTTCCAGACCTAGAGGTCAGCCCCAAACTCTGCCCTAACATTTAAAGCAGCCTGTTCATTCCTTGTTAGTCAGCTGGGTGTCCTGCAGGACTTTAAATTTACATCCAAAACCAAACTCATTACCTTCCTCCAAATCGGCTTCTCTCATTACCTTCCAGGTGCCTGAGCCCAAGCCTGGAGCCAGCACAAGCTCTGTGTCCTCCCTTCACATCCTCTTGTCCCCTCCATCCCTCACATGTTCCTTAAGTCCCACGTCCAGCTGATTTTAACTCCCATGTATGTCTTGCCTCCTTTGTCTTCCTGAGCCGACCACCAATGGCCTGGGTTAGAAGCCCATCACACCCAGGCTGACTGCCTCGAGAGCCACATGATCTTCCACACCCAGTCCCACCTGCTTAGGTCCACTCTGCACACAGCAGCCAGGGTGGGCTGCTGACACCATTGTCTATCCAGATCTCTCGTTGACAAAGCACCAGCTCCATTCACATCATGCATTGGGTGAACCATAAATTTCCGTCCTTGGATCACAGAACCCTGGAGTGGACTGCTTTCCCTCCACTTGAGCCTCCGTTCCTGCCACGCCCACCCTGGTGCTCATTCCCTGGTCACCAGGAGCTTCAGGACCCCTGCCTCCTGCTTGCACAAGCTCCTCTCCCTTGCTCACCACTCCTGACTCCCTTCCCACACTGGCTTATCCCCGACTTTCACACACTGCACCTTCTCAGGCATCACACTCTGCACCCTCCAAGACTTCACACCCTGCACTCTCCCAGCCTTCACTCCCAGCACTTTCCCAGGCTTCACACCCTGCATCATCCCAGAATTCACACCCTGAACAACCCTCCCCTACCTTCACACCCTGCACCCTCCCAGGCTTCACGCCCTGCACCTTCCCGAACTTCACACCCCGTACCCTCCCAGAGTTCACACCCTGCAACCTTGCAGGATTCACACTCTTCACCCTCCCAGGCTTCACACCCTGCATCTTCCCAGAGTTCACACCCAACACCTCCCCAGGCTTCACATCCTGCACCTCCCAGGCTTCACACCCTGCACTCTCAGAGACTTCACACCCTGCACCCTTCCGAGCTTCACACCCCACACTCTCCCAGAGTTCACACCCTGCACCCTCCAAGGCTTCACACTCTACTCCCAGGATTCATGCCCTACACCCTCCCAGGTTTCATACCCTGCACCCTCACAGGATTCACATGCTACACCTCCCCAGCTTCACACCCTGCACCTTCCCAGAGTTCATACCTACCACCTCCTCAGGCTTCACACCCTGCATCCTCCTAGAGTTCACATCTGACACCCTCACAGGCTTCACACTCTACACCCTCCCAGGATTCACGCCCTACACGCTCCCAGGTTTCACTCCCTGCAACCTCACAGGATTCACACTGTACACCCTCCCAGGCTTCACACCCTGCATCTTCTCAGAGTTCACACCCACCACCTCCTCAGGATTCACACCCTGCACCCTCCCAGGCTTCACACTCTACACCTTCCCCGGATTCATGCCCTATACCCTCCCAGGCTTCACACCCTGCACCTTCCCAGAGTTCACACCCAACACCTCCCCAGGATTCACACCCTGCACCCTCCCAGGCTTCACACTCTACACCCTCCTGGGATTCATGTCCTACACCCTCCCAGGCTTCACACCCTGCACCCTCCCCAACCTTCACACCCTGCAGTACCCCAGGCCTCACACCCGACACCCTCCCATGTGTCACACATGCACTCTCCCAGGCTTCACACCCAGCACCTCCCCAGGCTTCATACCCTGCACCCTCCCAGACTTTACCCCCTGCACTCTCCCAGGCTTCATACCTGGCACCATCCCAGGTGTCACACCTGTACCCTTCCAGGCTTCACACCCTGCACTCTCCCAGGCTTTACACTCTGCACCCTCCCTGGCCCCAGGAAGTTTTTCCTGAATGGGCCAGGGGGCCTGGTGCCCTGCCAAGCTCTCATACATCTGTGCCCATCTCCAAGGTAGAACCTGCCTAACTCGCCTGTCGCCTTAGGAAACACAGGGCTCTCTTTGAGGACTGTGCTCTCTTAGGAGAGGCTGCATCAAAACCCACACCCATCTGTTTATCTTCAGTGCCTGGCACACCGAAGAACAAATGATGAACGTCCCACAAAGGTTTGCTGAACTCAGCCTGGAGTAAATAACTCAAAGAAGGTCAAGAGCTAGAGCTGTTGCCAAATCTCCATCAGCACAGCCCACCACAGGACAGCCACTAACTTTGCGACATTGATTCAGAGCCTGCTATACTCCACCACATAGCTGCTACCAACCACTGCCTGCTCTGGGGGCTGTTATCACATACCTGCCTCCCCAGACTAGAAACTCTGGGATCAACACCTGCCTTACGCATCTCTGCACCTCCAGGCCCCTGCCCTGTGCCTGGCCTAGAGCACCCGCACGTATATGCTCACAGAGTCAGAGCCACAATGATTGGTGCATCCCAAAGTTGCCCTTTCTCTTTGCATCTTCATGCAGACAAGAGGAGGGATCACTTCCGTCATCAGTGACACTTGGTGTAGGAGCTGCCCTGGGTCCATTAGCAGGATTGACATTCATGCCACCTCCCTCCCAGGTGACTTGGATCAGGCACCGGCATTTCCCGAGCGGCGACCTCAGGGTTCTAATTGCTGCCACCTTCAACCCACCCTGACTCCATCACAGCCCGGCAGGTGCCATGCTCACAACTCAGGAGTGACAGCCACGTTTGACATGGAGGCCTGGTAACTTCTCTGCACCGCATTCCACCCATGATTACATAATTAATATCCGACACAGTTCATTCACTGACACACAATCTGCTGCACCTCCAGACGTTGCTACTTACGGCTCAATCTTTGCAGGATTCATTAGGTTTGGTTGTTCATAGAGTCTGCTTAATTTCCAGCTATGCCCTGTCCTGTTAGAAAAAAATTATAATCTGTAACAATTACACAGTTCAGTTGTTTAACAGAAAGTAGATTTGTCATAATTCTTTTGCGAAAAATGGCTTCACCTCCAGAGAATGCATCGTGTTCCTGCAGTCCCTGCAGTGGCCCTGAGGCTCCCACGGCTCCCAGCTGCAGAGGATCCAGCCTCGCATCGTTCACCACACCCGGTTTCTTCCTCCACCAGGGGAGTCTATCCCTGCACAAGCGCTGGTGGAGCATTTTATGTGGAAAGTCACTTATGATGGACATTAAACGAGCTATGTGCAGAAAGGACTCCATGCCCAAGTAGGTTGGAGAGAGATTCAATTTGAAAATGAAATATATATATTTAGGGCAATGCTTATCAAAGATTTACTATGCAAAGTCTCAATATTTGGGACTTCCTGAGAGGGGAGTACAAGGTGCAGTTCTGAGCAAACCTGCCTGTCTCCAGAAGCCCCTCCCCCTTTGCCTTAGGACAGCTGGTGGGACTGGCTCTGGGCATCTCTCGGGACCTGGCACTGAACTCTCTCCACTCACGTTCAGAGGGAGACACAACACATAAGCAATGATGGTGCATCCTCCTCCACCATGGAGGGTCCCTTCAGCAAAAGGAAGTATCTCATTCATTCATTTGTCCACCTGGTACTTCCTGAGCCACTTCTATGTGCCTGTGGGAGATGTTTTAGGCTGGGTTCTCTGGAGGCTCTCTGAAGCAGAGGTCTGTGTGCAAACGTGCATCAGGCAAGTGCTTCCTGAGGAAGTCTGTGGGACAGCAGAGGACGCAGTTGGAGGTGGAGAAAGCCAAATGCAGGGTGACTGAGGCAGAGCCCTGTGGAGGGTGGCTCCAGCTGAACCAGCCAGGCCCTAGCAGGCCAGGCATATGCGGCTCCTCTGAGGCCTGGGATGGGCTCCTGTACCTCTGTAGGAAGGTCTGAAAACCAGAAGCCAGAAGGAAAGTTTAAACTACAGGCACTTGGAGGACCAGTGCTCTTAGGGTGAGAAACACAGTGTTCCCAGGGCATGAGGTGCAGGCTCCCAAGTGTTCTCGGCTCTGCACTAGAGAAGCAGCAGGCCCAGGAGCCCCAGAAGGCATCTGAGAACGACTTGCAGCCCCAGTAGCAGCTGGGGGACATGTACCGTGGTGGGTGCCTTCACCCTGCTCTGCTCAGAAACTCGGTTCATCTTCTCACCCCAGTCAATCTTCAAGTTGGCCTTAGCACAGCATCTGGCATAGAGTAAGCGAGTGACCAGGGTTTTGAGGGAATGAATGAATGAATGATGATGGAATGGATAGACAAGTCCATCGTGTTGCACCTGTGGTGAATGCCTCCCATAGCTCCCTACTGGGAGAGGCAACAGAGCCTCTTTGCATTGGGAGCAGTGCCTGAAGACAGACTACCAACCGATTGCACGTCCTTATTCCCCATGTGACATCGAGCAAGGGCCTTAGCGTCTGCTTCTGTTCTCTCACCCGTGAAGGAAGCATTCAGTGAGTGACTCCTGGAAAGAACTCAGAAGAGCAGATACTCAGCAGACACCAGCACAACCATCACCTCCCCCCATCCAAAAAGAAACACAGAGCAGCTCTCACAGGCAGCCTCTGAGGCTTTCTGCTGTCACCTTCGGCTCCTCCGCCCCCATCCCCTCCCCATACACAATGGACTTTCCCAACTGGACAGCTCATGGCTTCCTGGACAAATCCTGGGTGTGCTGACAGCCCTGCCCTCATGCCATACTCTTTCTGTCCTCAATTTTGAATTATTTCTGTGCCCTCTCCCTATACAGCCTCCTTCCCACACTCAGCCCTTCCCAACTAAAACTCATCTGTTCCCCTTCCAGGTCAGCACAGTCTGACCCTCTCTCACGTCACAAATCATATTTGGATGCAATTGTTGTGCTCATCTCTCTAAATCCTCCGTGCCTTCCACCAAGGTACCTCACACATCCCAGACTCAGGAATGGGGCAAGAGCAGGCAGAAGGGGTCTGTGGCTGCACATGGCTTATTTCAGGGATGGTTGTATGGGGTGAGGATGATCACACTGCATCCAATAACTAGATGTGGCATATATTTGCAGGGATGGTTGTATAGGGGCGGGGACAACCATGCTGCATCCAATGAAGAGCTTCCTCCATCCTCGTGGAACCACAGGTGGGGACCCAAGCAAGGAACCTGTCTTAGTGACACTCTGCCAGTCTGTGAGACTCAAGCTCCAACATAACTACATTCCCACAGCTCTGTGGTCATCAGAAGAACAGATTCAGTTGCTCAGCTGGGGACCTTGGAGTTGCTTGGGAGCCAATAGGAACCCATTTAATTTCATTAGCCTTTCTCAGAAACCCACAGAACATGACCAGAATATGTCAGGACAATGCAGACTGTGAGGGGGAGGTGGCATTCTTGAGTCCACATTGTTATTTTTGTTTTACAGACACAATCATCCATAATTCTGTTCCAGACAGGAGAAAACCAAAAACCAAATCCTGCCCACAAGAGCACTTCCCAAAAGAAGCCGGGGGAAATCTCCCAGTCACAAGAACAGCCCTAGTGAGTTATCTGCAGACCTGAGTGACAGGGAGGGGACGAAGCTGAACCTGCTTAGCTCCTCTGACCTGACCTGTGGGACTCTGGGTGCCTCTTCCCTCCCCGCCCCTCGGTGCGGCCCGGCTTTAGGGGAAGACATGCAAGAACACAAGCCAACGAAGGGGATGAAAACAGGAAGCCCCGCATGTGTTCTGAGGCTGCCTGGACCTTTCTGGAGACACCTCATCGGTGGCATTAAAAGAACTCATAGTGGGGCAAGATCAGGCGCAAAACCCAATGTGTATTCATGTTTCCACCCAACATGTGAGGCCGACATCAAGCACCAGGCCCCAGGAGCACAGAGGTAAATGGGACAGTGAGGACAGGAGAAAGTGGGCCGGGCCAGGAGTGAAGGCAACAAACAAATCTGCAAACTCAAAATCTCTGTTGGTGGATGCTTTGAGGATGGGATACACAGCTGGCAGATGTGCAGAGAAGCCTCACTCTTGAGCTAACACCTGAATCACAGAGATCTGGGGCCAGGTCCAGGAGAAAAGCAGCTACATAGGTGACAGCAGTGGGGGTACCCGGGGGGAGTATCTGCTTTGTTAGAAAGCTGAAACTGGATCCCTTCCTTATACCTTATACAAAAATTAATTCAAGATGGATTAAAGACTTAAATGTTAGATCTAAAACCATAAAAACCCTAGAAGTAAACCTAGGCAATACCATTCAGGACATAGACATGGGCAAGGACTTCATGACTAAAACACCAAAAGCAATGGCAACAAAAGCCAAAATTGACAAATGGGATCTAATTAAACTAAGGAGCTTCTGCACAGCAAAAGTAACTATCATCAGTGTGAACAGGCAACCTACAGAATGGGAGAAAATTTTTACAATCTACCCATCTGACAAAGGACTAATATCCAGAATCTACAATGAACTCAAACAAATTTACAAGAAAAAACAACCCCATCAAAAAGTGGGCAAAGGATATGAACAGACACTTCTCAAAAGAAGACATTTATGCAGCCAAAAAACACATGAAAAAATGCTCATCATCACTGGCCATCAGAGAAATGCAAATCAAAACCACAATGAGATACCATCTCACACCAGTTAGAATGGTGATCATTAAAAAGTCAGGAAACAACAGTTGCTGGAGAGGATGTGGAGAAACAGAACACTTTTACACTGTTGGTGGGACTGTAAACTAGTTCAACCATTGTGGAAGTCAGTGTGGCGATTCCTCAGGGATCTAGAACTAGCAATACCATTTGACCCAGCCATCCCATTACTGGGTATATACCCAAAGGATTATAAATCATGCTGCTATAAAGACACATGCACATGTATGTTTATTGCAGCACTATTCACAATAGCAAAGACTTGGAACCAACCCAAATGTCCATCAGTGATAGACTAGATTAAGAAAATGTGGCACATGTACACCGTGGAATACTATGCAGCCATAAAAAAGGATGAGTTCATGTCCTTTGTAGGGACATGGATGAAACTGGAAACCATCATTCTCAGCAAACTATTGCAAGGAGAAAAAAACCAAACACTGCATATTCTTACTCATAGGTGGGAATTGAACAATGAGATCACTTGGACACAGGAAGGGGAACATCACACACTGGGGCCTGTTGTGGGGTGGGGGGAGCGGGAGGGATAGCATTAGGAGATATCCCTAATGTAAATGACGAGTTAACGGGTGCAGCACACCAACATGGCACATGGATACATATGTAACAAACCTGCATATTGTGCACATGTACCCTAGAACTAGAGTATAATGAAATAAATAAGTAAATAAATAAATAAATAAATAAAAATTAAAAAAAGAAAGAAGAAAACGACTTGGGGCTCTGTAAGTTAGGAAGAGAACTTTAGGTCTAATTTAAGGTAAAATTAAAACCTTCAAGTGCTTTAAGCAGAAAAGCAACATGGCCTGGTTTGTGCTTTTGAGCAGCTTCCACGCACTATGGGACAAGGGCTGTGACGAGACACAGTGAGAAGGAAGAAAGTGGGGAAGTCTCTGGGGGCAGGCTTGGAAGGACGGTGAAGGACAGTCCCTGGAGGGCTCAGTCAGACAGTGGCAATGGTGGTTTAGGCAAAAGGTGGCTGTGGAGACGGATAAAGACGAGATAATGACCTAGAATACTGGGGGCAGGTGTCACAGTAATGGCAGATGCATTTTAACCTGGGGTGACAAGCAGTTTTCACTGCATGGAGGAGAGGAAGTTTTGCTTATGCCGGGGAGTGGGAGCATAGATCCACTGAAGGCTGACAGCCACCCATCCACTTTCAGGACAGCGTGAGAGGCGGCATGGCCCAGTGTCTGTGGCTGGGAGCAAACAGCGGCTCCAGGCTCCACTCTGCCGCTCAGTGGGTGACCCTGAGCAAGCACCCAATGTGTGTGTTCGGTGGCCCTGTCTGGGGTGGTGCATCCCATGCAGAAATGACACTCCTCTTCCATGAGATCACCATCGGCGCCTGAAACATCACAGTTCAATAGTTGAGTGCAGTATAGAGTGGAGACACTGAGGCAGAGCTAAAGCTTCGTAAGTGGGTTAGATTCATCATGTTTTACACAAAGACTTGCACTAGAGACCTCTGATTGGGATGAGGAGGCCATGGCTCCACTAAGGAGAAGCTTCCTGTGAGAAGCAATGAGGCATCAGGAAGGGGAAGAAAGCACAGATTGCAGTGGAACTCAACAGCTAAGGAGACAGGGAGGAGAGAGCCATGAAACCATGAGGAGATGGATGAACTCAACAGCTAAGGAGACAGGGAGGAGAGAGCCATGAAACCATGAGGAGACGGATGAACTCAACAGCTAAGGAGACAGGGAGGAGAGAGCCATGAAACCATGAGGAGACAGATGAACTCAACAGCTAAGGAGACAGGGAGGAGAGAGCCATGAAACCATGAGGAGATGGACTGATTTAGCAAATGGCATGGAGAGAATCATCTAAATGGGAAAAAGCCAAATTACAGTTGTACTTCATACCAAAAATTAAATTCCAATAAATTAAATAGAAAAATATAGAAACAAAATACGGCTGGGCACAGTGGCTCATGCCTGTAATCCCAGCACTTTGGGAGGCCGAGAAGGGCAGATCACTTGAGGTCAGCAGTTCGAGACCAGCCTGGCCAACATGGTGAAACCCCATCTCTACTAAAAATATTAAAATCAGCCAGGCATGATGGCATGCACCTGTAGTTCCAGTTACTTGAGAGGCTGAGGCAGGAGACTTGCTTGAACACCTGAGGAGGAGGCTGCAGTGAGCCGAGTTCACGCCGCTGCCCTCCAGCCTGGGCAACAGAGCAAGACTCCATCTCGAAATAAATAAATAAATAAAAACGCCAGTAGTTTCCGTGTGTTTCCTGAACAGCCTATAAGATAGAGAGTGAGGTAAGAGGGTAGAGTTCAGGGATCAGATAAATTTAGGGTCAATTCTAGGACCCACCATACATGATGTTAGACAAGTTACTTAACCTCCTTCAGGTCTTGGTTTTCCTGTAAAAACAAAAAGAAGAAATTCCGTAAAGACTAAATTCAACAGTGCGTCCATCGCATCCAGCCTAGCAGATGACAAGTACCACTTTATGTGAGCCAGTTTACCGTATTCATGTGTATTTTATAACAATTTTCAATAATAGCAAAAAATGCATTTTTTTTTATTTTACTGGCAACCCTTAGGCCTTCAAAACATTCTGCTTCTCAGAACGTTCATTGAATTGCAGTCAACCAAACTTCTTCTGTGCACCCCAGTTTCACTTCAGGATCCCCCAGAAGCAGGCGCCCTCATGAGGAGGGTGCTTTGGGGGCCTGAATGGTGGGTGCACACAGCAGACATGAGCTCTGAGTTCCAGTCCCGGCTCAGCATGAACACGGAGGATGTCCCAGGATGCACAGCTTGGTCACAGGAGTGACAATAGCCAGCCTTGACGATGGCCCCTGGCCGGCCCCATGCACCGGGATTTACAGAGACCACAAAGCTGATCCCCATCACAGCCCATGATCTCTGCTTTGCAGATGAGGAAGCTGAGATTAAATTAGGTGACCTGTGCAGAGCTGGAATTCAGGATGTGGCAGAGCTGAGGCTTGAGTCGGTGAGGTCGGCCAGGCTCTGCAAGGAGTTCCCTTCGGTGTGACACATTCAGCTTTCATCCATCTGTGGAACTCACTCTGGCAGGCACAGTGCCAGACAAGGTGGCAGCGCCCTCACAGAGCCCGGCTTCCAGCAAGAGACAGGCAGCTTGGCCAGGCCAGCGCCATCCGGACGTTTGAGAAGTATTAATTGACAGTCAGGGAATGCTCAGCAGAAAGAATTCAAACAGAATAGCGAGGTTCTGGGAAGCCTTCCTTTCTAAGAGGATGTTTTTGAAAACCTGAGAGTCTTTAGCAAATTGAATAGTGCATGCAAAGGGCCCTTGAAACCATATGCTTTCCTCAGCTTCCTCAGGTGCAGAACACAGGAACACAGACCTTCAAGGTGTGTGCCTGACTCTAGGACCAAGCTGAAAATAAAATGGATCAAAAGTCCACTCAGGGTGAATGTGAGATCTCTCCTCTCAGGACTCTTAAGAGCGGTTGTCAAGGGGTGAAAAGAAAAACTCCACGAGCACTTAATTCCCCAATTGGGAGCCCCGGGGACACACTGCAGGCGGCAATGAGAACAGGCCTGCCCAGGCCCTCCTGCCGCCACCCTAACCCTTTAAATTAGAAAGACAAAGCTTGTAACCTGAGAGGAAAGGCAATTGGCCCATCCTCTGAGCCTCTAGAATACGCGGACTTGCAGGCCAGCATCAGCATCTAGGCTGCCACCCTCAGGCAGATTTCTGAGTCTCCGTGTGAAGCAGGAAGCCACAGGGAGGTGGCTCACCAGGTCCCCACTGAGGCCCCAAATGATGACCTGGGCCTTAATCTGTTTTCCAAATTCCATTTGTGGGAGTTCCAGTGAACGACTCTCTTTCCTATGGGGGTAACTTATCAGCCTCTCATCCTCCTGTGATAGCTTCAGGGTTACACAGTGGCCTCCTGCTGCTGACCTGAACTGCCCACGTAATCTCCCAACAGGAGTGACCTTATTTAGGTGATAGAATCTTATAACTTAAATAACTGGAGGATGGCCTATCTGAACGTGACAGATAGCATATTTTCTGTCAACTACACCATGAACCAGTTTTCTACCCATTTTTTTTTTAGATCAGAAATAAATGGAAAAGTGGAAGATCTTGCAAGATATTCCCGTAAGCGGTGACTGAGCGTCTACTCCGCGGGAGGCACAGCGACTTCTGAGTGCCATCTGAGTGTGGAGGAGCTCATGCTCTACAGGAAAAGGAGAACTCAGGGCAGAACCAACACGGTGCGGGGCAGGGCACTCCCAGGGTCTGCAGAGAGGCCCAGTGCAACCCTGAACTGAGAGGAGGATGGGAAATCTCATTCCTGACCAGAGAATCAGGACAGGCCCGCAGCAGGCACTCACAGCCTTGTGACAGCTGACCTCCGGAATCACATGAACCCAACTGAATTTCGCTGGAAGTCTCACCTCTGGAAGAGTGTGTGGATCCCCGGCCAGTTAATGAGGAACATGCCCTTACGTTTGCAGATGTCTAAAGAAAACGTGCTTGGGAAACAACTCGCGTCGGAAACCCAAATCTCATGAAAATGCACGGGGCCTCTTGTTGGCGCTCCCCATAGGAAACAAATGCTCTTTTCACCAAACAACTCGTTTCTGGGCTGCCACCACATTGTCACGCTCTTGGACTAGCTCACCCCGATGGGGAGCTGTGCTGCAGGGTAGGGGCTGGGAGTCTTATCAGGAGATGATGTTCCAGCTGGTCTGGAAGCCTGAATCAGACAGGAAGCATAGAACATCTCTCAATGGCATGAGGCAGAGGTGGCTGCACCTGCAGGTACAGCCAGAAAGGCAGGGCTTGAGTGCTCCAGGTTCTTGGACTAGCACACCCCCATGGAAGCAAAGAATAAAAATGATCTTCTGGTCTGAACGTAACGACCTTGTGCCTGGGTTACTGAGACTGCGCCAGGTGCCTGCTGGTGCTCACAGGTGGGAAAGTGCTCTGCACTGGGACAGGTATCCTGAGAGCGACTTGGGAGGAATTAAAATGACCCAGAGAGGTGCAGTGTGGAAGAGCTGATTTTCAGGAGGCTCACTGGCTCCTCATGCTTCCAGAGGAGGAAGCATTTGTTTTTTTTGTGGCATTTGTGCACCCGGGGAAGGACGGATCATTTCCACCCAGAGCACAACTGGCGGGAGCCTTTCCCTTTCCCGGGTTTGGGTGCAAAGAGGCCAGAGGAACCATCTTCTCAGCCCCAACTCCTCTCCTCCACATGCTCGTAGCAGGCCTCCTCTTCACGCTGTGGGTGCCCGGCCACCACCCCTGGGGCTCCCTCGAAGAGTTCTGTCTTTCCTCTCTCTTCTCACTGTGACCAAGCAAGACCCGACCATGAATTTCTAGCCAGACTTGCCTGCTCCTAAAGACTTTGCTGGCAAAAGCAGCCCAGAACCCGGAGTACTCAAGCCCTGCCTTTCTGGCTGTACCTGCAGGTGCAGCCGCCTCTGCCTCATGCCATTGAGAGACGTTCTATGCTTCCTGTCCGATTCAGGCTTCCAGACCAGCTGAAACATCATCTCCTGATAAGACTCCCAGCCCCTACCCTGCAGCACAGCGCCCCATCCTTCCCCCTTCCTGGATTCTGCAGCTCGGCTCTCCTATGTTGCATCTCACATCACGAGTCACAACATAACGTGACCCACATGTATGCATCTCCTGGAGCACAGGGAGCTTGTCCTGCTCTCTGGGGGCTGCCCTGTGGCCCAGCAGGTGCCGGATACACAGTAGATGCTCAGTAAATGTTAACGCCCCCATGCAGACGGAAGAGGCTTTGCATTTGAGAAGAAGCAAATCACGATCCACACAACTTAGTTAGAAGCCCTGTGTGTTCCGGGGGACGGAAATGCACCATCTGAGGTTCACAGCAGGATCCATTAGCGGGAAGTACCTGCAGCTCAGGCCTGTGAGGGAAGAGCCATGCCTCCCGCAGGGCTTCTGTAAGAAACACACAACCGTGAGCCGAGCCCGTCCCACAAACCTGGTGTTTCATAACCCAAATGAGACCGAGTCGTCAGCATGTGGTTTGTTGGAGTCACGGTGACCAGAAGAACACTCATCTCTCAACAGTAATGAAGATTTTCTCCAAACTCACAAAGTCCCAAAGTTTTTCTATATGACCGTGGACACCACTTAAAGTCTCTGACATTTTCTGCCTGAAAGATAAAATTAAGAGGAGATGGAGGGGTGGACCGTGTTACCACGTAGCCAATTCCACACTGCCTTGCTCTGCCCATGAGAGGGGAGCACTTCCCTGCATTGGGCATCCTGAGCTCGGCCGTGGCTGTGCTTGGACAGGTGGGACCAAAGCGAATACACTGCAGACTGCATCCCAGCAGTGGTGTGGTTGAGCCTCTCGTCCAGTGCTCCCCCATGGAAAACACACACGGGGCTGACCCCAGTCCAGAGCAGAGGCGCCAGAACCTGCATAAACCCCAAATGGTGCTAGATCCGTGTTGGGCAGTTCCCAAGTGTGAGCGTTGCTACGACGGAGCAGGGCACAGGGAGAGCTAATGTTTGGGATGGAGCAGTGAATCCGGAGGAGGCCTGCAGAGCAGACATAAGGCGTCACATCTGCGGGCAGGCATGCTGTGACTCACTGACTCGCAGTAATGCCCCTGGCTGCGGAACCTCCCAGAAGCGCAGCCGTGTGGACACTGCAGACCTAGGTGCAAGCAACCATCTTTGCAACAGCGAGAGTGAATGCTGACGATTAAGTTCGTGTGTTTTACCAAACGGGATCCAAGGTAAGTAACTAATCTCAAAGACCCGGATCTATTCATCTGAGAACCCTGTCTCTGACCATTAGACCAACTGGCCCCTTCATGCTTCCAGAAGACGGTGCAGTCAGAGATGCCATTTTCAGGCCCCCGTGTAGGTGGCTGAGTCTGTCTGCCCCTCTCTTCTCTTCCCTTCTCCTGCAAGAGCTGTGAGCAGCAGGACCTAGTCATCCTGCTGCACTTTGCAGAGCACTCCCCCTCCAGCTGAGGAACACAGCGGGAGCAGGCATGCCCTCAGCATCAGGCTCACACTCGGGGGGCTCCCGAGGCCATCCCCAGGAGGGGACAGGTGGTGTGGGAGGGGGCGCCAGAGGCCAGCAGCCTCGGACTCTCAGATACACCCCGTGAGGCCAGGGTGTGACTCCAGCCTCGCTGCAGCTGGCCAGCCACGTTAGACGTCACCACGCAGCATCTTTCCCTGTTACGCTTTGTCACACCACGGGCTGATTGGACTCCAAACAACAGCCGATTTGGAATGGAAACACCCCTGTATTTTTAAATGAAATAATATTAATTTGGACAGTGAGCATATGATCAGAATTCCTTGTAAATATATTTACATTGAGTGCCTGGGGAAGAAAGAGTCCTGGTTAATTGTAATTAATCATGGATAATTCATTACTTACAGTATCCAGCACGGCTGGGGGGCTCTGCTAGGCTCAGGATCCTAAAAGCCTGCAGACTCCAAGCCGAACCCAATGTAGTGAAGGTGGCGTCGCCCTGGGTGCTGCCTGACAATGACAAAAAGGAAGCAGGGGTGGGCACAGCCTCCCATGCCAGTCACCCTCCTGGGTGTTATTCATTCGGAGACATCGCAGGGTCCAGGACCCAGAGGGGAGCAGCGGGTCAGGACGCAGTTGCCAGGATGCCCCTGGAGACCTCTCCTCGTGCCGAATCCCTGGAAGGGAGGCTTCTCCCGGGACCTCCGTCCTCCCTGCCCCTGCCTGAGGAGCTGGGGCAGAAACGGGGCTGAGCATCCTCATATTCTGTGCAGAGGAATCTAATTTACTAATGCAGGAGTGGCTGGCCTGAGAGGAAGAGCACAGTGGCTAGAAGGAAAGGGCCTGGATGGACACGGACGGTGGAACTGATGGGGGCAGAGGAGGGAAACCTGCAGCCACTCAACAGGAGGACGCAGGCCACCCTCCATGGGGGAGAGCCTCAGGGATCAGCAGCCACTCAACAGGAGGACGCAGGCCACCCTTCACAGGGGGGAGCGTCAGGGATCAGGGGGTGCCCAGAGAAGTCTGGGAGGAGGAAGGAAACGTGGCTGTTGCTTCAGGCATGGGGAACAATGGTTGGAAGGTGGAAGACAGAGCTTGTTTCAGGGAATGCACTCGAAAACCTGGAAGGCACACAGAAACCTTTCCTCCTCCCTGTCCTCGCTCAGCCATGTTCCTGCTGCCCTCCTGGCACCCGTAGCACCCGCGACCTCTATGCATCCTCCCATGGCTGCCGTGCTTAGAACGGCACCACCTCCTGCCTGCAGCCCCACGACAGCCCTTGGACAGCTCCTGGCTCTAGCGTCTCCTCCCTCAGTCCCGCGGTGTCACTGCCACTCATCCAGAGTGCAGATCTGATCACTGCTCACTTTAAAAACTCTTCAGTAACTTCCCATTTTCTTTCATAAAAATGGCAGACTCCCAGCCAGGCTCACCGTGGAAGCCCCCTGGCTTTGTGCCTCTCCCCAGCTTGAAGGCCTCAGTTCTTGTCACTAGGACCACCTCCTGGCCGCTCACCAAAGCACACCTCATACACAGCCATCCCCGCAAATGGCAGATTTGGTTCCTTTGGCACAGGGCTAGCTGCATTCCTGGCACAGAGGAGATGCCAGATGCCATTTGACATGGGAGCCATCCGATAAGAGCTCCCACTAGGGCGGGCAAAGGCTCCAGCTGTGGAATCACAGCCTCTTCCACGGGCAATGGAGACACAGTCCGTGGTGCAGGTGTGCGTGGAGGATACTCTAAGGTCCTCCCACAGAAACGCCCGACACCCTGGGATGGTACGGGTGGCTCCTGACACCCCGGGATGGTACGGGCGGCTCCTGACACCCCGGGATGGTGTGGGCAGCTCCTGCACTAGCTCTCTTCCTCTCAAGGACTTAATGGCTACAGCAAAAGCAGAGGCCTGCTTGGGGGAGCAGGGGGAGCCGGGCAGCACGGTGTCCTCCCAGGAGCACTTGGCTCCTCCAGTTGCTAGGGTCTGAAGGAGAGGGGCTCAGGGAAGCTCTGTTTCTGTGGGCTCTGCACCAGAAGACATTTAAAACTGATCAGTGTGCACGCAAAAGTAGCCAAAGACTCAGCGCATTAAGGAGGACCCTGGCGTGGGGTCGACAGGGAGTGCGCGTGGGCAGCCTCCCATGAGGCGGGTCTGGGAGTGCCCTGGCCTCAGGCGGCGCCTGCACCCTCCTTCCTCTGCTGATCTGTCTTGCCTTGGAGCCCTAGCAGAGAGAGAGCTGGCATTTTGTATCACTCTGGAGAAAATATCTAGAATCAGCGAGTTGTGAAAGCTTCAAGGAAAGTGAGATAGCAGTTAAGTGAGAACGTCAAGGAAGCAGATTTATGTTCAATAGCTCATTAAAAACGGCAAAGCTCTTCCACAATTCCAGCTGTCACCATGCAGCTGTGTTCCTGGAGTGGTGGTGAGTGTCCCCACAGTGGGGAGGTGCAGGGATGGATGGGGCTTCAGGGACTCGCTGGAGAAGAGATTGCTAAGTTCCTGGAGGCCTTTCCAATTTTGAAGGCCCCAAAAGGGACCTGAGTGGTTTCCCGACTTGAGAACTGTCTGCATCAGCCCAGCTTCCTGCACAGTGTCTGCACCGGTGCACACCTTAGAGGGGAGCTGCGCCATCAGATGAACCAGGACCCTGGCGGAGGGAGGGGGGTGCAAGCAGGCCTCCCATGGCACCTGCTGCCTGTGGTTGAGGGGAGCCTGGCAGGGCACCAGCCTCATCCACCCCTGGCAGAGACCCCCTTGCACAGAGAACACAAACAGTACAACCACAGCTGGAATCCCACGCACAGCTCCTGATTCACCTTCCCGCTCACTGCAGTCCACGGGCTTCAATCTTCTGTTGACATTGATGACAATTTTACATGGACGGTAGCCAGGTCTGACAGGGTTGAAAGTGAGAAATTTGCTGTGCCAACACTTAGGCTCAAATCCTGGGCTGAGAACTTAAGGGCTACTTGAATGCATGTGACTCAATTTTTTCTCTGTACCTCAGTTTCCCTCTGTGTCAGACACACTGATGTGGGGTTGGCTGTGAGGCAAGATGAGCTCCTGCTTTGCACCGTGGAGCTCTGGGCAGATCTCCACTCATTAATGGTGCCAGGAAATGTGGAACCATGCTGCCTGCCGGCAGAGCCTGTCCCCCCGGGAACCTTGCTGTACCCTGCGGGTTCACCCCACCTGAACCATGCACAGGGCTTTCTTTTCTGCCACGTTCTCCATCCACTGTGGAGGATGCAATCACATTTTCACATGGTGACCAGCATCTGTCATTCACAGAAGTGGCTCAAATCACATGTGATCGGAAGAACAATTATGTTGAGAGTTATTTTTTAGCATCCTGCTCTTTGACACTTTTGAGGAGATCAAATGTCAGAGATATTTTTTTTCTTTTTTGCATTTGCTCAATGCATTATCTCTAAGGCTAAGTAGGTTTCAAAAAAAAAATCTGAAGAGCATCCTATCCAATTTTTAAAAATGTTTCCTCTGTCAATGAATGAGATCCAAAATGGGGGTGTGACTCATCTTCAAGCTGTGGCATTCGTGGCAATGCTTTCTGATGTCACAGTGGATAACTCCACTAGAAGTAACCAACTTCTGAATGATATTGGCGAAAAGAAACATCATAAAGATGAGCAAGGTCATTGATTTAAGACGTGAGTAGCTATTGTCAACGTAAACACCAAAGAGTCTTCAATGATGTACAATTAAAACTCCGCTCCAGCTCTGATCAGTTTTAACAAGCAGGCACGCTCTGCAGAGAGGCAGCCCAGAGAAAACTCTCATCCCAGAGAAGCCGAGCTTCAGGCTGGCCGTCTACCTGCATCTCTCAGGAAGAACATGACTTGGGAAGTATCACTTGACCACTCTGAGCCTGCTTCCTGCCTGAAAAAATGGGGTTAGGGACATCTGGAGAGGTGGGTGAGTGCTAAGGATTCAGTAAAGGTAGGGTAGCTGTGACTGGCACATTCTGGCTCACACAGTAATTATCAATACCCTTCCCCGTGCCAAATGCGGAGCAATCCTTACAGAAATAAAGTGACTATATCCATTGCTTTAGAGCCCCACAGAAGAAACAGGTCTTCTGCATACTGACAGCAACCTGAGCTTTCCAGCAGTCCACAACCAGGGCATCAGGTCCTGCACTGGACAGAGATTCCCCCAAACTACCTGTGTGAGGACGAGCAGCTCAGAGGCACTGGCACATCTTGGTGAGTGCAGATGACAGAAGCATCATGCACAGGTTCCAGCACTAGTTCTACCACTAACTAGCTGAAAACCCTGGGTTAGTTTACTTAACTATGCCTGTGCCTGAATTTTCTCAGAGGATTGTGAAAGCGTTAAGTAAATGTATGCATGGGCCATATTTAGAACACAGTCTAAGTTCTCAATTAATATCAGCCATTCCTTTAGATCAGGAGTCAGGAAACTGCAACCCCATCTATTCATGTAAATAAAGTTTCATTGGAAGACAGTTTTCTCATTCTTTTACTTGTCAATTGCAGTTTTCATGAAGACTTGAGCAACTAAAACGGACCACGTGCTGCACAAGCCTTTCATATTTACGGTCTAGCCCCTTACTGGAAAAGCTGACTCTGTCTAAGTTTACCAGACCGTTCATTTCCATTCACAGGAATAATTCAGGATATCTGGATGTAGCCATGAGCTTGTCTCTTTTAGGTCTGCTAGTACACAAGCAGCCTAAGGAGACACCTGGCCATCCCAACTGCAGGGCAGGAACCCACACAGATCTTTGCACCATGTACCATGGGAGCAGGCTCCTGGCCGTCCCCATGTGACTGAATAACAAGGACACCAGGCCCCTCACATCCCCTTTTCCATCTTTCCCAGGGACTAGGAACTGAAACTCCAGTCCCTGAATATTCTTAATGAGTGAGTTTAATTATCACATTAACACTTTCCACTTAAAAAAATGTCATCATCTTTATGCTGTTATTCCAATTAATTGTGTTGGAAAACACGGAGCCTGAGCTTCAAAGAATAAGGTGCTAGTTTTTGAAGTATGATGCTGTTTGATAATGGAATCATCACAGAGACTTCAGCATCTGGAAATGCGCTGGAACATTGTATAATGTTTTACGTCTATGCATGCCAGCAGTATAGATCTATACACACAAGCAAATGGAGAGACATCCTACATGGTATAGTCAGATTCCCAGTTAGCATCTAGAAATAGCCATTGACGCATGTTTCTACATTTCTGTTCATTCAGTTGGCCTCTAAGCACTATTGACAAATATACACGAGAGTGCAACCATTTTGTCATTTATCTTTACCAGAAATCATAAGGTTGGGGTTTCCGTGGGGTCTCCTTCAGCAACCTCTTGGCATCACGGCATGAAGACAGGAACTACCTAACTGGACAAGGTAGCTGCTTTCACATCATGGTTGTGACATTCGTGTTCGCATCAAGTCCTCTTTTATTGCAAATGGCTGGCAGTCATGGCCATCACCGTGAACACGGAGGTGGTGGACAGGAGGATTGTTTGTGCCCATCTCCAGCGCCCAGCACTGGCCAGGCCGGGCTGCAGGACAGAGGGTTCTGCGCAGGGGAGAAGTGCGGTTAGACTGAGACTGAGGCCGGGCCCCAGGTAGGCACCTCAGTCAGTTATTACGCCAGTCACACATGCGACAGGGCAGGTGGCTACTGGTCATTGCCTCGGCAACAGGGACAAAGCGGGCCTAGTGAGTGGCCATCCCAACAGGAGATGAGCAAAGCCCAAGTAGGTTTCCCCATGGAGGAGAAACCCCAGATCCAAATCTCAAAAACCCACCTTCAAACCTCAAATCCTGGGCTAGGAGTCCTTCCTCTGTGTTCACGGTGCCCTCTCCACCTGCCTTACTGCCTGCTGTGGAGGTTCTTAGTCTCACTTGCTATTTCTCCCCCCAGAGCACTATGAGTTACCTGAGGACAACAGCTATGCATTGTATTAATTATACACGTCTACTCATCCCACAATTATTTAAGGTGACTTGCAGGTCTCCACACAGCTGAGAATTCTCTGAGTAAATTTAAGTGAAGAAAAAAGGTAAGAAAATTAAAAGCCAGAGGTAATATCAATACACAAACTCATTTGAAGATGAATGATATTAAACTGTCAGTATGTGACCATTCTTTAAACCTATGAATGTGGTATTTTCCTATGCTCCAATCCAGTGCTTTATCTCTGCTTCTTCAAGGTCTGATGCCCTATCTCACATCCATTAGGCACTCAGTGAAGTTGGAAGGAAAGGAGGGAGGGAGGGAGGGAGGGAAGGGGGGAGAGAATGAGGGAGAGAAGAAAGAGAGAAAGGTAGGAACGGCAGGAGGGAAGGGGGAAGGAAGGAGAAAGGGAAGGAGGAAGGGAAGGGAAAAGGGAAGGGAAGAGAAGGGAAGGAAGGAGGGAGGGAAGGAGGGAGGAAGGAAGGAAGGAAAAGAGGGAGGAAAGGAAGGAGGGAAGGAAGGAAAAGAGGGAGGAAAGGAAGGAGAGAAGGAGGGAGGGAGGGGAGAAGGAAGAGAGTGATGGATGACTTGGTTTTCTATGCTGACAGACAGTGACTCCTCTGAGGTCCAGCTGAGTCGTTGTGTGGCTCCCCTCACTGTGATGTGGCAGGAAGGGTCACTGTGATCAGGGAAAAGCCACTTTATCTATTCCGCGCCAAGAGGAAGAGCTATACTGTACAAAGGAAAGATACAAGGAAACAGTAAATTCAGCCAGTCAGGTTCATATAGACATTATATAAAAATCAAGTAAAAATGACTACAGCATAATACAGGGATAAGAACAAATACTTGGTGTATTTACTGTATGATGTAGGGAAGACATGCTAGGTGTTTTAACAAATAAATCACTGAAGCACAGTGGAAGGATTTTCCTCACCCATGTAACAGAACCTGGAGGCTCAACAGGCCAATAGGGCACAGCCCCTCCAGAACTCAGGCTGAGGAAAATCTACTACCTTCAACAGGGGGCTTCGGACGTGGTCCAGGGGACTGTCTCAGGTCAGCAGGAGGGTGAGGGACAGGATGGGACATTCCCAGATGTGGCCCATGGTGCATGTGTGCATTTTCCATGAGCCAGCATGAAGCCACACAGTCCCACCTCATTGCATAGGAGGCTGGAACGCTGTTTAGTTGTGTGTCCCAGAAGAAGAAATCATGAACTGGAGTGAACAGCCAGAAATCTCTGCCTGTTGCTCAGCCCAACAGGAGAGAGAGAAGTCCTCCTTTAATCACAGGTGGTGATATGGTTTTGCTATGTCCCCACCCAAAATCTCAAATTATAGCTCTCATAATTCCCACATGTCATGAGGGGCACCCAGTGAGAGGTAACTGAATCATGAGGGCAGGTCTTTCCCATGCTGTTCTCATGATAGTGAATAAGTCTCATGGGATCTGATGGTTTTATAACGGGGAGTTTCCCTGCACGAACCCTGTCTAGCATGCCGCCATGTAAGATGTGCCTTTCTCCTCCTTTGCCTTCCACCCTGATTGTGAGGCCTCCCCAGCCGTGTGGAACTGTGAGTGCATCAAACCTCTTTTTCTGTATAAATTGTCGAGTCTCAGGTATGTCTTTATTCGCAGTGTGAGAACAGATTAATACGAGTGGCAAATGAAATATTTTCATGATGTAGAGAAAAACATTAATGAGCATTCAAACAGCTTTATGAGACAGGTAAATTGATACTAGTATTTTGCCAGTGGTAAAATGGAGACTTTCAATAAATAAATGTGGGAGCTCTACAACACATGGTGGCACTGCTACAGAAAGCAGTGAGATGAAAAGCTCCAGATTTGAATTTTTGTGGGGGGTGGAGCAAAGATGGTCAAATAGGAACAGCTCCGGTCTACAGCTCCCAGCGTGAACAGCACAGAAGACGGGTGATTTCTGCATTTCTGTTTGAGGTACCGGGTTCGTCTCACTAGGGAGTGCCAAACAGTGGGTACAGGATAGTTGGTGCAGCGCACTGTGTGTGAGCCGAAGCAGGGCGAGGCATTGCCTCACTCGGGAAGCGCAAGGGGTCAGGGAGTTCCCTTTCCTAGTCAAAGAAAGGGGTAACAGACGGCACCTGGAAAATCGGGTCAGTCCCACCCTAATACTGCACTTTTCCAATGGGCTTGGAAAACGGCACACCAGGAGATTGTGTCCCGCACCTGGCTCAGAGGGTCGTATGCCCACGGAATCTTGCTGATTGCTAGCACAGCACTCTGAGATCAAACTGCAAGGCGGCAGCAAGGCTGGGGGAGGGGCGCCCACCATTGCCCAGGCTTGCTTAGGTAAACAAAGCAGCCAGGAAGCTCAAACTGGGTGGAGCCCACCACAGCTAAAGGAAGCCTGCCTGCCTCTGTAGGCTCCACCTCTGGGGGCAGGGCACAGACAAACAAAAATTCAGCAGGAACCTCTGCAGACTTAAATGTCCCTGTCTGACAGCTTTGAAGAGAGTAGTGGTTCTCCCAGCACACAGCTGGAGATCTGAGAACGGACAGACTGCCTCCTAAAGTGGGTCCCTGACCCCTGAGCAGCCTAACTGGGAGGCATCCCCCAGTAGGGACAGACTGACACCTCACTCAGCCAGGTACTCCTCTGAGACAAAACTTCCAGAGGAACTATCAGACAGCTGAATTTGTGGTCTCACGAAAATCCACTGTTCTGCAGCCACCGCTGCTGACACTCAGCCAAACAGGGTCTGGAGTGGACCTCTAGCAAACTCCAACAGACCTGCAGCTGAGGTTGCTGTCTGGTAGAAGGAAAACTAACAAACAGAAAGGACATCCACACCAAAAACCCATCTGTACATTACCATCATCAAAGACCAAAAGTAGATAAAACCACAAAGATGGGGAAAAAACAGAGCAGAAAAACTGGAAACTCTAAAAAGCAGAGCACCTCTCCTCCTCCAAAGGAACGCAGTTCCTCACCAGCAATGGAACAAAGCTGGATGGAGAATGACTTTGACGAGTTGAGAAAAGAAGGCTTCAGACGATCAAACTACTCTGAGCTACGGGAGGAAATTCAAAACAATAGCAAAGAAGTTAAAAACTTTGAAAAAAAATTAGACGAATGGATAACTAGAATAATCAATGGAGAGAAGGGCTTAAAGGAGCTGATGGAGCTGCAAGCCAAGTTTTGAGAACTACGCGAAGATTGCAGAAGCCTCGGGAGCCGATGCGATCAACTGGAAGAAAGGGTATCGCTGATGGAAGATGAAATGAATGAAATGAAGTGAGAAGGGAAGTTTAGAGAAAAAAGAATAAAAAGAAATGAACAAAGCCTCCAAGAAATTTGGGACTATGTGAAAAGACCAAACCTACATCTCATTGGTGTACCTGAAAATGACGGGGAGAATGGAACCAAGTTGGAAAACACTCTGCAAGATATTATCCAGGAGAACTTCCCCAATCTAGCAAGGCAGGCCAACATTCAGATTCAGGAAATACAGAGAACGCCACAAAGATACTCCTTGAGAAGGGCAACTCCAAGACACATAATTGTCAGATTCACCAAAGTTGAAATGAAGGAAAAAATGTTAAGGGCAGCCAGAGAGAAAGGTTGGGTTACCCACAAAGGGAAGCCCATCAGACTAACAGCAGATCTCTCAGCAGAAACTCTACAAGCCAGAAGAGAGTGGGGGCCGATATTCAACATTCTTAAAGAAAAGAATTTTCAACACAGAATTTCATATCCAGCCAAACTAAGCTTCATAAAGTGAAGGAGAAATAAAATACTTTACAGACAAGCAAATGCTGAGTGATTTTGTCACCACAGGCCTGCCCTAAAAGAGCTCCTGAAGGATGCACTAAACATGGAAAGGAATAACCAGTACCAGCCACTGCAAAAACATGCCAAATTGTGAAGACCATCGAGGCTAGGAAGAAACTGCATCAATTAACGAGCAAAATGACCAACTAACATCATAATGACAAGATGAAATTCACACATAACAATATTAACTTTAAATGTAAATGGGCTAAATGCTCCAATTAAAAGACAGAGACTGGCAAATTGGATAAGGAGTCAAGACCTATCAGTGTGCTGTATTCAGGAAACCCATCTCACATGCAGAGACACACATAGACTCAAAATAAAGGGATGGGCTGGGCGCGGTGGCTCACGCCTGTGATCCCAGCACTTTGGGAGGCCGAGGTGGGCGGATCACGAGGTCAGGAGATCGAGACCATCCTGGCTAACACAGTGAAACCCCGTCTCTACTAAAAATACAAAAAATTAGCCGGGCGAGGTGGCGGGTGCCTGTAGTCCCAGCTACTCGGGAGGCTGAGGCAGGAGAATGGCATGAACCCCGGGGAGTGGAGCCTGCAGTGAGCAGAGATCGTGCCACTGCACTCCAGCCCGGGCGACAGCGAGACTCTGTCTCAAAAAAAAAATAAAAATAAAAAAATAAAGGGATGGAGGAAGATCTATCAAGCAAATGGAAAAAAAAAGGCAGGGGTTGCGATCCTAGTCTCTGATAAAGTAGATTTTAAACCAACAAAGATCAAAAGAGACAAAGAAGGCCATTACATAATGGTAAAGGGATCAATTCAACAAAAAGAGCTAACTATCCTAAATATATATGCACCCAACACAGGAGCACCCAGATTCATAAAGCAAGTCCTGAGTGACCTGCAAAGGGACTTAAACTCCCACACAATAATAATGGGAGATTTTAACACCCCACTGTCAACATTAGACAGATCAACGAGACAGAAAGTTAACAAGGATATCCAGGAATTGAACTCAGCTCTGCACAAAGTGGACCTAATAGACATCTACAGAACTCTCCACCCCAAATCAACAGAATATACATTTTTTTTCAGCACCACACCACACCTATTCCAAAATTGACCACATAGTTGGAAGTAAAGCTCTCCTCAGCAAATGTAAAAGAACAGAAATTATAACAAACTGTCTCTCAGATCACAGTGCAATCAAACTAGAACTCAGGATTAAGAAACTCACTCAAAGCCACTCAACTACATGGAAACTGAACAACCTGCTCCTGAATGACTACTGGGTACATAATGAAATGAAGGCAGAAATAAAGATGTTCTTTGAAACCAACAAGAACAAAGACACAACATACCAGAATCTCTGGGACACATTCAAAGCAGTGAATAGAGGGAAATTTATAGCACTAAATTCCCACAAGAGAAAGCAGGAAAGATCCAAAATTGACACCCTAACATCACAATTAAAAGAACTAGAAAAGCAAGAGCAAACACATTCAAAAGCTAGCAGAAGGCTAGAAATAACTAAAATCAGAGCAGAACTGAAGGAAATAGAGACACAAAAAAACCCTTCAAAAATTAATGAATCCAGGAGCTGGTTTTTTGAAAAGATCAACAAAATCGATAGACTGCTAGCAAGACTAATAAAGAAGAAAAGAGAGAAGAATCAAATAGATGCAATAAAAAATGAAAAAGGGGATATCACCACCGATCCCACAGAAATACAATCTACCATCAGAGAATACTACAAACACCTCTATACAAATAGACTAGAAAATCTAGAAGAAATGGATAAATTCCTCGACAAATACACCCTCCCAAGACAAAACCAGGAAGAAGTTGAATCTCTGAATAGACCAATAACAGGCTCTGAAATTGTGGCAATAATCAATAGCTTACCAACCAAAAAGAGTCCAGGACCTGATGGATTCACAGCCGAATTCTACCAGAGGTACAAGGAGGAACTGGTACCATTCCTTCTGAAACTATTCCAATTGATAGAAAAGAGGGAATCCTCCCTAACACATTTTATGAGGCCAGCATCATCCTGATACCAAAGCCTGGCAGAGACAGAACCAAAAAAGAGAATTTCAGACCAATATCCTTGATGAACATTGATGCAAAAATCCTCAATAAAATACTGGCAAACCGAATCCATCAGCACATCAAAAAGCTTATACACCACGATCAAGTGGGCTTCATCCCTGGGATGCAAGGCTGGTTCAACATACGCAAATCATTAACTGTAATCCAGCATATAAACAGAACCAAAGACAAAAACCACATGATTATCTCAATAGATGCAGAAAAGGCCTTTGACAAAATTCAACAACCCCTCATGCTAAAAACTCTCAATAAATTAGGTATTGATGGGATGTATCTCAAAATAATAAGAGCTATCTATAACAAACCCACAGCCAATATCATACTGAATGGGCAAAACCTGGAAGCATTCCCTTTGAAAACTGGCACAAGACAGGGATGCCCTCTCTCACCACTCCTATTCAACATAGTGCTGGAAGTTCTGGCCAGGGCAATCAGGCAGGAGGAAGAAATAAAGGGTATTCAATTAGGAAAAGAGGAAGTCAAATTGTCCCTGTTTGCAGATGACATGATTGTATATCTAGAAAACCCCACTGTCTCAGCCCAAAATCTCCTTAAGCTGATTAGCAACTTCAGCAAAGTCTCAGGATACAAAATCAATGTACAAAAATCACAAGCATTCTTGTACACCAATCACAGACAAACAGAGAGACAAATCATGAGTGAACTCCCATTCACAATTGCTTCAAAGAGAATAAAATACCTAGGAATCCAACTTACAAAGGATGTGAAGGACCTCTTCAAGGAGAACTACCAACAACTGCTCAATGAAATAAAAGAGGATACAAACAAATGGAAGAACATTCCATGCTCATGGGTTGGAAGAATCAATATCGTGAAAATGGCCATACTGCCCAAGGTCATTTATAGATTCAATGCCATCCCCATCAAGCTACCAATGACTTTGTTCACAGAATTGGAAAAAACTACTTTAAAGTTCATGTGGAAACAAAAAAGAGCCCGAATCGCCAAGTCAATCCTAAGCCAAAAGAACAAAGCTGGAGGCATCACGCTACCTGACTTCAAACTATACTACAAGGCTACAGTAACCAAAACAGCATGGTACTGGTACCACAACAGAGACATAGATCAATGGAACAGAACAGAGCCCTCAGAAATAATGCCACATATCTACAACTATCTGATCTTTGACAAACCTGACAAAAACAAGAAATGGGGAAAGGATTCCCTATTTAATAAATGGTGCTGGGAAAACTGGCTAGCTATATGTAGAAAGCTGAAACTGGATTCCTTCCTTACACCTTATACAAAAATTAATTCAAGATGGATTAAAGAGTTACATGTTAGACCTAAAACCATAAAAACCCTAGAAGAAAGCCTAGGCGATACCATTCAGGACATAGGCGTGGGCAAGGACTTCATGTCTAAAACACCAAAAGCAATGGCAACAAAAGCCAAAATTGACAAATGGGATCTAATTAAACTAAAGAGCTTCTGCACAGCAAAAGAAACTACCATCAGAGTGAACAGGCAACCTACAGAATGGGAGAAAATTTTTGCAACCTACTCATCTGACAATGGGCTAATATCCAGAATCTACAATGAACTCAAACACATTTACAAGAAAAAAACAAACAACCCCATCAAAAAGTGGGCAAAGGACATGAACAGACACTTCTCAAAAGAAGACATTTATGCAGCCAAAAAACACATGAAAAAATGCTCATCATCACTGGCCATCAGAGAAATGCAAATCAAAACCACAATGAGATACCATCTCACAACAGTTTGAATGGCAATCATTAAAAAGCCAGGAAACAACAGGTGCTGGAGAGGATGTGGAGAAATAGGAACACTTTTACACTGTTGGTGGGACTGTAAACTAGTTCAACCATTGTGGAAGTCAGTGTGGCGATTCCTCAGGGATCTAGAACTAGCAATACCATTTGACCCAGCCATCCCATTCCTGGGTATATACCCAAAGGACTATAAATCATGCTGCTATAAAGACACATGCACACGTATGTTTGTTGCGGCACTATTCACAATAGCAAAGACTTGGAAGCAACCGAAATGTCCAACAACGATAGACTGGATTAAGAAAATGTGGCACATATACACCACGGAATACTATGCAGCCATTAAAAATGATGAGTTCACGTCCTTTGCAGGGACCTGGATGAAACTGGAAAACATCATTCTCATTAAACTATCGCAAGGACAAAAAACCAAACACTGCATGTTCTCACTCACAGGTGGGAATTGAACAATGAGAACTCATGGACACAGGAAGGGCAACATCACACTCCAGGGACTGTTGTGGGTTGGGGGGAGGGGGGAGGGACAGCATTAGGAGATATACCTAATGCTAAATGACGAGTTAATGGGTACAGCAAACCAACACGGCACATGGATACATATGTAATAAATCTGCACATTGTGCACATGTACCCTAAAACCTAAAGTATAATAATAATAATAAAAAAGAAAAGCTCCAGATTTAATTCATTTCCTTACTCATTTAAATAAGGACTAGCATCTTCTGTGTTTAGCACCATTCTACATAATAAGGACAGGGAGAACCAACTGGAAGTGGAGTAGAGCTTGGGTGACACTGGCTGGCAGCCCAACAGCAAGCCCCAGTGCACGTGAATGCCGGCACAGGCAGACCTCAGAGGCATTGCAGGTTCAGTCAATCCTGCATATCAATATGAAGTGAGTCACAAAGATTTTGATTTCCCAGTGCATATAAAAGTTATATTTACACTACATTGGAGTCTATTAAGTGTGCAATAGCATTATGTCTAAAAAATGTACATAAGTAGAAAATATGTCATTGCTAAAAAAATACTAACAATCATCTGAGCCTTCAACAAGTCATCATCTTTTTGCTGGTGGAGGGTTTTGACTCAATGCTTATGTCTGCTGATGGATCAGGGTGGTGGCTGCTGAAGGATGGGCTGGCTGTGGCAATGTCTGAAAATAAGACAATTAAGTTTGTTACATTGACTGAGTCTTCCTTTCACAAGAGATTTATCTATAACAGTGATGCTGTTTGATAGCATTTTACCCACAGAATTTCTTTCAAAATTGGAGTCAATACTGTCAAACCCTGCCACAGTTTTATCAACTAAGTTTATGGAATATTCTAAATCCTTTGTTGCAATTTAACAATGTTCACAGCATCTTTAACAGCAGTAGTTTCCATCTCAAGAAGCCACTTGCTTTGCTCATTCATAAGAAGCAAATTCTCATCCATTCAGTTTTTATCATGAGACTGCAGCAACTCAGTCCCATCTTCAGGCTTTGCTTCTAATCTAGTTCTCTTTGTATCCCTACCACATCTGCAGTGATTTCCTCCACTGAAATTCTGAACTCTTCAAAGTCATCCAGGAGGGTTGGAATCAACTTCTTCCAAACTCTTGCTCATGTTGATATTTTAACCTCCTTCCTTCCTTCCTTCCTTCCTTCATTCCTTCCTTCCTCCTTCCCTCCTTCCTTCTTCATTCCCTCCTTCCTTCCTTCAATGAATCACAAATGTTCTTAATGCCATCACAAATGATACATTTTTTTCCAGAAGGTTTTCAATTGACTTTGCCCAGATCCATCAGAGGAATCAGTATTTGTGGCAACTAATGTCTTATGAAATATATTTCTTAAATAAGACTTGAACGTCAAAAATACTCCTTGATCCATGAAAGCAATATTCATCTCTTTGTATATCCCCATCAGAGCTCTTGAGTGACTAGATGTATTGTCAATGAGCAGTAATATTTTGAAGAGAATCTTTTGTTTTCTGAGCAGTAGGTCTCAACAGTAGGCTTAAAATATTCAGTAAACCATGCTGTAAACAGACATGCTGACATCCAGGAATTGTTGTTCTATTTATAGTGCACAGGTAGAGTAGAATTAGCATAATTCTTAAGGGTCCTACGATTTTCATAATGGTTAATGAGCACCGGCTTTGACTTAAAGTCACCAGCTGCCTTAGCCTTTAACAAGAGGGTCAGCCTGTCCTTTGATGCTTTGAAGCCAGGCATTGACTTTTCTCTCTAGCTCTGAAAATCCTAGATGGCATCTTCTTCCAATAGAAGGCTGTTTCATCCACATGGAAAATCTGTTGTTTAGTGTAGCCCCCTTAATCAATTATCATAGGTGGATCTTCTGGATAAGTTGCTGCAGCTTCTTATCACCACTTGCTGCTTCACCTTGAACTTCTATGTTATAGAGATGGTTTCTTTCCTTAAACCTCATGAACAAACCTCTGCTAAGTTTCATACTTTTCTTATGCAGCTTCCTCACCTCTCTCAGCCTTCATAGAATTGAAAAGAATTAGAGGCCTTGCTCTGGATTAGGTTTTAGCTTAAAGGAATGTGGTGGCTGTTTTGACCTTCTATCCAGACCACTCAAACTTTCTCAATAACAGCAATAAGGCTGTTTCACTGTTTTATCATTTGTGTATTCACTGGACTAGCACTTTTAATTCCTTCAAGAGCTTTTCCTTTGCGTTCACAAGCTGATTAACTCTTCGGTATAAGAGGCCTGGCTCTCAGCCTATCTCAGCTTTTGACATGCCTTCCTCACTAAGCTCGATCATTTCTAGTTTCTGATTTCAAGTGAGAAATGTGAAACTCTCTCTTACACTTGAACACCTAGAGGCCATTATAGGGTTATAATGCACCTGAGTTCAATATTGCTGGGTCTCAGGGACTAGGGAAGCCCAAGGAGAAGGAAATATATGCCAGTGCAAGGGGACATGGGGAAGGGAGCTTCCTAGGGCCACACTTCAGTCTCAGTACCCGGCCATCTTTGGTACAGTCCACTCTGACTCCCCAGTCATGGCAGCCAGTGAATCCCCGTTTTCCTCAAGCTACGTCAAGTTGTGAGCTTGTAATTTGCAGGACAGAGGGGAAGGGGGAGAGGGGAAGGGCAGGCAGCTGAGATAGTCGAGCATAACATGGTCAGGGAAGGCCACGGGGGTGATGTGGGCTTGGGGAGGTGACATCTCTGGGGAGTGACACGGGTGCTGGCACATAAAGATAATAAATAATGAAATAGTTCTGCGACTAACTGGTAGAAGAAAATCCCGGGAAGGAGCAACAGAGGCAAAGGTGAAAGCTGAGAGAAAGCTGGGGACACTTGGGAAACAGCTTGGCACCCTGAGGAGGAGGAGCAAATAGGAGGCAAAGGTGAAAGCTGAGAGAAAGCTGGGGACACTTGGGAAACACCTTGGCACCTTGAGGAGGCGAAGCAAACAGGCTGGTGGGGGTGAAACAGTCTTGAGTCGGGGGCGGGGGCAGACAATGCAGGGGTAAGAGCTCATCCGTGGTCCAGAGCAGCGGAGAGTCCCACGCACACACAAGGGAAGGATACAGATGACTGTGTGTCCTGGAGAACATACGCAGGGCACTGGTGGGTAGGATCCAGACTCTGCCAGCCCTGCATCCTTTCTTTAATCTCATCATTTTTAAATTTTAGGGACAGGAGGGACACGATCTCCTTTATGGTATTAAAGGATCACTCTGACACATAGAAGCAGAAAGACTTCTAAGGCTACAGCAGCGGCTGGGGCAAGGACTGATCCAGAGTTGATGAGGCTGAGACTGGAAGCAGAAAGGAGTTGGGTGGACTCAAGGAATCTGGAGGTGGGGCCACAGTGGGCTCTGCTGAAGCCTTGATGGGGTAGGCGTGGAACCAAGGGGGATGCCGCACCTTCGGTTGTGGAAGCTGGTTATCCAGCAGGGCCTCTGGCTGAGATGATGCTGTGCCACTGGTGCACCGGGCCTGTTGGCCTCCAAGACTTATGATCTGTCCATGTCATGGGATTTGCTCCTCAGTCTGTAAATGTGATGACTTATTAATCACTCAGAATCCTGTTTCCCCCAAGATAAAAAAATATAGATGCTCTCATGAGAATAAGGTTGAGATAGAAGATATAAACATGAGGAAACCACAGAGCCGTTGCTCCATGAAGCTCTAGTCGACCTTGGGTTTGAATGCGACACGTGGCTCGCAGGAGGGCAGGCCACGCCCGGACTCATGTTGACCCCATGGTCAGAGACCACACACAGACGATGCAGTGCCAGGGTGCGTGGAAGTCACTTTGGCCCCTGGGATTTAGACACACCTGGGCATGTTTAGTGACCAGGCAGGGTGGGCCTGCCTAACTCTAACTGCATGAAGGGTGAGCAGCCTCCTGGGGGAGAATGAAAATTCATGCTAAGGGAAGAGGGCGCTCAGGCAGACACCTTATATGATGCTGTTGCTTAAACTGACCTCCAGGGACAGAGGCTCACCAACCAAAATATCAAAATAAGAGTCCTATCGTGGGAAGAGAAAATATCAGCAACAGTTACAAAAAGTGATGCTGCTAACATCTCTGTAAGATCTAGATGAAAACCCCTGCCCCTAAGCACCCCAGTTCTCGTAGCACAGAGCCCCTAGCATCAGCAGGCACCAGCCAGCCCCGCGGCAGCACTCAGTAGGCAGGTGCCTGGCGGGTCCAGTAGAATCAAGGGGAAGGAGCAGGTGTGCCCAGGAAAGGTGCAGATGTCTGGGAGTAACCAGGATAATTGGAGGGTGCTCCTGAGTGCAGGGCTGACACCGCAGGGTCAGAGGAGGTGGGGAAGGAGAGAGTTGCCAACATGTGTTTCCTGGAAGACCTTTTATCTCAGCTGAGACACTCCTGGGAACTCCAAAAATAAAAATAAAATAAAATGCACAGGGAAAATTTTGTATGGAACAGAGTTCCTATCCAAGAGATGAGGCTGGAGCCAGAGACATCAAGGCCACAGACAACAGTGATATCCCACGATCAAGTTACATCCTCTCCCAGAAACCCTCCAACAACACTTGCCCAGACCCAGTTCCAGGACCCCAGGGGTCTTGTCGCTTCTCCCTTCTGCACAATCCTCTCTTTTAAAAAAGTTCCTCTCTCTCAATTTGTGCTGACTTCTTTCCTGATGGTTTTGTTAAGTGCCATGGTTCTCAATCAATAATTTAACATCTAATTCCAAAAACAAAATAATAAAACATGTCCCGACAGCTTTGTGGAAGCATATAATTAACCGCTTCTGCAAGTGTCCTCCTTTCACATATTTCTTAAAACTTTCAGAGATCTTTTGAAGTTCTTTTTTAATAAAGAAGCGATTTTTAACCAAATGTGAATGCCGGTCATTTCATGGGTTGAAATAGAGTATTTTTAAACAAGTCCTAATGCCTTCCCCGTACAGATGCCTCAGCTGGGTGCTGCAGCCGAGATGGAGCCTGATGGTGACAACAGGCCCCCACCCCTCCGCACACGGCCGGGCCGCCGCCCGCTACCTCCCACAGGACCTGTGAAGGTTACGGGTCTGGTGCTGGTGTCTCCGAAGCATCAGCTCCTGAAACTCCTCAAGGAGTTTCACAGAAGGAAGCTAGATCCGCAGAAGTGCCTTGATAAAGTCCTACTTTTATAAAAGCCACATTTCTCATGGCAGAAAAGTCGGGAAATGAAGAAAAAAGTATGAAGAAGAAAGCACAAATTACCCATGACATCAACATCTCAGAATAAGAATACGCTTTTCTGAGTCCCAGTTTCCCTCACTCAACATGGGAATAGTGTAGGTGATGAGGGCTGTGGTTGGAGTCACAGTGAATGTCATTAGCGCACTTTGTGTGGGGTGTGGACCTGGCTCACAAGGTGACCTGTTCACAAGAGCTGCTCTTCCCCTTGGGGAGGGATGCCTCTCCATGGATTTCTGTTCTGGGGACTCATGGTTCCAGCCCTGCTCTCTGGACCTGAGCAGGATGCAACTGACCCAAGAGGGACCACATCAGACTCTCTGTCTCTAACGTGGCTTTTACAGGGTCCTAGAGCCTTCGGGGTGGGGGGAAGCCTTCTCCTGCCATGCACGCAGAGCACCAGAGAGAGCTAGGCTCCCAGGAGGGACCATGCAGGCACCAAAAGAGGCAGGGCTTGAGGGCAGTGCAGCTGGGAGGCCAGGCCCAGGCCTCCTGGAGCCATTCCAGGTCCAGCCCAGTATTTGCTGCCCCTGGGGAACCTCATTCACACTGACATCAACTAGAGTTGGCTTTTCTTAAGATTATTCCGAGCCGAGGGAAGGTTAATTTATGCCCTGGGCAGTATGTCCAGCTCTGTGATGCCAGCTGACCATCATTGAAAACTTCTCTGCTCACCACTCATCTGAGCTCTGCGTGCAGCACCAGGAACCCTGACAGCAATGTTGTAAGTGTTCTGTTTTCTCCATTTCTCCACACGTGAGAAACCCAAGTCCAAGCTCAATGAAGACACTTGCCCAGGATCAAAAATCTGGAAAGTGGCTGGTTTGGGATTCAAACTCCAACCATCTTATCCCAGAGCCAGTCCTCAAAGCTGTGCCCTCAACTGCTGATACAGCAGTGATCCCACAGAGGGAGGGTATGGGAAGACGCCTTCATTCTGAACTATTCCCATTGTTCTCCCTTTTCTAGATTTGGAAAGGTTGCAGATTCTCCACGCAACCAAAAGTTTCAGAGGAACAACTCTGTGTCAGGCACCCTTCTAAACTCAGATAATTAGAGATAAAATTGGGCAAACTGTGCCCCAGAGAGCAGGCCTGGGAGGTGGCCATGGCTGTACGCACTTGCAATGTAAGGCGCTGGGAGTGGGGGCTGGAGGTGGGAAGTCCAGGGGACAAAGGGTGGAGGTTGAAGTGCCCCCCAACTTATCCTGTGAACCCTTGAAGCCCACCCTCCTGGAAGCCCACCACCAGGTAACTGAGTCGCCCCTTCCTTCACAATTTGTGCCACTGCTCACCCACACCCTGGGTCCAGGGAAACACCCACCAGCCCATGGGGATGCTAACCAGCCTTGTGAGGACGTTTTCCTCCCAGAGGCTGTCAATCAAGGCCTCACTGCATGCCCTTCACCTCCTGTCCCAGCCAGATGCTGCAGGAGTCCTCAATCTATCAACACACCCCAATGTCAAATGGGAGACTCTTCAAACTCCCTCAGTGACACCCCAGAAAATCCCTGAGGAATGATCACTTTAGTGGCTTTTTTTTTCCCTCATGTCAATATTTTCAATAAACAGCCCTTTTGCTTGAGTGCTCTTAGGAATATGATTAACATAATTTCCTTCGCTTTTTCAAAATTTGATATTTCCAGGCTATTTTGGCAGGAGGATAACGCAGGCTGACTGGGGTGTGGTGCTGACATGATGCTCTTGTTTATTTTTCACATGAATATCACTACTGGGGCAGAGCCGCGGCACTCGGCGTGCCCATCCCCAGATAATCCATCCCTAGCCGATCCCCAGCCATTTCTCTGGGACGTTTTGATGAGAAATGCAGACATTTCCTGGAAGGAAAGGAGACCACAAACTCCGGAGCTGTCAGCCACATTGATTCTGTGCACAGTTTGATGCCAGCAGCCTCCTTCCAGGACTGGGACTAGGTTACTTATTTTTCAAATGTCAGTTCACATTCCACCTCCTCCAGGAAGCTTCCCCGGCTTTCTTTCCCATTCTTTGGCAACAGAGTTGAGTCATTCTTTCTCCTAGCTAATATGAGACTTTTAAAATATCTTTAGTATTGAAGTTATAATAAACACTGTACGCAAAGTTATGTGTTCCTCTGTCTGCTCCTCATAATAAATATCACTAAATTCCTTGAGGCTGGACACAAGCTCTGCTCATCTTTGCAGCTGTGGCTGCCAACACAGGGCCTGGCATGGAGCAGGGGCTTGGGGCTGCTGTACATTCCTGGCATTCACATCCTGCGGAATCCCCTCGCCTGGACTGCAGCCTGGGCCTCGGGACTCTTCTCTAACACATGGAACACAACAAAAGCGACTGCATGGCCCTTCTGAGATTAAGCCACAAAAAGGCAAGGACTTTGGCATTTCCTGTGCATTGATGTCTCTCAGGGCCTGTGCTCTGGGGAAGCCACTGTGGTCCTCAGAGCAACCTTGCAGAGAGGGTCACACGGTGAGGGGCTCAGGACTCCCACCAGCAGCCAGCTGGGACCTGGGGCCAGCTGAGCGTCCACGGTGAGCCTGAGGGAGGATCCTTCCTCTAGAGGGTCCCTGAGATGGCTGTACCCTGACTGCAGCCCATGGGACCCTGATCCAGAGAACACAGCTGGGCCGTGCTGGGTCCCTGTCCACACAGTGCTCAATTGCTAAAGTGAACAGAATTAAATAGATGGAATCCATTCCTTACGTGAGGGTCTCAAGATGACTCTGCAGATAGAGTGAGAGGGAATGTGTTCAAGTTGACTAAACCACCAGGACCATAGAGACACAGGAATGCCAAAGTGTCTTGGAAACCCAAAAGAGACTGTTTGAGGACAAACAAAACCAGGTTCCAATTATACCTAGAACAGCACAATGCAGTGAAAATACAACCTAGGATTAAACATTTCTGGGTTCAGATCCAAGTTCTTTCATACACAGGCATTGTGGCCCTGTGAAAAGTGTTTATTCAAATTCTCTGAGCTTTTAGAGACATCTGTAAGATGCAGAACCTCAGTTATAGTAATAATTGCTTCAGCTAATATTGAAGAAATATTTACTGATAACCCCTAATGACAGATCCTCTATTCGAAGTTGGGGATATAAAGACAGACATACACTATCTCTGTCCTCCAAGATCTCAAAATGATCAGAATGACAAAGATGTTCCATGGTCTCTAAGACCTAGAAATGATCAATAAATCCCAGCTCACCTCATATTCCCATTTCAGCACGCAACACTCACAAGAGATTAAATGGCCCAAAAATTTAAAAAAAAATAAGATAAACTTGTTTTCAATGGTTTTGATAAATTTGAGGATGACAGACCTAAACAATGTTATTAACTACTTAACCTTTGAAAAAATGTGGATGGAGAGACTGTATTCTCTTGACCCTGCCCTCAGAGATAACCAAGGGAACTAGGGATACCATGCATTTGATTTAGAGCAGAATTTCAAGGGGTTCTGTCTGCACACATTCCAAGGTTACAAGAGATGCTGGAAAATGCCTGGCCAAACGTCCCTGCCGAAATTCGCTGCTTCTGCAGTGGCTTGAAGGGCAGCCTTCAACTCCCAGCCACATACCCCAGGGACTGCCCACTCCTGCCGGCAGCCCTGGCAGCTAAATTGTCCTTCCTACTGGGCCACCAGCCTCCCCATGCACCCCCACTGGCCTCAGCCATCCCCTGGAAGATGCCAAAGAGCCGTGCTCCCTTCCTCAGGTGGTCTTCGAGAAAGGCTACATCCAGGACCTCAGGGTATGTCTAATCTTCACATGAAACATCTTTCTTTCCAATGCTTTGACTAATGTAAACATCAGAAATGGAGCTGCACACCCCAATGAAGAACTGAAGTCTGTTTTAGTTAATTCTTCAGCTCAACTAACTGAACCATCTTGGTCTAATGGAAGATTTGGATACTGCTGCTTTCACAGAATAGTGAAATTCACCTGTCCCAGGTCTTCAAATGTCCTTTTGTTACATTCAATTTCAATTGTGCATTGAATTTTATACCTAAGGAGACTTGATATTTCATCCACGATCATATGATTAACCTTGAAAACAAATGTCCTTCTCTTTTCCATCCAAGTAAGAATTGAGCCAACTTCAGAACTAAGTTCTAAGCCAAGTGAGGGGTACTCAGGAGACCTAAACGGATTGACACCTTCCCACGCTATAGGAGCAAGATCACTCACCATGCAGAGCTCCGCATGGTGGCAAAGTGCCTTCTTGATCCTTTTCATGTTAGCTGTCAGCAAAGTTCCATTTGATGTAGAATCCTAGTCCAACCACAACCCTATGTCAAGGTGGGAGACGAGCATGCACAGAGCTCTGTAGAGGGCGGTAGCAATGCCGCACTCTCACCGGGCTGGCCTCGCTCCTGCTGCACCTGTGATCTTCCTGGGGGCCTTCAGAAGCAACGTGCTGGCTGTGCTGCTTCCCTCCTGTGAGCAGCCTGCTTGGAAAGAACATGAAGAACAAAGGTGTGGACCCTCTCTAAGACAGAACTGAGAGCCAGCTGCATCAGTGAGTAGAGAATGGGAGAGAGATCCTCCTCAAGACTCCCGGGCAAAGCCTCCCAATACTCCAGATTCTAAAGCAAGGCAACTGGGGAGCACTGGAAGAGTCATCCAGCAATTGGTTGGCCGGCTGGCCCATGTCCCCAGTGCCGGTGCACCCCACTACATTTCTGGACAATCGGGTTAATACATAGACTGATACTAGATTTCCAAAACAGAGTCTTTGTGAGTGAAAACTCTCTCTTCCAATACTTCCCTAAAGCCTGCATGCACAGTTTATAGTTGAATTGTAACAATGATGCTTCAATATCTTCTAAGCACATCTGACCTCAGTGCTCACTTTCACAAAGCGAGTGAGTGGGAGAGCCATGACTTGAGAGTGTGAGAAGGGGCATGGGAAGGGCTGCTGCTGGATGCCCCATGGGCTGCCCTCCCACCCTCCGAGGGTCCACCACATCGATACATGGCCACTGAGGGTAACAGCTTCCCTTGGAGGCAGGCATTACTGGCTGTTCTGGGCAATGAATCCCATGATGTCCACAGCCTCCAGCAGTGTGTGTGGCACAGGAGTCTCTAGAACAAGATCTGCCCGTATAGTTGGAGCACAGCACAGTGCTCAGGGATAAGTCTGGGATTAGGGACCTGAGACCCATCCTGCTTTGGCCATGTGACTTTGGGGTCTTCACTTTATGCCTCTAAACTTCTGTTTTCTGCTGCATGAAACAAAATGGTTAGGATTCTGGTTCAACAAGAAATAGGGCCATGAGCTTTTATCTCCTCTCTTTCTCATACCCCCACTGAACCCATCAAGATAGTTTTTAAAAAGTAGAAAACTATAACACAAAGGTAAGGGAGGAAGAGAGACACATCAGTGGATGAGAGATTTCAAGGAATTTCTGGAAGATACAGACAAGTGGAGGAGGATTAGGAGATAGAACATTGAGCATCTCTAGACAGGTAGACGTGCAAAGTGAGTCACATGCCTCTCTGCCCCCAGGAAAGCCACGGGGGTTGAGCTCTTTGAGGCACGAGGTGCAAACACAGCAGGAATGAGGCACAGGCTGAAAGTGGAGGGATTGCTGCGGAAGCCACATCTGCTCTCCTCCAGGAGATGTTCTCTCAACTGACGATGATGCCACGGTGAACACAGAAACTTCCCTATGATCACCACGCTTATACCCAAGGTGGAAAATTAGACAACAAACAAGGAAATAAATATAGAACTATGACTAGGAAAACCATAGATTGTGCTAAAGTGCTGAGTAAAGAATTTAAAGAGAGGGCTTTGAGTGGAAACCAGAGGTTTAGAGGCCGAGCAGGACTGGGCCTCAGGTCTTAATGAGAGCACCTTGATGCTTGAAGTGCTTGTTAGGTCAGTGGTAAAGAAAGCTTTCTTGGAAGAGGTGATGTTTAGGCTGGCATCTGCTGGAAGGAAGAAGCCAGCTGTGTGGAAGTCAGGGAGAAAAACAATGCAGGGAGCTGGTACTTATAAAGCAAAGACCCAAAAGTGAGGATGTGCTCAGTGTATTCGAGGGGCCTGATGCAGGGCCCAGCACCCACTAGGATCTCAACATATTTTTGTTAAAGTGAAGAAATGACTTTCCTTTTTTTTTTGAGATAGAGTCTCACTCTGTCCCCCAGGCTAGAGTGCAGTGGCGCATTCTCGGCTCACTGCAAGCTCCGCCTCCTGGATTCATGCCATTCTCCTGCCTCAGCCTCCCGACTAGCTGGGACTACAGGCACCCGCCACTGCACCCGGTATTTTTAGTAGAGACGGGGTTTCACCATGTTAGCCAGGATGGTCTCAATCTCCTGACCTCGTGATCCACCCACCTCGGCCTCCCAAAGTGCTGGGATTACAGGCATGAGCCACCACGCCCGGCCAGAAATAACTTTCAAGAGTGTTCAAGGAGGCAAGTGTGGCTTCAGTGCTGTGGGTGAGACCAGGCCATGCAGGGCTGTAAGCCAAAGTAAGTAGGCTAAAGTTTACTCTAAATGGGAGAGGAAAATGGTGATGATGAATTCTCAGTATGTTCTGGACAAATCCCTTTGACTGTCATCTAAGAATGGAGTGTTAGGGCTAAGAGTGCAAACAGAAGCACCAGGATCACTCAGGGTTCCCCGTGGCAAACAACCTCAGAGAACTCCAGCTACTGCAATCTGACAAAGTATTCACTGAAAGGATAATGGTAGCTAATTATTACCTGGAGGCCTCAAGCGTATGTGCCCTCTGAACTTAAAATAAGTGTTGAAAAAGAAAAACAAAGATTCAGAAGCAACAAAACCCAGAATGATACTGCCAATCATGCCCAGGCCTGGTTGAGTAGAATTCCTGCCACACTTAGCTGGACACCAGACTGGCTGTGCCTCTAGAACTCCACTTTGCTGCTCCCACCACCCACAGCAGGAAGGGTCCCTCTCCCTCACCCTTGGTCCTGCTCTGAGGTACAGAGCAATGCCTCTCACTGAGGGGACCCTTGTTCTACCTTCACAGGGGGATGCCATGAGTCACTGTCATTCTTAGTCTCTGGGGTATGAGGCAGGGTCCTACGAGGGGGGTCATGTCTGTCAGAAGTGTAAAAAAGAAAAAAAAATAGAGTGAAGAAAACCTAAGGAACATACGGAATATCATGAAGGGGATCCGTATGTGCATTATGGAAGCTCCACAAGGAGGAGAGAGCCAAAAAGCTTATTCAAAGAAATAATAACTGATGACATTTCAAATCTGGAGAAGGAAATGGATATCCAGATCCAAGAAGCTCCCACCAGCCCCCTCCAAAAAAACCAAATTAGATAAATCCAATGAAATACACATTGAGACATACTATTACCAAAATGTCAAAAGACAGAGAAATTTGAAAGCAGCAAAAGAAAACCACTTTGTCACATACAAAGGAAGCTCCACAAGAGCATCAGAGGATTTTTCAGTAGAAATTTTATAGGCCAGAAGGGGTGGGATGACATAGGGAAAGTGCTGAAAGAAAAAAACTGGCAACCTGGAATACTATATACAGCAAAACTCTTCTTTAAAAACGCAGGACGGATAATGACTTTTTTTTTTTATTATACTTTAAGTTCTAGGGTACATGTGCACAACGTGCAGGTTTGTTACATATGTATACATGTGCCATGTTGGTGTGCTGCACCCATTAACTCGTCATTTACATTAGGTATATCTCCTAATAATATCCCTCCCCCTTCCCCCTACCCCATGACAGGCCCTGGTTGTGATGTTCCTCTTCCTGTGTCCATGTGTTCTCATTGTTCAATTCCCACCTATGAGTGAGAACATGCGGTATTTGGTTTTTTGTCCTTGCGATAGTTTGCTGAGAATGACGGTTTCCAGCTTCATCCATGTCCCTACAAAGGACATGAACTCATCCTTTTTTATGGCTACATAGTATTCCATGGTGTATATGTGCCACATTTTCTTAATCCAGCTGTCATTGATGGACATTTGGGTTGGTTCCAAGTCTTTGCTATTGTGAATAGTGCTGCAGTAAACATACATGTGCACGTGTCTTTATAGCAGCATGACTTATAATCCTTTGGGTATATATCCAGTAATGGGATGGCTGGGTCAAATGGTATTTCTAGTTCTAGATCCTTGAGGAATCGCCACACTGTCTTCCACAATGATTGAACCAGTTCACAGTCCCACCAACAGTGTAAAAGTGTTCCTATTTCTCCACATCCTCTCCAGCACCTGTTGTTTCCTGACTTTTTAATGATGGCCATTCTAACTGGTGTGAGATGGTATCTCATTGTGGTTTTGATTTGCATTTCTCTGATGGCCAGTTATGATGGGCATTTTTTCATGTGTTTTTTGGCTGCATAAATGTCTACTTTTGAGAAATGTCTGTTCATATACTTTGCCCACTTTTTGATGGGGTTGTTTTTTTTTCTAAATTTGTTTGAGTTCTTTGTAGATTCTGGTGATTAGCTATTTGTCAGATGAGTAGATTGCAAAAATTTTCTCCCATTCTGTAGGTTGCCTGTTCACTCTGATGGTAATTTCTTTTGCTGTTCAGCAGCTCTTTAGTTTAATTAGATCCCATTTGTCAATTTTGGCTTTTGTTGCTATTGCTTTTGGTGTTTTAGACATGAAGTCCTTGCCCATGCCTATGTCCTGAATGGTATTGCCTAGATTTTCTTCTAGGGTTTTTATGGTTTTAGATCTAACATTTAAGTCTTTAATCCATCTTGAATTAATTTTTGTATAAGGTATAAGGAAGGGATCCAGTTTCGGCTTTCTACATATGGCTAGCCAGTTTTCCCAGCACCATTTATTAAATAGGGAATCCTTTCCCCATTTCTTGTTTTTGTCAGGTTTGTCAAAGATCAGATAGTTGTAGATATGCGGCATTATTTCTGAGGGCTCTGTTCTCTTTCATTGATCTATGTCTCTGTTGTGGTACCAGTACCATGCTGTTTTGGTTACTGTAGCCTTGTAGTATAGTTTGAAGTCAGGTAGTGTGATATCTCCAGCTTTGTTCTTTTGGCTTAAGATTGTCTTGGCGATGTGGGCTCTTTTTTGTTTCCATATGAACTTTAATGTAGTTTTTTCCAATTCTGTGAACAAAGTCATTGGTAGCTTGATGGGGATGGCATTGAACCTATAAATTACCTTGGGCAGTATGGCCATTTTCACGATATCAATTCTTCCCACCCATGAGCATGGAATGTTCTTCCATTTGTTTGTATCCTCTTTTATTTCATTGAGCAGTGGTTTGTAGTTCTCCTTGAAGAGGTCCTTCACATCCCTTGTAAGTTGGATTCCTAGGTATTTTATTCTCTTTAAAGCAATTGTGAATGGGAGTTCACTCATGATTTGGCTCTCTGTTTGTCTGTGATTGGTGTACAAGAATGCTTGTGATTTTTGCACATTGATTTTGTATCCTGAGACTTTGCTGAAGTTGCTTATCAGCTTAAGGAGATTTGGGGCTGAGACAATGGGGTTTTCTAGATATACAATCATGTCATCTGCAAACAGGGACAATTTGACTTCCTCTTTTCCTAATTGAATACCCCTTATTTCTTTCTCCTGCCTGATTGCCCTGGCCAGAACTTCCAGCACTATGTTGAATAGGAGTGGTGGGAGAGGGCATCCCTGTCTTGTGCCAGTTTTCAAAGGGAATGCTTCCAGTTTTTGCCCATTCAGTATGATATTGGCTGTGGGTTTGTCATAGGTAGCTCTTATTATTTTGAGATACATCCCATCAATACCTAATTTATTGAGAGTTTTTAGCATGAAGGGCTGTTGAATTCTGTCAAAGGCCTTTCTGCATCTATTGAGATAATCATGTGGTTTTTGTCTTTGGTTCTGTTTACATGATGGATTACATTTGTTGATTTGCATATGTTGAACCAGCCTTGCATCCCAGATATGAAGTCCACTTGATCATGGTAGATAAGATTTTTGATGTGCTGCTGGATTCGGTTTGCCAGTATTTTATTGAGGATTTTTGCATCGATGTTCATCAGGGATATTGGTCTAAAATTCTCTTTTTTTGTAGTGTCTCTGCCAGGCTTTGGTATCAGGATGATGCTGGCCTCATAAAATGAGTTAGGGAGGATTCCATCTTTTCCTATTGATTGGAATAGTTTCAGAAGGAATGGTACTGGCTCCTCCTTGTACCTCTGGTAGAATTCAGCTGTGAATCAGTCTGGTCCTGGACTTTTTTTGGTTGGTAGGCTACTAATTATTGCCTCAATTGCAGAGCCTGTTATTGGTCTATTCAGGGATTCAACTTCTTCCTGGTTTAGTCTTGGAAGGGTGTATGTGTCCAGGAATTTATCAGTTTCTTCTAGATTTTCTAGTTTATTTGCGTAGAGGTGTTTATAGCATTCTCTGCTGGTAGCTCGTATTTCTGTGGAATCGGTGGTGATATCCCCTTTATCATTTTTTATTATGTCTATTTAATTCTTCTCTCTTTTCTGTATTAGTCTTGCTAGCAGTCTATCAATTTTGTTGATCTTTTCAAAAAACCAGCTCCTGGATTCACTGATTTTTTGAAGCGTTTTTTTGTTTCTCTATCTCCTTCAGTTCTGGTCTGATCTTAGTTCTATTTCTCGCCTTCTGCTAGCTTTTGAATGTGTTTGCTCTTGCTTCTCTAGTTCTTTTAATTGTGATGTTAGGGTGTCAATTTTAGGTCTTTCCTTCTTTCTCTTGTGGGCATTTAGTGCTATAGATTTCTCAGATAAACAAAAGCTGAGGGAATTAATCACCATTAGATCTGACTTAAAGGGAATTATTCACTGGAACAAAAGGATGCTAAACAGTAACATGATAACATAATAAAGTATGAAACTCATTAATAAAGGTATACATACATGTACACACACACACACAGCAGTATACTTCTGTAATGGTGGTGAGTAAATCACTGTTAATTCGAATGTAAAAGTTAAAAGCCAAGTATATTAAAAATAATTATAACTTTAAAATATGTTAAAAGAAACAATAGATGTAAATTATGATACTAACAGAAAGTGTGGAGGTGGGAAGAAGTTAAAATGGAGAGATTTTGTGTGCAACTGAACTTAAGTTATTATCAGCTTAAATGGACTTCTATAATTATAGGGTATTTTATGTAAGCTCCAAGTTGACCATACCAAAAAAAAAAATACCTATAGAAGATACCCAAAAGAGAAAGAGAAAGAAATCAAAGCACATAATACAAAAATCAACAAAATATATAGGAAGACTCCAAAAGAAGAAAAGACAGACAAAATAACTATAAGGCTAACAGAAAAAAAATATCAGAGGGGCAATTATAAATCCTTTCCTATCAATAATTACTTTAAATTACAATGGATTAAACATACAATGGCTGAATGGATTTTTAAAAGACAATAAATAAAAAACAGAGTGGCTGAATAATTTTTTAAAAAAGAAGAACTAACTATATGCTATTTACAACAAACTCACTTTAGATTTAAGGACACACAGAAAATGAAAGTGAAGGAATGGAAAAATATGTTTCATTCAAATGCTAACCAAAAGAGAGCACAGATGGCTATATGTATATCAGACAAAATCAACTTTACATCAAAAATTGTCACAAGAGACAAAGAATGACATTGTATAATAAAAGGGTCAATCCACCAGAAACATAGAACAATCACAAATATGTATGCACCCAACATCAGAACACCTAGATATATAAAGCAAAACTTAACAAAACTGAAGGGAGAAATGGACAAAAATACAATAATACTGAGACTTTTATGACCTACTTTCAAGAATGGACTGAACATTCAGACAGAAGATCAATAAAGCAATAGAGGACTTGAATAACACTACAGACCAAAAGGAACTACCAAACTTTGGCAGAACCTTCCATCCAACAGCAGCAGAGTGCACATTCCTCTCAACTGTACATGGACCTTTCTCCAGGATAGATTACAGGTTAGGTCACAAAACAAGTCTTAACAAATTTAAGAAGGTTGTAACCATGCCAAATATTTTTATCTACAATGGACTGAAACTAGAAATCAGTAGCAGAAGAAAACTTTGAAAACTTACAAATGTGTAGAAATTAAACAACACATTTGTGAATGACCATTGAGTTAAAAAAATCAAAGGCAAATCATAATGTATTGACAAATGAAAATGAAAACACAACATATCAAAACTTAAGGAATGCAGCAAAAGCAGTACTAAGAGAAAAGTTAATAGTGATAAATAACTGCATTGAGAAAGAACAAAGATCTCAAATAAACAATTCACCTTTACACCTCAAAACATCAGAAAAAGAACAAACTGACCCCAAAGTTCACAGAAGGAAAAAAATAACAAAAATTAGAATAATAATTGAAAGAGTAAAACAACAATAGAAAAAAATAGATAAAACTAAGAAAGGTTTTTTAAAAAAATAAAATCGACAAACCTTTAGCTAGATTACAGAAAAAAGAGGGAGGACTCAGATAAATAAAAGCAGAAAGAGACATTACAACTGATACCACAGAATTAAAAAGTATCATACGAGACTACTATGAATAATTACACAACAACAAACTGGATAATCTAGAAGAAATTGATAAATTCCTAGAAACATGCAACTTATGAAGACTAAATCATGAAGAAATAGAAAATCAGATCTATAGTATAGAGACTGAATAAATAATCAAAAACCTTCCAACAAGAAAAGCCCAGGACCAGATGGATTCTCTGGTGAATTCCACCAAACATTTACAGAATTAAAGCGAATCTTTCCCAAACTCTTACAAAAAAAAAGTCAAGGAAGGAAATACTTCCAAACCCATTTTATGAAGCCAAAGACACCACAGATAAGAAAACTGCAGGCCCAGTACCCTCGCTAACACCTATAATCCCAACACTTTGGGAGGCCAAGGCAGGAGGATCACTTGAGGCCAGAAGTTCAAGACCAGTCTGGGCAACATAGCACCCAGAGGTGGATTCCTTGAGCCCAAGAGTTTGAGATTGCAGTGAGCTATGATCACACCATTGCATTCCAGACTGGGTGATGGAGGGAGACCCTGTTTCAATTAAAAAAAACAGAAAAAGGAAAGAAGAAGGAAGGAGGAAGAAGAATGGAGGAAGGAAGGAAGGAAGGAAAGAAAGGGAAGGGAAGGAAAGGGAAGGGAAGGAGGAGGAAGGAGAAGAAGAAGAGGAAGAAGAAGAAGAGGAAGAAGAAACAACTACAAGCCAATATCCCTGATGAAGATAGATGAAAAAAATTCTCAGAAAATGCTAGCAAACTGAATCTGAGTGCACACTAAAGACTACAGACGGTGAGCAGGTGGGATTGATCTTTGAGATGCAAAAATTGTTAACCATATGAAAATCAATTATTGAGCTACATCACATTAATTAAAGGATAAAAATTACATAATCATCTCAACAGATGCAGAAAAGTAAAAATTCAACACTCTTTTATGATAAAAACTCTCAACAAACTAGAAATGGAAGAAAATTATCTCAACATAATAAAGGCTATATATAAAAATCCCACAGCTAACCTCATCCTCAGTAGTAAAAAGTGAAAGTTTTTCCTCAAAGATGAGAAACAAGGCAATAGTATTCACTTTCATCACTTCAATTCAACATAATATGAAAGTTTTACCAGATAATTAAGCAATAAATAAATAAATAAATAAATAAAAGGTATCCAAATCAGAATGAAATAAAACTGTTCCTGTTTGCAGAAAACATGATTCCACAGACAGAAACACCTAAACACTCTGTTAGAACTAAGAAACCAAGTCAATAAAGTTGCAGGATACAAAATCAACATGTAAAAATCAGTATACACTAACAACAAAATATCTGAGTAGAAAATTAGGAAAATATTGTATTTACAAAAGCATCATAAAAATGAAATACTTATATAAAAACATAACTTCAGGAGGTAAAAGACTTGTCTACTGAAAACTATAAAACATTGATGAAGGAAACCCAGCAGGACACAAATAAGTGGAAAATTTCTGTGTTCATGATTAGAAAACTTAATATTGTCAAAATTTCCATACTACTGAAAGTGATTTACAGAGTTAATGAAATCCCTATCAAAATCCCAATGGCATTTTTTTTCAAAAATAGAAAAAAAGAACACACACAGTAAAAACGATCTTGATAAAGAACAAAGTTGAAGACATCATACTTCCTGGTTTTAGAATCTACTACAAAGCTACACTGATCAAAACAGTATGGTGTTGACATAAAAACAGACATATGCAGAAATCGAACTGGATAGAGAGCTTAGAAATAAATGTGCACATATATGGTCAACAGACCTTTGACAAGACTATCAAGAGCATACAATGGGGAAAGGTCAGTCTCTTCAACAAATGGTCTCGGAAAAAAAATGAGTATCTACGTGCAAAGAAATAAAATTAGACCCTTATCTTACACCATACACAGAAGTAAACTCAAAATGGTTTAAATACTTAAATGTGAGACTTAAAACTGTAAAACTCCATTTGTTTAAGTCTTACATATGTTTTCAAGGAGAAAACATAGGGAAAGCGTTCATGACAATGGTCTTAGATATTATTAAATGTATATAACACAACAAAAAAAGATAAATACATGGGACAGCTTCAAATTAAAAAGCTTCTGCACAACAAAGTAAATCACTAATAGAGTGAAAATTCAGCTTATGAAAAGGAAGAACATGTTTGCAAACCATACATTTGGTAATAGGTTATTCTCAAAAATATTTATGTAACTCCTACAATTCAATAATTTTTTAAATCTAATAACCTGAAATAAAAATTGGCTAAGGGTGTGAATAGACATATCTCCAATAAGATATGCAAATAACCAACAAGTATATGAAAAAGTGCTCAACATCACTAATAATCACGGAAATGCAAATCAAAACCACAACCAGATATCACCCTATACCTATCTGGATGGTTATTATTTTTAAAAAGTAACAAGTGTTAGTAAGCACTTGGAGAAAAGAGAACCCTTGCACACTATTGGGAGGAATGCAAAATGGTGCAGCCACTATGGAAATCAGCATGGACATTCCTCAAAAAACTAAAAATAGGACTATTATATGACTCAGCAATTCTATTTCTCAGTATTCATCCAAAAGAATTGAAATCAGGATCTCCAAAATATATTAGCACTTCTATATTCATTATAATACTATTCACAAAAGCCGAGATGTAGAAGCAACAGAAATGTCAATTGACAGATGAATGGATAAAGAAATATGGTAAATACATGCAATTGAATACTATTCAGTCTTAAAAGAAGGAAATTCTGCAATATGTGACAACATGGATAAACTTTGAGGAGATTATGTTAAGTGAAATAAGACAGTCACAGAAAGACAAACACTGTATGGTTCCACTGAAATGGGCTATCTAAAACAGTCAATTTCATAGACGCAAAGAGAGAAATGGTGGTTGTCAGGGACTGGAGAAAATGAAGGGGAAAATGGAGAGTAAAAAATCAACAGGCACAAGGATTCAGTCAAGCAAACTGAGTCTCCCCTTGAGGTCTGCTATAAAACAGTGTACCTGCAGTGAACAATAATCTGCTGTACACTTAAAAAATTGTCAGGTGGGTATATTTCATGTTAAGTGTTCTTATCATAAAAAAATGAAAATTTTTAAAAAGTATATAAAGATCATCTAAATTATGTATGAGTGAGACTCAAGACACAATTCATTCTGAGGCAAAAATCCTCTCCAGCTGTGAACCTGGGAAACCAGGTAAGTGATGTGCTTCCAAAATACAATGATGGGAAGGCATAGGATAGAAAGGCTCATTCCAAAAGGGAGAAATAGGAAAGGAAAAACTGGTGCTGGGTCTTAAGCAAGCCCAAAACCTGCAAGGCAAACTTCATCAGCTCTCAAGCCTCAGAACAATCCTCTTTGGCTCTGCTCTCTGGGCCCCTTGGAGGCACCACCCCATCACCCTAGATGGTGGACTCACCCCCTTGTATCTGTGAGGGCCCCACCCCATGGCTCTGCAGGAGCCTTACCCTTAGGGAAATGAAATCCTGGTCATGGAAGCTGAGGAGGAAACAGCCTTAACCCCACACTCATGATGGGAGGAGCACCCCGATGATCTCTGAATTGTCTTTGAGGTCATTCTTCTCTTTTCTTGAAGGATAAGGCTGGATTGAAGCTAAAGAGTTCTACTGTCTCATCCCAGAAGTCAGACAGCCTTCTTTCATCCTATCCCACCTTCTCTGTTCTCTTTAGTTCAAATGAACAGTGTTTCTGCTAGCACAACCCCATCTCCGTTCCTGGATTCTGCTGAGATGGCTGACTAAACCCATGAGAAATCTTGATACAGAGTGACTGTCCAGCCATACTCATTGTTCTCTTCAGAACATGTTTTCTCATTTTTTGTAATATGGATAGGCTGAGAATTTCCCAAATCTTTAAGTTTTAGGTTTTTTTTTTTCTTTTAACTTTTGTTTTAGGTTCAGGGATACATGTACAGGTTTGTTACACAGGTAAACTCATGTCACAGGGGTTTAATTTACAGATTATTTCATCATGCAGACACTAAACATAGTATCCAACAGGTATTTTTTCTCATCCTCTACTTCCTCCCACCCTCCACCCTCAAGTAGCCCCCCAGTGTCTGTTGTCCCCCTCTTTGGGTCCATGTGTTCTTGATATTTAGCTGCCACTTTTAAGTGAGAATATGTGGTATTTGGTTCTCTGTTCTTGTGTTAGTTTTGCTAAGGATAATGGCCTCCAGCTCCATCCAGGTCCCTGCAAAAGACATGATCTCATTCTTTTTCATGACTGCATAGTATCCCATGGTGTATATGGACCACATTTTCTTTATCCAGCCTATGGTTTCTTTTTTGCTCAACAATTCCTTCAATGTATCTCTCTCCTCTCACATTTAACAATAAGCAGTAAAAAATCAGGCCATATCTTCAACATTTTGATTAGAAATCTCCTCTGCTAAATATCCAAGGTTGTAACTCCCAATTTCTTCCTTCCACAAGACACTAGAGCACAATCCAGCGAAGTTCTCTGGCACTTTATAATAAGGATAGCCTTTGTCCAATAACCTGCTCCGTATTTCCTTCTGAGACCTTACCAGAAGCTCCTTTCATATTCATGTTTCTGTCAACATCCTGTTTGTATTTCTATACCCTCTAAGACAACAGAACATTTCTCTACAGCTCTACTGACTCCTTTCAAAGGCTTCCCTAGAATTGCCTTTAACATCCATACTTCTACCAACAGTCCCTTAAAGCAATCTAGTTTCTTCCAGCTGCAGGTGAAACTCTTCCAGCCTATATGCAGTTCCAAGGCCACTTGTACATTTTTAGGTGTTTGCTACAGTAGCACCCCACTTGCAATGCCAAAATCTGTGCTCGTCTTCCAGGCTGCTTGTAACAAAACACCATAGACTGGGTAACTTACAGCAGAAATTAATTTCCTCACAGTTCTGCAGGCTGGAAGTCTGAGATCAAGGTGTCAGCTGGTTGGCGACGAGGCCTCTTTTCCTGACTTGCAGATGGTTCTTCGGTGTCCTCACATGGCCTTTCCTCCCTGAACACACGCTCCTGGCATCTCCTCCTCTTCTTGTGAGGACAACAGCCCTATGGGATCAGGGCCCACCCTTATGGCCTCACTTAACCTTAGTCACCTCCTTAAAAGACCTTCCTTCAAATACAGTCACACTGCGGTTATGACCTCAACATACGAAGTTGGGGGAAATACAATTCAGCCCATAACAGTGTTCAACTAAAAGTGTGTGTGTGTGTCTGTGTATGTGTGTGCCTTGTGTGCATGCATGTGTGTATGCATGTGAGTGCATGTCTGTATCTGCATCTGCATGCATGTCTGTGTCTGCATCTGTGTGCATGTGTGTGTCTGCCTGTGTGCACCTGTGTACGTGTGTGCATGTGTGTGTGCAAGTGTGTGTGCATGTGCATGTGTCCATGCGTGTGAGTGTGTGTGTTTTATGAATAGGGGATGGTGTAGAACTGTCAGGTCAGAGCGAAGAGATGGGCACTGAGACTGACAGCATGGAGGCACACAGGGCTGTGACAGTATCAGCCTCGGTGGAGAGCGGCGGCCAGAAGCCCTAAGGAGTTGGATTGAGAGAAGAACATGAGATAAGGAAGTAGAAACAGTGAGGACAGAACAGGAACCTTGACCCCTCAGGTCCTTCCAGCTCAACCTGAAAACCGCTTCTCCCCTCGCACCTCCCTCGGCCAGCACCGCACGCTCAGAGGCAGGCTTCAGCAGACTCTGAAGAAACTGGGATGGAGGAGGTCTGGCCTCTGAAACACAGAGTGGATGGCTGGTGTGAGGCTCGGGCGGGAAAACACAGGAATGGGTCCAAGTGCACACTGAGCACCCTTCTGTCCTGCAACCCCTGCGGGCTCCTCCCACGGCTAACCAGAAATGGAGGCTCCACTCCACCAGCCGAGGGCAGGAGGGGTCCATTCCGGACAAATCAGATGTTCTCAAGTGTCCCCCAAGACCACCAGCTCACCAGCAGACCCACCTCCAGTAAAGTCAACCCATCCGCAGCCCAGCCCCGTAGGGCGCCGTGCAGGAGGGGAACGCGCCCCGAGAGCTCCGCTGCTCACAAGGGAACAGCAGTCACCAGGAGGCAGGGGCAGCCACGGACACTTGGCAATGTTTTCACTTAACTGCGTGTCGCTGCATCGCTAGGGCGAAGACAGCAAGGAAGACTGTGAAGAGCGAAGCCTGAGCTGCGTGTGGTGAGTCCAGAGATCATATCTCACTGATAAGGGCTAATTACAACAGCATATTATTAGGAACATAAAGATAAATACGAAGAAGAAAGCCTAAAAGAGTTGCAAGTGGTTGATCGTGAGGCATGGCACCAGAGGCTGGGACACGTGGCACAGGGCATGGGAATCCCCTGGCACGGGCGGAGGCCGCTTTAGGAATCCTGAAAATCAGCGCCTCTCCTTCTGCAGGAGCTCCAGAACCAACGGGGAGCCAGGCAGACACGCAGCAGGCTGGGGGAGAGGACGGGGCAGCAGCAGCGAAGGGCCTCTGAGGCTGAGCCCCAGACCCAGACACGAGGCAGCCCCCCAGGCCTCCCCTCACCAGCACCTGCAGGACTCACGGCACAGGGACACCAACCAGAATGCGTTCTTCCTGCAGCAGACTGGCTCCCAGGGGGGAAAAGGAGGGCAGGGCGGAGGCACATCGACCCCAGCCTCATCTCATCATTAAGATAATCTATCCTCCCTTCGGACAGGAGCAGACTAGCATGTCCCAAGCCTGGGAAAGGCCCCAGATGCCCCGACAGGTAGTGACAGGAGTGGAGAAGTACTGTTTCCCCCAACACATACAGCTTACTTTCTAAACTATGTGTCTGTGTTTCTTTGCTTAAAATAAATATTGGCTTGAAAATGACTGAAAGCAGGAAGCAGTTCAGCCCGCCTCCTTGCCCTGCTGCTCTGCCTCTGGCCTCTGAGCGGCTGGGGAGACACAAGTGGAAGAGCCTGGGATTCACCTGCAAGGAACACAGGCAGTGGCACCTGAGGGGTAGGGCTGGGGCGCCACGGAGTCCAAGCACTATCAGGCATGCCATGGCCCTGGCCCAGACCCCACCTCCAGGGAGACCAATCTCATGCCACTCGTGGTTGTGCCACTCTTTTCTGAATGGTTCTGAGACTTAGCATGCCAGGTAGTGGGGAAGGTTCAGACTTTGAAATCAGTGAGTTTCTGTCCCTAACACGCAAAATCAGCGGACGAACCTATGTCCTGGGGACCTGGTGATCAATGGGAAGATGTAAAATGGTACCTGGCCCACGGTGGCCTGTGTGGGGGGCATGTACAGCTCCTGCACCCTCTCCCCACTCTCACATTCACGGAGACAGACATCCACAGCACCGAAAACTGAGAGTGATGAGCAATTAATGCGAAAACCTTGGAGGAATCTCCACTAATTAAAAAGCAAATGGAGTTGTAAAAAAAAAAAAAAACCCTACCCAGGCTCCAGTCTTCAGATTATTACAGACTCAGGTTGTTGCATAGCACAGAGGCAGCCTGATAATACAGATGACATCTTCGGTAAAATAAGCAGCACAGAGTGCCTCCCAGGCCACGCATGAGGAGACGCCCAGCACACGCGCCGCGTTGTCCTCTGTCCCTGCTCCCATACACTGCAGCTCCCATACACTGCAGCTCCCATACACTGAGCCTCCATGGGACCCTGCAGACATGCGGATGGGTCTGGTCTGATGCCTCTGGTCCTGGGGCAGCTCCTAACATTAGCAGCAACCACTGAAGCGAGGCTCTGCTGGGGCGGCCCCCAGGCCTGGAGAAGCTCCCCTGGAATGCTCAGATTTCAAGCAGATTTCAGCTGCATATTAAATATAACCTTCTAAAAATAAAGATGGCCACCCATGGAGATGCTGCCTCACAACTAACCAGTCCCTTCTCAGAAACATCGCAGGATGAGTCCTGAGTTGGCTGAGACGGAAGCAAAGATGTCCCAAGGTTGGTCCCCATGAGAAGACTCCATACTCTGTGTGCAGATCAGGAATCTCCTCTTGTCATAACATCCCACATCTGGGGTTGTCTTTTTCCTCAATAACGCCTACATTTTATCCCTGGAGGCCACCTCCAGCGTGGGGGACACTCATCTGCGCTCTGGGTCCAGCCACCAGTAACACTTTTCCGGGCTCTCTTGTGCCTGAGAGGTGAGCAGAACAGTCTCAAGCACCCAGACCTTCCCGCAGGTCCCCGGCACCAAGCCCCAAGGGGAGAGCGGAACTGGGTCTGCCCCATCCTGAGAATGAGGTGGGCGAGACTGGCTCACAGGGAGAAGTGTGAGGTGTCTCCACGTATCCCCGGTGCTGTTGGGTCAAAGAAGGAACAGCATTTTCCCGCGGAGCCCAGATGAGTGGAACTAGGAATGGAGGTGGAAAGTGCAACAAGCCAGTTGGGAGTCGACAAAAGTAGCCTTTGAGCACATGAAGGCCGTTCAGTCCCAGGAGAGTCGCCATGAGGGACGCGGAGCTCCCAGGAGTGATTTATGAGCCTTGAGTGACCATAGCGAGGGGGGACCGGCCAGCAAGATGGAGCCCGGACCTCAGAGTCACCACTCCGGGGCCCTCCAATCTCCATTTCGATTATTCTTTCCCCTCTCATTCCAATCCCTTCCTGTAACAAAGATTGCTCCATGAGGAGTACCTGTAATGCTCTTTGAACACACCATCTGCACATTTTAATAAGTTCTCAGTGGAACGTTTACTAAATGAATTAGGATGGACAGAAGTCCTTAGAAGTCCTGGGTTTCCTAACATTATATGGAGCCCTTACTCTTTCCTCAGGGTGAGATCGATGATGGGGCCTGCCCTGTAGTTTCAACAAGGCCCCTCAGTAAATCTGGCCTGAATTGAAACCAGTGGTGCAGGAGGACCCCCTTAAAGCACATAGAACGGCTCCCTGACAGCGAGTCGCCCACCAGTCAGAAGCCCCAGGCTTCAATGCCACCTCCCATCTCCTGTGAAGCAGCTGTGCACCATTCACCAAGTTACTTTGCCCCTCTGTTTGTTTCCTCTTCCGCAGCATCAGGCAGACCAGAGGGAGACAGGACGCAGGGTATTTCAGGAGCTCCCGTGTGACCATGATGGGCTTGTATCAAGCGCTGGCCTGGAATCAGGGCTGCTGTTCCTCCTCTCCTTCCAGCCCTGCTGCCTACAGACAGCCGCGCCCACGCTTCTCCTGTGGAGATTGCCACATCCTGGCCCCCTTTCCCCGGTTGCCATGGAAAGATGAGAGCGCAAAGACAAGCTCAGCACGCAGGCGGATTCACGGCTCAGTCCCTGCAGAGAACTCCAGAGTCCCTGGGATGAACCTGTCAGTGCTGCAGGCTCTGCGGCTCATTAGCAGAGAGAGCAGCAGGCAGGGCTTCCTACAACTTCTCAGCACACGCCTGGCCCTCCCTCCTCACTCGGAGGTCTCCTGGATACCCTGGGTGGGCTTGTAATCATCGCATGTTCCATTTTTCTATGTAAGCCTCTCTGCAGAAGATCCCAGGCTACGGTTGATGTGAGACGCCGCTAGACAAGCTGGGTCAGCTCTGGGGAGTGACACAAGGGGACCTCTCCAATCCCTTAGGTACCAGCCAAGGAGAAGGAAGAGAACTGACCTCTATTTGGGCTTCATATATGTCAGACACAATCCCAAATACTTTGCACATATGATCTCATCAAACCCAAGCAACGGTCCTGAGAATGAGTATGGCATTATCCCCACTCTGTGGATGAACAAATTAAGGTCTGATAACCAAGAAACAGGCCTGTGGTCAGACAACTAGGAATATTCCTAGCCCAATTCCATTGTTTAGAAATGCAATTCCAAGATTGCACTCTTACCCCAAGTTCAAGCTTTCGATATTGAAGTACTGCCTCTCCAAACCTTTAGTATGTAGTGGGCTGGACAATGGCCCCCAATTAGCAGACCCTAATCCCTGGAAACTGTGAAAAGGGTCTCTGCAGAAGTGACAGGGAAAGATTATTGTGGATTATCTGAGTGGGCCCTAAATCCAATCACATGTATCCTTAGAAAAGAGGGCAGAGACTGATTCGACACACAGGGAAGGCCATGTGGCCACAGAGAAGAGATTAGAGCCATGTGGCACCAAGGACATCAGAAGCCCCCAGAAGCTGGAAGAGGCAGGAAGGTCCCTTTCCTAGAGCCTTCTGGGAGAGCACGGCTCAGCAGGTCCTCTGGATTTTGCCCCCTGAAAGTGATTTTGGACTTTCAGCCTCCATTACTGTAAAGAACAAATTTTGACTATTTTAAGCCATCAAGTCTGTGGACATCTGTTACGGCATCCATAGGACACGGAGCCCAGGATGAGGGCTCTGAGAAGTAATGTGGGGCATCCATGGGTCCTTGTCACCTCTCCCCAAATGATGCTCATCCTCTATGCATTCTAACAACACCCTAAGCAAATGGCACCCATGTTTCTCCAGGTTAGTATTGTTCTTCTGAGCTCCAGATGCAAACATCCCAAGGCCAACCTTCTATTCCCATGAAGACATCTCAGGAAGCTCACGCATTATACAAAGAGGAACCCTACACTTCCCCCACACCTCAAAAACCACATGACTGCCTTGGGTTTCTCCATTTATCGAGTGGTGGGAGCCATTCTTAATTCCTCCACTCCCCTGACACCCAGTAGGGCTTCCAGGAACAGGTTGTGATGATCCCCCTCTTCTCCCCACTGTGGTCCAGCCACAGTCATCTCTGAGTGGGTCATGGCAGCATCCTAATAACACCCCCAGCACCATTTCTGGCTGCAGCGTTCACATAGCAGCAGGAAGGATCATCCCAAAACAGATCTGAGTATGCCACTCCTGTCACTCAAAATAATACCCACATTCTTTACCAGCGACAGAGACCCTGCCTGGTCCTGCCTGAGCCAGTCTCCCATGCCCCATGACCAGTACCTGCTCACTGGTCTCAAAGTCCTCAAGCTCTTCAGGGCTCCAGGCTTGCTCCATTTCTCCCTCAACTGAGATGCTTTTTCCCAGATCTCCAAGTCCGGCCCCTTCTCAGCAGCCCAGGTCTCTGTCTGCACAGAGGTTTCCCCTGTATGTGCCACTTCCAGAGGCCTGTTCACCCCACCACCACTCCCTAAACCCACCCTTGTTTTTTCATTTTTGTTAACAATGGCCTCAATCAGTTAGTATGTACTATTCATTTATTTACACTAACCCCCTTGCCTGGCTTGAATTTGCCCCCCAAAAGTTCTTGTGTTGTAAATTCAATCCCAATGCAACTTTGTTGGGAGGTGATTGGGTCATGAGGTCAGGTTAGTTATTGTGAGAGTGGGTTGTTAAAAAGTGAGTCTGGCACCTGGTGCTCTTCTTAGTCTCTGCCCTTCCACCTTCCACCATGGGATGACCCAGATGCCAGTGCCATGCTCTTGGACTTCCCAGCCTCTTCAACTACAAGAAGTAAATGTATCTTCTTTATCAACTGCCTAGTTTGTGGTATTATGTTTTAGCAGAAAATAGACTAAGTCATCCCACTAGAATGCAAAACCTAGGCAGGCATGCTTGCTGGTCTCATGGCCGTTGTCTTAGCAATGCTGGATATAGCACCCAGCACTCAGTAGGAACCCAATGCATGTTTGTTAAATGAATAACTGTCAGACAAACTAAATTGGACAGGGCAGGTATTATTATGATACCTATCGTCAAATAAGGGAGCCAAAGCCCAGAGTAGTTAAGTGCCTTGTCTGACATCACGTAGCTCATAAATAGAAGAACAGAAAAGGTGAAGTGAGGTATTAGATACGAGGGAGTTACACATGGTAAGGTGCCACGAGAGATGGGATGATTGTAGATCTTCTCTTGATAGCCAGCCAAAATCAGGAACAGGAAGATACAGAGGACAGTGACAGGGAGCAGTCAGGTGAGGAGAGAAAAGCTCTAATTTGGCGATAGAAAATCCGCTGGGCAAAGCCTCACAGTCAGCAGTCCGGGAGGGCACAGAGCTGAGGCAGGGTCAGGCAAGAGTCACAAGAATAAGAGCACCGACTGAGAAGGCAGGCGGCTAATGAGAGGAGTGGGGAGATCTGAGGGTGGAGCCAGCCACACAGGTTTCCGCCAGTCTGATTGCTGGAGAGTGGGCTGAGGGTCTAAAGGACTCAGCAGGCTGCCGCCAACCCCCCAGTGATGTGAGCAGAGCACGTGGAGGAGCCCAGAGGGAGGGGGAACTCCAGCATCACCTCCCACACAGACTGTGCATTAGGAATTCTGTGAGATACTGTGGCCAGAGGATCCCAGGGCACATGGCTCTTGGAGATCAGACAATCCTGCTGCCTTGTGTTCTAGGTCACAGCACCCAGCTTTGCAACCCCAACTCCTTGCACAGCATGGCAAATATTATTTTTCTCAATAAAAGATTTCTGGATGAATGATGATGAGGCCCATCAAGGTGAGTCAGTGCTCTAATTGTCCATTGCTGAATAACAAATCACCTTGAAAAAAGCAGAGAGAAACAACCACCAATGTATTAAGCTTGTGGATCCCATAGGTCAAGGATTTGGACTGGGTACAACAGTGGTTGCCAGCCTCTATTCCTCAATGTCCAAAACTCTCATGAGAACTCAGATGGCCAGAACCTGGAATTTTCTGGTGTTTCTTGACTCTTGCCTAGTGGCTGAGCCAAGATGGCTCAAGAGTAAGGTTCCATGAGCCTATTAACCATGTCTGTCCATGTTGCCTTTCTCTGTTCCCAACCTTCTCCCAACACAGCAGCTGAGTCCAAGGAGAGAAGGTTCCCCAAGTGGAATGTGACCATACCCAGAGCCTGAGCACAGGACACAGCCCTTTACGACCCAGCTCAGAAAGTCACCTGGTATTGCCTATCCATCCCCTGTTGGTTGAGGTGGCCATGGGCCCACCTGGATGCAAGTCAAGAGGCCACAGATCCCCATCCCTGGAAGAACCCACGGCCAACAGTTTTAAACTGCCATTGTCAGGAACTCAGAGGTTCCCGATGCCTGTCTTGTCTGTTTTCTGTTGTATAATAGAATATCTGACACCAGGTAGTTTGTAAAAAAAGGAAGTTATTTCTTATAGTGCTGGAAGCTGGAAATCCAGCGTCCAGGGGCCACATCTGGTGAGGCCCTTCTTGCTGGTGGGGACTTTCTAAAGAGTCCCGAGGGGGTGCAGGGCTTCATATGGTCAGGGGGCTCATGAGAGAAAGGCAACCCGGCTTTTACTAACAAGCCATTCTCATGATAAGTAACCCCACCCCTCTCTAACCCATCAATCCAGTAATCCAGTAATCAACTGATGGGTTAATCCATTCATGAGAGCAGAATCCTCATGACCTCATCACCTCCCAAAGATCCCGCCTCTCAACACTGCTCACACTGAGGACCAAATTTCCAACACAAATGAACTTTTGGAGACACATTCAAACTATAGAAATGGCCGTATTCACCATCTCCATTTGACATACCCAATGACCACAGACTAGGGGGCTTAAAGAATCAGAACTTACTTCCTCGCAGTTTCAGAGGCTGGAAGTTGGCATCAAGTGTCAGCAGAGTTGATTCCTTCTGAGGCCTCTCTCCTCACCTTCCAGATGCCATCTTCTCAGGGATCCTCAGGTGGTCGTCCCTCTGTGTGGCTGTGTCCTAATCTCCTCTTATAAGGACACCAGTCACACTGGGTCAAGGGCCACCCTAATAACCTCATTTTACCTTAATCATCTCTTTAAAATCCCTAGATCCACACAATTCGGCCTGATGAGGTGATCTGATACTCAGGTGAGGTCCTTCCTGGCTCTCTCAGGCTGCTCTGCTGTTTTCACGAGGGCAGAAGCTGATCCCAAAGTCCCTGCCCCTGACTCCACAGAGATGACAGTGGCTGGAAAGGCCGGGAAAGGTCCAGGAGTTAGAGACGTCCACCTGATTTCAAAGCACATCATAAAAGTAAACTGTCCTCCCAAATGGAACACAGGAACATGCTGGCTCCTGCCAAGAGCTCGCCCCATTTGATCAGAGCTGCAGTCTCTCCCGTGATATCCTGGCATCCTCCGTGGAAGTGCAGATTCTGGGCAGGACTAAATCTGTTCCTTCTTTCTTCTCTCATTTCCTCTACTGATTGCATGGAGCCATTACAACAGTTTCTATCTCAATATACACATATTTTTAGGGCAGAAAGATAGTAGTGGGATCCCATATTGGCAGAAACTATCAGGGAAGCAACAGGATGTAAATTCCATCATCCTCACCTGGTGTCCTTTGCTTTTCCAACCTGCTTGTCACTTAAACGGCTCCACACCTTCCCCAGTGTCCCAAAGCCACACATGATGGGCTGCAAATCAGCACACAGCCCCGGGAAAATCTTTGGCCCGTGAGCGTGAAATTTTTAAAAATATACATCCCCACTATCTTGAAGTGCAGACTCCTTCTAACAGACATAAAAGCTGCCTGGGTTTCTTTTTTTTAATCCACAGGCACATGGCAGATTCCCGTTCTGCCCACATCTGAGAACAAGAGCTTTGGGCAGCCGGTCTCCACCATGTGCGGCTGGCAGGGGCTGGGCAGGAGGCAGGAGGCAGGAGCCAGGCCCAGCGCGGATGTCACAGTCCCCAGAGCTTACGCTTATGGAGAGGCAGATTCTGCTCTGTGGCGGGGAGCTACAGACATGGCCCCCAGTCCCACATCTGTCCGGGTCACGAGCCTCCTCTGTGAGGCCTAGGCATTCCCCTTCACGGCTCTCCATTCCAAAGTGCATCAACGACCCTGGCCTGTGGAAATCAGTCCTGTTCTTAGAATCTCCATCATTTATGGAATCCATTGTTGCTTGCCAGAATTATAGTGGTCATTCTTAAAATGTCAGTTTAAAGCTCTAAAATTATTATCTGCTAAATTCAGACACAATTCCGATGAGGAATTAATTTCTCACTCAGAACGCCCTCAGCTGCAGCGGGGAGAGGATGCAGCAGCCGGACCAGCTCCTGCAGCTGTGCTGCGTTCAGGGGAGTTGCTAATGGGAGCAGGGGCTGGGCCTATGTCTGTCTTTCCTTACCATATTACTCTCATTTCAGTTTTAAAAGATGCCCCCACCAATGTACATTGCATATCAATGATGAGATGACTTAATTTTTGGACATACTGAAAAGAAGACTGGATGGGGGTGCCAGGCTCACACTCTCACTCAGTGAACCCCAGGCCGTGGAAGGGCAGTCGCTTTCTTGGCTTTGGGGAGGTGGGTGGCCATTGAGCAATGAGGCTGCCCAGAAGGGCACAGGCCCTGGAGGGGACCCATGCTGGCACAGCAGGCTGGCCTGACTAGAGGGGCTCTGGACACCAGCTGCCCTCCCTTCTGTCTGCTGCCCCCCAGGCAGCACATCCAGAAGAAGCCCTCAAACCAGCTAGTATAGATGGACATTGATAAGGGAGATTGGGCTCCCAGACGGGTAAAGACATTGTGGCCAGCCCTCCTGGGGAGGGAGACAGAATGGCAGCAAGAATTGGCTTGGGGCTTTTCCTGGCAGCAGTGGCTCAAACAGGGGTGGCTAAGGGTGGCCTGGGTGTTCAGAGCCCTCAGAGACAGAGGCAAAGTCCAGTTCTCCCTTGTCACTGCCTTGGGAAGGGGAAACTGGGGTACAAGACCTCTCAGTCCACAGAAGTCAGCATCGGAAGATACCAGCCAGCCAGAGAAGATGACACCAGATGCAGAAGTCCAAACACACAAGCCAGTGGCAGGCACCCACATTAGAGAACCCAATCAAGTGGTTCATGTCCCTCAGGAGAATCTGGTCACAGCCTCCACTGCTCTTTCCTCCTCTCTGCCTCTGTTTTTCTCTCTCCCCCTTCGGTCTTCCTCCTCTTCCTCTTAGAAAAAAAAAAAAGTGTGGTCTGGCAGGGGTGGGTAGGGCACATGGAGGGTCCATCCCACCCCAGCCCACCCCACTCCACCCTTGCAGCCACATGGGCCTCTGTGGGTCCTGGAAATGGGGTGCTGTTTGTACAAGGCCCTTGGAGGCGGCCCCTCTGCAAGTCGCTCTTACTGCTCCTGATAAACTGATTGACTCAAATCTGTCCTGTGGCTCTCAGTTCCATGACACTGGCTCAGAGCTTGGCATGACCGCCATGGCCCACAGAACCCACGTGTATCCTTCCTAGAACAGTGAGGGTAGCACCTCTATGTGACCATGTGATCACTGGCCACTCCCCACATGCACTGATCATGTCCATCAACACGAGAGCCACACCTGAGAAGATCCAGGACCACTGCTTGATGCTAAGCAGATACTATTGACAAATGACCCAATGAGGACACAATGGCAAGGGTGGAACGGTGGGGAAGCTGAAAAGATGGCCCCATAGAGCCAAGGGTGAAACTGGAGGTGTCTGGGAGGATGACCCCATAGAACCAAGGATGGAACAGGAGGCAGCTGGGAAGATGGCCCCATAGAGCCAAGGACAAAACGGGAGGCAGCTGGAAAAATGGCTCCACAGACCAAAGGATGGAACTGGAGACAGCTGGGAAGATGGTCCCATAGAGCCAAGGACAAAACAGGAGGCAGCTGGGAAGATGGCCCCCATAGAGCCAAAGATGGAACAGGAGGCAGCTGGGAAGATGGCTCCATAGACCCAAGGACTAAACAGGAGGCAGCTGGGAAGATGGCCCCCTAGAGCCAAGGATGGAATAGGAGGCAGCTGGGAAGATGGCCCCCATAAAGCCAGGGATAAAACAGAAGGCAGCTGGGAAGATTGCCCCGTAGATCCAATGGGCCACACAAATAAAAAAGCAGGGCTGCAGGTGAGGCACAGATGCCAGCAGCTGCTCGGTGTTATCCTTCACTGCCCTGATGCACACACACAGTCGGACACACAGGACACACATACAGACACTCACAGAGCAGAGGCTGAAAGTACGCTGCCATCTGCCTTCCTCACCTTCCTGAGTGGGCAGAGCAGCAGCTTCAGGGACTGAAAAGCCCACTCTGAGGGCAGAAAGAAAAGGAAAGCAGGGTTCATCTCCTCCCTCAGAGGACCTCCAGGTTCAAAACCCAGACTCACACCCTCCCTCAGTGAACCCCAGGCTCACACGCTCCCTCAGTAAACCCCCAGGTTCACACTATCCCTCAGTATAACCCAAGACTCACACCCTCCTTCAGTATAATCTCAGGTTCATGCCCTCCCTCAGTGAACCCCCAGCTTCACACACTGTCAGTAGAATCCAAGATTCACACCCTCCTCCCTCAGCGAACCCCAGACTCACACCCTCCCTCAGTGAACCCCAGGCTCACACCCTCCCTCAGTGAACTCCAGGATCACGCCCTCACTCAGTATAACCCCAGACTCACACCCTCACTCAGTGAACCCCAGGTTCACACCCTCACTCAGTGGACCCCAGACTCACATCCTTCCTCAGTATAACCCCAGATTCACGCCCTCCCTCAGTGAACCCCAGGATCACACCCTCAGTAAGACCCCAGACTCACACCCTCACTTAGTGAACCCCAGGATCACACCCTCCCTCAGTGGACCCCAGACTCACACTCTCAGTGAACCCCAGACTCACATCCTTCCTTAGTATAACCCCAGATTCACATCCTCCCTCAGTGAACTCCCAGGATCATACCCTCACTCAGTGAACCCCAGGATCACACCCTCCCTCAGTGAACCCCAGACTCGCACTCTCAGTGAACCCCAGGATCACACCCTAAGACCCCAGACTCACACCCTCACTCAGTGAACCCCAGGCTCACCCCCTCCCTCAGTGAAGCCCAGACTCACACCCTTCCTCAGTATAACCCCAGACTCACACTCTTCCTCAGTATAACCCCAGACTCACACCCTCCCTCAGTGAACCCCAGGATCACACCCTCCCTCAGTGAACCCCAGACTCCCACCCTCACTCAGTGAACCCCAGGATCACACCCTCCCTCAGTGAACGCCAGACTCGCACCCTCACTCAGTGAACCCCAGACTCACACCCTCACTCAGTGAAGCCCAGGCTCACGCCCTCCCTCCGTGGACCGCTGTTCTCTGCGTGCTGGAGGAGCTGTGCTGCTGACTCACTGAACGGCTAGACCGCCTCTCCAGGAGGGACTCTTCATCTCCACTTTAACGGCTGTGGGAACAGGGGCTCTGTGAGACAAGGCTCTAAGTTTATGCAGCTCTCAGGCAGGAGACCTGAGGCCAAAGTCTGACTCTTCAAAACCTCCAGCACAACCACCAGGTGGGCAGCACACAGAGTCAGATAGGGAAGGCTGGCACGCCCACCGTGCAGTTTGTTGTAAGAAGGCATGCAGAGCCCTGGTTCATGTTCAGCAGGGGACAGAATGAGTTCTACTGGCTCAAGGAGAAGGGGCCTTGTGGCAGTTTGGGGAATGGACTTGAAGCAGGTTAGAGGGAAGGGGAACTGCAGGATGGGTCTCATGGCAGGGCTGAGTGGCCAGTGGAGGCTTCAGAGCAGCAAGACCAGAGCTGAGCAAATCCTGAACTACAGCCGGGGCACAGTGGGAAGGCCACTAGGATGCACTGCTTGCTGGGACCCCGGGCAGGTGATGGGCAGTCATCAAGAAGGACTTCTGGGTACCTGGTTTAGACAATGGGTGGACAATGAAGCCTTCTCAAGACAGGGGATGAAGCAATCATCAGGTTTGGGGTAAAAGTCACGAAAAAATGGCTTCACGTTGGTTGGTTTTGAAGAACCTGTGAGTCTTCCAAGTAGATAGAGCCAAACACAGGCCTGGAACTCTGCAGAGAAGGAAGGAGCTAGAAATAGGTGTGGAGCTCTTGTGAGGGTGCAGCACCACCAGGGACTGTGCACAGGTGCAAAGAGGTCAAGAATGGAACTCCAGGGAGCAGAGAGAGAGAGAGAGGGAGGGAAAGAAAGAAAGAGAGAGAGAGAGAGGAGGTCAGGGAAGACAGGGCTGAACTGGATGACAGTGATAATGGGGAGGCCACAAGTACCAACTGCCCCACAAGGCGTGTGGACAGTGATACCTAATACTATCGAAACTGTCCTAGGATGCAACGCCCAGTGGTGTGGGGACAGGGTGACTTTTGCACTCCTTCCGGCCTGGGCACTCTTTCATCCTCTGAGTGCAAAAAACACACCTCTTCTATTCATCTTCTCCCGCATCCCCACAGTCTGGAGATCTGACCCACAGAAGGTCATACTAGAGAATCATGAGGATGGATGGATGGATGGATGGATGGATGGATGGATGGATGGATGGAAGGATGGATGGAAGGATGGATATGCACACTGCATCTTGCCAGCAGCTGAAGACTCCAGAGCAAGGGTCGCCTCTCCTGCCAGGCACTGGCCGGGCTACAGCTACAGCTGTGGACACTCCAATGTGACAGGCACAGCTGCCCTGGGTGGTGGTGAGTAGCAGAGCCTCAAACCGACTGTACATGCCAAGGCCAAGGCAGAGGCACCTGTGCAGACTCCAGACAGCCACAGAGTGCCTGATGCCACCTTGAGCTCTTTCTCTGCCACACCAGAATGTGTACACGCAAGCACGTGCGCACACACATGCACATACAAATGCATTCATACACCCGCACGTGCATGCTCACATAAACACATGCCAAGGCTTAGTGTCTCCCTCAGGGACAGGGCATGCCTCTCCTCCACACCTCCTTTGCAGCCAAGGGGAAGCTTCTGACCTGCCCGCCCCCCTGTTAAGCACGCTTTGCACATGGGGACTTCCCAGCCCTCTCTCAGCTGTGTGCTGCTCTCTTGTCATCTGGCCACAGAGGCTGACAAGCATAGGCAGGTCTCCAACTTGGCCCCAGCTCCACTTGGAGGCTGGACTGGCAGATAAATTGGTCCTGGAGGGAGGTAAAGAGGGGGAACAGAAAGAGGGGGGCCTAGAGGGAAGATTTCAAATGCATTTCTCTGCTAAACCAAACTCCAGCTTTCCAAGGCTCATAGCTGTGTTGCAAAGGCTGACAGAGCACCAGCCCAGGCTCAGGCAGACGGTGCCAGGAGGGGCACAGGCCAAGCGGAGTGGGCTAGGATCCATCAGAATTCGATGAAGCAGAGGCTCCAGGAGGAATGGTCTGGCCTGCTGACCTCAGAGCATCTCTAGAGGCCATTCCGGCTCATTCCGGCTTATTCCAGTTCTGCGAAAGCCAGAAGCCAGTCAGATCCAGCCTGAGAAGCACCAGCATTTGTCCTAAGAGCTAGTTGAGAGAGGACTTGGTGTGCAGCCACACTCAGCAGTTGCCCCTGACCTTCAGCCCTTCGCAGACTGATGGCTGTTACCAGTATGGCCGTTTTTAAGTCCAGAGGAGGAGGCTGCACAGCACAAGAGAATCCAACTTCAAAACATACTTTCTTGTTGTTGTTGACCAATTCTTCTCAGAGGCTCCCACCAGAGGCCTGCAAAATGGGGGCCAGCAGGGCCCCCCACGTTCCAGTCCACATTCAGTAAAAAGCATGTGGAAGGGGGTGCCATCATTCTCTGCTCATTCTGCTGTTATTTCCCTAAAGTCTTACCATTAAAGGCACAGTGCTCACAGGAATTGCTGCTTCCAGTTATTGGAATGTGGAGGGCATCACCCGACCACGGCTGGCTGCGGGTCCTGGGTATGGAGTCAGTGAACCAGGCAGACAGCACTCAGCCTGCAGAGCGGGCATCCTGGATTCCCGGCTCCCCGAGAGACAGTGGCTGCTCCAGAGCTGCCATGGAGCCACAGGCTGTGGGAAGCTGGGATGGAGCACACTGCTTAGAAATAGACCTGGGGGTCTCCCACAGACAGTGTCATCCGGGGCCTGCCTACACAGTCTGTGTTGAGTCGGCAGGTGCAGCCGCGCCTACCTGAAATCTGAGTCAGACTCACCAGATGCCCACAGAGAAGGCATATGGAAGAGGGAAGTCCCCCGCAGAAGTCAGGAAAAGTCTGTAACATATACGTAACAATATACGGAATGCTATCTGTCTCAGGCTTAAAACCAGTATTGCCTATTCTGAAATCCCAATTGCATCTGTTCTTAGCATGACACACTGTGAAATGTAAAAGCCTGAAGCCCTTCAGTGGCTTTCTGGATGTCAGACAATTCTTGCAAATAGCAATTTAGTGAACACAACCTAACCGAATAAAATCATGCCAATTGGATTCCCTTTGATCCGGACATACCACTCCGATGTATGGAGGCCAGTATTTAACATAAGATATGACAAGTCTGCTTCAGCAAAACCATTTGAAAATTGGTATTATGACATGCCAAGGCCACAATACTACAGCTGACAGCCCACACCTCTCCAGTAGCCCAACTGCACTGAGAAATTAAGTGCTTACAGGGCACTGACAATTGTAAATCAAATTCATTCCTGAGAAAATGAACAAAGTGAATTTTTAAGAAATGCTTTGACTGGGATGTACTTGGAGGCACGGGTATGTTGTGGAGGAGATGGATGCTGACCCAAGGCCAACTTGCCTACAAAAGTGGTTGCTACAGTCTACAAGCTTGTGCCTGCCTTCTACATTTCTATGTTAAAATCCTAACCCCAAAGTGATGGTATTTGGAAGACTTGGGAAGTTGATTGGGTCATGGAAGCAGAGCCCACATGAGTAAGGGTAGTGACCTCAAAAAAAAAGAGGTCCAAGAAACCTCCCTTCCCCTTGGCTGGGGAACCAAATCGCCATGAAGTGGGTTTTAAAGGTGATTCCAGTGAAGTCTCAGAAAGAACAGAGGAGAGCTGCAGGGAGAGCCTCCGCCTTATGGAATATCTACGTGGTCACGAACAGAATGTTGGTAGAAACGTGGATGATAAAGGCCTTTCTGGTGAGCTCTCAAATGGAAATGAGGAACATTTGAGAATGAAATACAAATGAGGATGACAGAGGAAAGGCCATCCTTGTTATAAAATGGTGAATAACTTGGCTGGATTGTGTTTGTATCAGGTATTTTATGGAAGATGAAACCCACAAACCATGGAAGTGGGTATTTGGCGGAGCAGAGGGCTGCAGGAGCAGCCGGTTCCTCTTGACTCCTCATAGTGAGATGGGAGAAGAGTGAAGCAATTTAAAGGCAGAGATGGTAATCCAAAAGGAAGCAGAGCTTAGAAATTAGGAAAATTCTCAGCCTATCCATATTGGGAAACACAAGAAAGCCTGTTCAGGAAAGAACAAGGGTGTGGCCAAGAGACCTTTGATATGGAAATTAGCATGAATCTGCCATCACAGCAGAAGACAGGTGCCATTCATGAAGACAATGGGGAGATTAGCCAGAACTTAGTGTCCATGACCATGGAAGAATGACCTCAAAGGAGTTTCAGAGCCTGAAGTGTGGCATGGTATCAAAGGAGAGGCCACAGCCACCTAGCCCTGTCACACACATCTGAGCTCTACTCCCCACACTCAGACACCAAGCTGCTCAGCGGTCCCAGGCGTGGCTCTAGTGGGCTGGAGGGGAATGTATTTTGTGCAGAAAGGCTATGAGAGCATGATTACCTCCACCTAGATTGTTCTAGAGGGTTCTAGAGAGTAACATGACCCAGGCAGTGGGGTGCCTGGGACAGGGCAGCTGCAGGGAGCCCCCACTAGGGCACCGCCCGGTGAGGCCATAGGCATAAGTCTGCTCAAAGCCATGGGAGTGGGGCTGCTGGGAGCCTTCGGCACCCAACTCCTGTGTGACAAAACTGTGGATTGGGCCCTCCACCCCAGGGTGCCTGGAAGGTGGGATCCCAGCCCCACTGGGCCCGGAGGGCAGAGCATTGAGCCGATGTTGATTCTTGATAGTTAAGGCCTTTCTTCTTCCCTATTTTCCCCCTGTGGAATACAAATGTCTGTTCTACACGTGCCCCACAACAGTATTTTGAAAGCACATAAAGCATTTCATTTCACCAGCTCATAGATGATGAATTTGCCTCAAGATGAATCCCACCTTTGAGTCTCCCCAGTATCTGATTCAGGTGAGACTTTAGACTTTTGCATTGCTGCTGCAAATTAATTAAAACTTTTAAGGATGTTGAGATGGAACGAATGTATTTTGTATGTGAGGACATGAATTAGGAGGGGTGAGGGCAGAATGCTATAGTTTGAATGTACGTATATCTCCAAAACTTATATGTTGAAATTTAAACCCCAATTTGATGGTATTAAGAGGTGTGTCCTTAGGGAGGTGATTAGGCCCTGAGGGCTCCACCGGCAAGAATGAGACTAGCGCCCTATGAAAGATGCTTCAGAGACCTTCCTAGTCCTTTTGCCTCTTCTGCCCTGTGAGTGCGTAATGCGTATCCATTCTGCCATTGCTGTGCAGCCATTCTGCCATTGCTCCATCGTGCCTTAAGCCGTGGGAAGCATCATGCCTTAAGCCATGGGAAGACACTGCAAAAAGGTGTCATCGTGGAAGCAAACAGGAGCCTCACTGGACACCGAAGCTGCTGGCACCTTGATCTTGAACTTCCCAGCCTCCAGAATTGTGAGAAATGAATTTCTTATTTACAAATTACCTGGTCTAAGATATTTTGTTATAGCAGTATGATCAGAATAAGAGAGTTATTTTATGTATTTATAAAAACACAATGTTCCATCATGCTCCCTAAGGCTTGTGGTAGGGTTTGGGAAGTGGGCCATTTTACACCAAGAGTGGGAAGAGACAGACATGCAGATGTCTCCCTGAGCTTTTCAAGAAGCCTGAAGTCTGGTCATTGTTATCCTGGTTAGTCTAGTTAAGACCCTGCCTAAAATCACAGGCTAAGGAGAGCATGCCAAGAGTCATTCCCTCCTTAAGGGCTATGTTCCAAGGGGAAAATATCACTCTATATAGATGCATCCTCAGATGAATGAAGATGTGGCCTCACATCCTACAGCAGGGAGGGGGCCCCCTTAGTCTTCACTTAGTCTGCCCCCTTAGTCTTTGCTTAAAATGCAGTGGAATATTCTAGTTAGTTTAGGAAACTTCAGAGACCCAATAAGGCCACCAACACTTCCACACCAGGGCAGGAGTCTCTATGGGAAATGGAGTTCTCCAAGTTGCCACAGGTGCAGCATGTGAGCTCAGTGTGCACATGTACACACGGGGGAAAGCAAAGCAAGCACTTGTTTGCATAGAGCCTCTCTGCATGCTCACAGACACACAGAGAAACATGCACAGAGCCATTGTGCCTTCAGGAAACTTCTAGAGGCCCTTCCAAGTAGACCACTGGGTCTTCACCCACAGACCCCACATCAGGGTTTCAGGAAGTACCCTATCCTGAATGTCAAATATAGTGGCTCACCTGGTTGAAAGCTTCTACCAGGGGACAAAATTTTACATTCCACAGTGAGACCCCAGGCCCAATCCTGCTACAAGGAGACCCATCATGCCTTTACCTTCCATGGAGATGTAATGGTGGCAAGGCAGATGCTCTCCTCGACCGGAGCAAAGACATGGGGAAGTTAGGGCAGAAGAGTCCTGCAGGGAGCAAAAAGAGGTGTGAGGGAAGAGGCCAGGCAAGGCAGAGTGTGAGGATTGAAGCCCAAATCCAGCCTCTTGGACCTCAATAGCTGTCAAGGTCTTGTCTTGGCTACAAATAAAATATTGCATTTTAAACCCCCAAATATGCCAAGACCATCCTCTGCCTCTCTGTCCCTAACCTTTCCAGATTGAGCTCTAGGATGCCAGGGAAAAGCAGCAGGGCAGTTAATTCCCGCATTCCTTCCACCTACAGCAGGTTCTGGGAGTCCAGTACATGCAGGGCCTGGGGGACACAGCAGAGTCCCACTTGAGACAGAGGCCAAGCTCAGCAGCCAGTCAAACCCGGCCTGGTTCAGCTTCCAGATGAAAACGCCTCTGTGTTAGTGTGTTTCTACACTGCTATGAAGAAATACCCCAGAATGGTAATTTGTAAAGAAAAGAGGTTTAATTGACTAACAGTTCCACATGGCTGGGAGACCTCAGGAAACTTACAATCATGGAGGAAGGCACCTCTTCACAGGACAGCAGGAGACAGGATGAGAGCCAGCAGGGAAAATGCCAGACGCTTATAAAACCATCAGATCTCGTGAGAACTCACTCACTATCACAAAAACAGCATGGGGGGAACCACCACCATGATTGAATTCTCTCCACCTGGTCCCACTCTGACACAAGGGGATTATTACAATTCAAGGTGAGATTTGTGTGGGGACACAGAGACAAACCATATCAACCTCAGACCACTGCAATCAACAGTGCAGCCAATGTTTCCTGGAATTGTTGAGCAGACATCAAAAGGAGTAGCTGCCTTCTGTGTAGAGGCTGTGGTATGGATGTCTCTATGTTGGACCCACACTTGGCATCATGAAAGTCACACCTATCAGACTCATGACAGAGAGGAAGCCAGCTGGGCCCGAGCACGTCCATGCCTGTCCATGTCTGTGCCGCCTCCCTGCAGGCATGCACTCTCTTGCCGTGTGCTGAGGTAGACGCTGCATGGCTGGGACATTCTCTCTACCTGTCTCTGCCTCTGTGTCTGTCTGCCCCCCCATACACACATGTGCGTACACACACGACATCGCTGGTCCCTGTCCATTAGAATGCACTCCATGTGACGACTGTGGATCCTACCAGAAATAAGGCGTTCTTCAGCACAGCTCGGGAGAGGAACTCGCCCAGCTTTTGAAAGCTTTGATCCATCATCCTCACTTTGAGTACAAGTCAAATAAAAACCTCCAGAGGCCATCCCTTTTTAAAATTCATTTCTTACTGCCTTTCTTCTTTCTCTCCTTTTCCTCTCTAGATGGTGGCAGCAAAATTCAAAGAAAGAGAATCCCCAGGGAAAGGACAAGATGGCAAGACCCAGCCTGGGGTGGCCACGGCCCTCCTCTCTGACAGGATCCATCCCTTGGAGGTTTCCTCTCAACTTCTACACCCAGAACTGTCTCCAAAACGGGAAGCGTGTTAGCTGGGAATGACTCGTTCCTAGCAAGCCTGCTCCATCTGCATGGGCTCGGCACTGCTGGGATCTGGGATCCGTCCTAACTTGTGATTCTGATGCTGCTGCCTTGGGATCCTCGCTGAAATGCCAGCCACTACGTTGGCTTCCTTATAATCGCCTCTTGCCCACTAGGGAAGGTAAAATAGCATTGAATCAGGAGGAGGAAGCATCGGAAGCACTGTGATGGGGATGTGGTTAGGTTTTCTTCCTCCCAGCCCTGAACAGGAGCCTCTGAATTTTTCAATAGCTGTCTTTGCCCCTCTTGGAGAAAGCCCCATCTGTTCCCCCTTCCTCACTGCGTAATCCTTCCCATACGCCCCTGCTTGCTGCCATTTCTGAAGGACACAGGGGGCTCCTGTTACCTGAGCCCTTTTTCCCTCACAGATGCCTGCAGGCTGAGGCTTGCTGGGGAAGCCTCTTCAAGGGACGCCTAGCCCCTGGACATCATCCAAGTTGGCAGCTTCACCGCAGAGCTGCTGAGAGAATGGCGCGGGGGGGCAGCCTGGGCTGGCCTGCTGAGCCAAGATAAAGCTGCAGGAACCTGCTGCTGCCAGAGGGGATGTTTGTTGGGTTCCCACAGGTGACCAATGCGGGCAGAGACCAGCCAGGACTCCAGCTCGGGGACAGTGATGGGCACAGGGTCATGCAGGGCTCTGGGCTTGGCCCAGGTTTTGAGCCAAAAACACCAGCTGCCTGGTGGTGGGAACAGACACAAGCACCAGGCTGTTTTCAAACCTCTCCTCCTCCTTCTCCTGTTATTTAAGGTCACGCCACATTGGAAGTGAGTCAGGCAGGTGGAGCCCTTTATGTCCATGAGGCAGGTGCAGCAGCCCAGGGAGGCAGGGTGGCCTGTCCCAGGAATAGCCAGCGTCACCTGGAGGCAGAGCCTGGCGAGGGCTGTGTGGGTGGCTCCCAGCCATGTGGACAGCAGGCCTGACTGTCCCTGTCCCCATGAGCCACATGAAGGTGCCACGGATCCGTCCAGGCGTGGGTGTTGTTCTCTTCCGGCCCAGACTTCTCCCTCTTTCCACACACACGGTTGGGCCAGCATCTCCCGTCTGCTGCCATCTCCTCTGCAGGTGGGGATGCGTCAGCTGACCCTGTGCCCTCTGGCCTCGTTTTTCATGGGTGTTGCCACTGTCTGGCTGTCTGCCCCTCCCCGCATTAACTCTCACCCTCTGGGGGCAGAGACCTTGTCTTGCCCATCTCTGTATCTCCAGCCCCCAGTGGCCCTCAGTGTGCATTTGCCAAAGGAAATATATGGAAAAATTACATTCGCATATCACAGCCCTGTGAGGCAGACACACCTGGAATCATTGTTCCTGCTTTGCAGAGATGGTCTGTCCCTGGAGCCTGTCTTTGACTGCTGGGGCCTGAGGGTGTGGGCGGACAAGGAGGCACATCAGAAGGAAGTAGAGAAGGCAGAATGAGAGCCTGTCTTTTGTCCAGCTCCCTCCCTGCAGGGGCACGCCTGGCCAGCCTTAGGCCAAAGGACACAGATGCTGGCAAATGTCTCTCCAGCCCCCAGGGCTTGGTATTCAGCCACAGTGTGCCTTTCAGGCCTGGGTTGGGGAGGCCCGGACCCCACAGCAGCCTACACCTTGTACTCGAGTCTCCCGACTCCAACAACGGGCTGGATCCCAGGCTCAACACCTGCATGAGCTGCCTGCTGCTCAGCGCTGGAGTTCTGATGGACACAAGCACCAGGCCACCCGATTTCTTCATTTTACACATTGAACATGAGACCCCAAAGACGGTAAGAGGATTTACTCAATGTCACAAAGCCAGACAGTGGCAGGGCGGCCCCCATCCTCAGCACGATCTGGGTTCTTTTTCGTGCAGGGGAATCTGTGCCCACTCAGCTCTCCGCATTGCTGAGCTAGCGCCTCGTGTGTGTGTGTGTGTGTGTGTGTTTGTGCACAGGCTGCATCTGTGCACATACGCTTATGATTATGTGTGGACATGTGCGCGGTTGTGTACATATGAGTATGTGGTGTCTGTGTGCATATGTGTATGATCATGTGTGGGCGTGTGTGCACACGTGTGTGCCTGTATTTGTGCATGCACATGTGTTTGGTGTCTGTGCACATATGTTTGTGATTATATGTGGACGTATGTGTGCACACACCCGTGCCTGTTAGGGTCAGGGTTTGTTCATGTGCCTGCATATGTGGGCCGGTGTGTACATGTGAGTATGTGTCTCTGTGTGCTTGTGTGTGGGTACATACGTGTGTTGAGTACATGTGTGCACACAACTGCATTCGTGCATGCACGTGTGCGTGTGAATCAGAGGGGGCAGAGTGCCAAGCCAGGCGTGTTTAGGAACAGGAAATCTGGACTAGAGTGAACGAGCATCTCAGGGGCCCAGCCAGGGAGAGGACGGGAATCCACACGGGAGCAAACGCCCCCCAGCTGTGGGAACGTCACAGCCTGCCCAAGCTGCATATCTGCCGTTTTCAGCTCACATGATACTCAGCCAAAGTCACCAAAGGTATGAATATGAAATGTTCCCTCCACCATGTTAAAGATGATGAGACAGAGGCCCAGGGAGCATTTGCCTGCCATCACCCAGCACGTGAAATTTAAAATGAGGAAGAGAATCGTGCTGACTCTCACCTCTCCCTGGACTGACTAGTGTGCGGTGGTCTGGCCCACTTGGGTATCTGGGTCTGTGTGACAGGGTGGCTGCCAGGCACCCCCTCAGGTCATCGGTTTCCTTGTGTATCACAGGAGGGGATCAGATTCCCTCCAAGGCCTCCTCCGTCTCACGGGCAATTCCTGAGCCAACCTAGCAGGAAGTGATGGGCTAGAGGGAACAAAGACTCCCAGGGGGGTCCCTGTGAACATCTGTCCTTGTCGCACACAGGAAGGCCAGAGCTCAGCTCCCACCACGCCCTCCTCTGCCTGGACCAGGCTCGCAGGGAAGAACGTTACTCTACATGCCCTTCAGGTACAGTTCCCAAGGCGCCTTGGCCACAGCCCCACTGCAGTCTCTTCTAGGATACGCTGTCTCCAAAACGTGATGCATGTACTTTGGATTCCTCCTTTCCCTCTATGGTAAAGCACAGAAACACCACACGGAATCTATCAGAGACAAGTGCATCTGTGAAATAACCTCTCCTCACTTTACCGTGGAGATTTCAGAGGAGCAGAAGGCATTCAAAACCTCATATGAAGTGATAAACCAAGGCAGATAAAACCCCAGGGTCTAAGGTAAGAACTTTGTCTTATTTTTGTCTCTGTCCATAGCCACCCTGATCACTCCCATCCACACGACTAACTCCAGTGGCTTCCGCAAGGCTCAGGCCCCCACACTGACCAGCAGAATTGAGGTGGAAAAATAGTCGAGGAAAGACACAGAGGAAAACCATCAAAAATGATACCTCAAGATGTCTCTGAGCCATTAAAAATCACAAACAAACAAACAGTGAACTGGATTAAGATCTTAAAAGCAGAAGTCATCTCCAAGTTAAGCAACCTTTATCTCATAAACAGAGGCTGCAAATTTCGTTTCGTAATTCCAAACATTCAAGCTCGTCTTCCAGAAAAGCATTTGCAGAGCCGGGTGCTGTGAGTTCAGAACAGGCCATCCCATAAAGCCAGGCGGGTGAGCCCAGCTGCTGAGCCTCTCCTGCCCGTCCCCGGGCTTGGCCAGCCTGCTGAGGGTGCGGACAGGGGTGTGGATGACAGCTCCCAGGCCTCCTCCCCAGGTTTCTCTCCTCCCCTCCCCTTCTGTTTCAGCAACAAGTCGTTGGTCTTCAGCTGCCCTGGCACATTTGCTCTATGGAAACCTGTGTCACCGCAGTGCTGGCAAGATGACTGTGGGGACGGCACAGGCCAGGGCTTGGTGGACGGGGCAGTACTATGGCAGCTTACTTTCCTTTTTACCATCGTGGGCAAGAGGAGGAAGATAATGCAATCGTGGTGTGAGGTGCACAGGCGCTGCTGTGTGTCCCCCTCTGTGATCACGCCCTAGGGTTCCGAAGGAATTTCATAACCTGCAGTGCAGTCTTTGTGGTTGGGCACCTCAAGGGGGACCCTCCACAGGCTTAGGAACTCCCAAGGTGCTGTTGCAACCCTGTGCGGACCCTTACTCCGTGCTCACCACCCACTGGATGCTGGGCATCGCTGTGGCCCTCCTCCCTCACCAGGACCATAACATTACGCCCATTTTACAGGTGAAAGCCTGGAGGGACAGAGAGGTCCGGGAACTTCCCCCGGCTCCCACATCCGTGAGCGGGCGTGATCCAGCCGGCCCCTCTTCCCAGCCCGGAGGCCGGAGTTCCTAATCTGAGGATTTGCATTTCCCTGCGAAAGGTTCCACGACTTGTGTTTCCCTCCGAGCCCCAAATACAAACTTCAAATCAAGAGGAACTCTCAGGGGCAGCCCACACGCCGGGCGCCCTCGTTCCAAAATAAGCCCAACAAGCTGGACCATGCTGGGAGCTTAGAACCTCGGAGCTGCTGCTACACATAAATTATTCACCCACAAGGAAGCACCGGCCCAGCCATGGAGACACCAGTGCTGCTGACAAAAATAAAAACGGAAGGAGAAAACCCAAAAAGAAAAAGACCTTCCCTCTTAACCATGTTAACTCCGAGATGTTTCCTTCTAAGGCATGCAGAGCCCATGGGCATTTCCTCCTCACCTGGGCGTTTCCTTCCCTGGCAGGGCAAGCGGCTGGGGGCAGTGGGGCCCAGCTCCGGCAGCTCCGTGGGCCCGGCTGCTGCTGTGCCCTCCCGCACAGCCACACTAAAGCCAGCCAGCCTTGGGAAATTCCACTCACTGCCCACGGCAGGCAGCCCGGGAAGAAAGCAGAACCACTCATCACAGTGAGTGCTGTTCTCTCGGGGACCCCACCCTGACTCCTGGAGAGAAGACGCCTGGGGCATCTGTCAGTCCTGATGCCACCCCAGAGCTGAGATCCTCGGAACGCAGGCAGGTGGCCTCCCCGCCAGCCACACTCAGATGCCGTGGCTGTGATTACAAAGAACGCAGGGACCAGGGCACTCAGGCTCTGTGTGACAACCCTGTGCAGCTGGGGACACACACACACCACCGCATGCCACATATACATACACACTACACACACATACACACACACATCATACACACCACAGCACAGCACACACACAAACCATACACACCAGAGCACAGCACACACACACACAAACCATACACACCACAGCACAGCACACACACAAACCATACACACCAGAGCACAGCACACACATACACAAACCATACACACCATGGCACAGCACACAGACACACAAACCATACACACCACGACACAGCACACACACACACACAAACCAAACACACCACAGCACAGCAAACACACACAAATACAAACCATACACACCACAGCACACCACACACAGACACAAACCATACACACACCACAGACACCACACACTACACACACCATATCACACATGCCACATGAGTGCACGCCACAAGCATGCACCCCACATGCACACACACAGACACACACACCACCTTTCCCACCAGCACAGCTGCCCTGTGGCCGGAGTAAGCGGGGAGTGCTCTTTGCTGTTCTTTGCTTAGGAAGCTGTGAGCTCAGCGCAAGTCCATGTGTCCCCCCCTGTGGCACACTGTGTCTCCCCCCGTCCCCACCTCCCTCTCCTGTCCCCCCCCCCCCCCCCCCCCCCGCCACTGTGGTCCTGGGCTCAGGCTGACAGGAGTCCTAGGAGGCGGGGAAAACGGAAAAGAGACGGACTGCAGGGGCAGCTGAGGAGACACCAGCTGTTCACAGAAGACTAGCAGCCAGGCGCCCAGCCTCACCAGGAGCTGGGCAAGGCCAAGGAGAGAGGAGGGATAGGAGAGGGCCTAGGGGTGATGGGGAGCCAGGGAGGGAGGACTGTTGGGAGGGCCTCGGTGGGGGAAGGAAGCCAGGGAGGGAGGGGAGGCAGGGAGGACTTGGGGAGGGCATGGGGGGAAGGGAAGCCAGGGAGGGAGAGCAGGAGAGGGAAGATGGTAGGGATGGACTGGGGGGAAGGGGATCCAGGGAGGGAGGTGGGGGAGCAGGACTAGGGGAGGGCCTGTGGGGGAAGGGAAGTCAGGAAGGGAGGGGAGGGAGAGAGAACTGCGGGGAAGCCTCCAAGGCTCAGCCCTTTCAAGCAGGGGCTTCCTGGCCTGGTCAAGGCAGGCACCACCCTTTCACTCCCCAAAGCTGTCCCACCCAGGGTGCAGGAGGTCAGTAAAGGTCGGTGGTCTGGTGTCTCTGCACCTGTGCAACTACCATCCGCCTGCCCCCTCCACAGCATGGGAGTTGCTGAGCCTGGAGACAGGTGCAGTCCTGGCCTCTCCTAGACCCCCTCCACCACCTAAGGGAAACTGCAAGCCCACTGGCCGCCCAGAGTCCTCCTCCACACTGAGGGTCTTTCCTGAAGGCTCCCCCTTCCTGCCTGCCCTTCCACCCTCCCCCTCCTTCTTTTTTTCTTTTTGCTTCCCTGCTGGAAACTCTGCCCGGGTCCCCTGGCTGTGGGGTCCTGCAAGGTCAGGCCGGGTGGACACTGTCAGGCTCCCGTCCCCTCATTTCAGTTGCCTGGGATGCTTTCAGGAGTGGACGGAAGGGCAGGCTGGCTGTGATTAGTGATTGTTCCGGAACAACAGACGTGATTCGGAGCTTCCCCAGGCAAGCAGGCCACAGGGAACCTGACACAGATGCCCACATGCGACTCTGCCTCCCAGCACCAAGGAGCTCTGCCAGAGCCTGGGTCGTGCTCATCTCGGGAGCCTGCGGTCACGCCTGGGCCCTGCAGAGCCACAGGGGTCAGCAGCTCTGGAATGAATGGAAGAGTCCGTCCCTGTTGTGAGGATCCAGTCCTCATGCTGATCCCTGGTCTACCTACTTGCCTGGGGCAGCCCCGGCCATGGTCCAGCCGCTGTGAGAGGCCCCTGGTCCTGCTGTGGAGCAGCTGCCCTGACCCTGGACAGCCCCAGCTCCTTCCTGCAGCTTCCCTCCCTCCAGCAGCTGGGGCAGGCAGCGGGGTCCACGCGTCGATCATCGTGTATTGGATCGTCAGTGGCATTCCCCTGTATAACATTTCTGGGCCAGAGCCTCCTAAGTGGAAGCGTGAGGCAGGGGCCTTGCCGACACGGCTGGAGAGGCCGGGGGTCTCAGCAGCCCCTCCTTCACAGGTGAGGAAGTCACCCCAAATCACAGGTGAGTGGGAATCTGCAGCCATCAAGGCTGTGCAGCATAGGAGGGGCGTCTTGGGGCAGGGCCCTCCCGGCCCAGCCCGGCCTTTCCCACCCCCGTGTGGCTGCCCTTCCTGGAACACCTGAGGTGCCCATGCTGCGCAGCTCCCGAGCTCTGACAGCCTGCACTCTTGCTCTGGAAGGCAGGTCCAGCTGCACCGACACTGTGGGGGCCCCGCGCTTCAGAACAAGTGTCAACAGCAGAGGCCGGCCCCAGAGCACGCACAGACACCCTTCCCGCTCCTAGTCACCGGGGAAGCCTTCCTCAGGGTTTCTGCAGAGGCCCTGCCCACTGCCGCCTGCGGAGAGCCATCCTGCCATGGAGATGCGCCCCAGATGCGTCCTGGATGGATCAAGTCACTGCGTGTCGGGGAATGGCTCCTCTGCCGCTCCTGATGCCTGGCCACCCGTCCCGGTCCACCCCTCGCCAGGAAGGGCAGGCCTCCACTCCTCTGCGGAGCCTTTCGGGAACATGAGGCCGCCTGTGTTAGCCATCAGGGGACCCACCGGCACTGCTCGTCCACCTGCCGCCCCCACCCGCTACTTACTCCTGGCGCAAGCAGGTGCCCAGCGAATCCAGTGGAATGAGTTATTTCAGGATCCGCAGAACACACAGAACCAGACCCCCCGTTTGTTGTTTTGGGGGAGACTGGAGATATGCAGGGCCCTCTCAGAACAAAATGATGAAGTCAGTGGGTGGCTTTCGAGGACAGAGGTCGCCCCTCCCCACTCAGCCAGCCTGCTCCTGTCACTCGGCCTAAATCACTGCTAACAGCCACTGCGGGGACCTGCCCGCTACAGAGCCAAGCCTTTCCCGGTAGTAAGGCTTCATTTGAGTGAGGGCTCCACAGCCTCAAGGGCAAAATTACCATCATTATGCAGCATAGGGGGGTTGTGAAGGCGGCAGCCTGCCCTGGAGTCCCTACCAGGGAGGATGTGAAGGCTTGGACCCTCTTTCTAAAGGCAGTTTATCACTGTAACCAGGCGACACCCCTACCGCTTGCTCTCCTGCCTGGGGGGCACATGTCTGGGGCCATCTGTGAGGGTCAGGAGACGAAAGGCACCCTGGGCCCCAGGCCCCCATCGGACTGAAGGTAGAATGGAGGGCCTGCCTCAGGCCCAGCCATGTCTCCTGCCAACCGGGGGTCAGCAGAATTATTTTTAAATACAGACCCCATTACATCATCCTCCGCTCCAGGCCCCTCAGTGACTCCCCTAGCTCAGCCTCTGCCCCTCGCATGCACAGCCTCTGCAGACAGGCTGCCTCCTGGGTTTCAGCCTCCTCTCCTCTCCCTCCCAGCTGTCCCTCCCTCCCCTTAGTGGTCACAGGGATGCTGCATAAGGAATTGCCCCAAGACTCAGGAGTGTGCACAGGCGCTGGGCGGGTTCACAGGGCAGCTCTGCTTCAGGCTGCAGGCATCTCCCTCAGCGCCCCCCGCCCCACTTGCTTGAACCAGGGGCCAGCCATGATGGGTCAAAGAATGTTCCCCGAAAGGATATGTCAAAGCCCTACCCCCAAGTACCTGTGAACCTGCCTTTATTTGGAAATACGATCTTTGCAGGTGTCATCAAGTTAGGAGGTCACTAGGGCGGGCCCTGGTCCAAAATGATTGATGTCCTCACAAGAGGAGAGAGACTGACACTCGGGAAGGAGAGCACCCTGTAAGGACGAAGGCGGAGACAGGACTGACGCCAGAAGGCGGGGACCCAGAGAAGGGTGCCCCTGTCAGCGAGCGAGCAGACCCTGCAGACGCCTGGTTCGAACTTCTTGTGTCCAGGACTGGGAGGGAGCACACTCCTGCTGTTTTAAGCCACCCAGTTAACAGTGCTTTGTTCCAAAGGGAAGGCAGAGGCTCCGGAGAACTCAGATGCGGGAGCCTGCAGGCTGAAGCACGCTCAGAGCACGGCCACTTCCACCCGTTTGCCTCCGGGCCAAGGTAAGGACTGGGACACGCATTCTGCTCCCACGAGCAAGGCGAGGTAAAAAGCCGCAGCCACTCATTTTATATCCACGTTCCATGGCTTTTCCTGGCTGTGTGTGACCACGTTAGAGCTGTTCACATGATGATGACCGCAGCTCTCACTTCTTCCCCGCACGCCACATCAACACAAACACATACCATACATGAGCATGTACCACATAGATACACACACAAATGCACTGAAGCACATGAACACACACACACCACATAAACACATATCCATATATACACACCAGCACATGCATACATGCACAAACACCACACACACACGGACACACCCACCACACATACACACAGAAACACATGCACAAACACACACACACATGCACATATATACAAACACATGCATGCATGCAGAAACACCACACACATACACATGGACACACACACACAGAAACACATGCATAAATGCACACAACATACACATATATACACACAAACACAGGCATACATGCACAAACACAGCACACATATAGACACACACCACATACACACACATATACACACAGAGAAACACACATACACATGTACGAGCACACACCACACACACATACACTACACACATACACACAAACATGCACCATATACATGCATACAAACATACATACACAAGGACACACACACCACATACACTTATGTACACACACACACATGCATACATGCACAAACACCACACACATACATACACACATGTATATACATGAACACACACACGACACTCATGCATACACACATATGCATACACAAACATATACCACACACACGTACACACAGATACATGCACACACTGTAGATACAGAGACACAAAAACACACAAATACATATACAATCACATACATACACACAAACACACATATATGAATAAACACACAAACGTGCACACCCATACAGACACACACAACATACACATGGACATACACACACATCTGCATACACATATACACATATGTATACACATATACACAATATACACACACATTGCATACAGACACACAAACGTGCACACATGTACAACCACACTACATGCGTGCATGCACACACATACACCATACATGAGCACATACACACACACCCACATATATACACACCACATTCACAAATGCAAACTACACACATGCATACACACACATATATTCACACACAAACACACACCACACACTGACAAACACATGCACACTTAGGCTTCAGTTATACAGAAAAGAGATTATTCCATGCGCTTCCTGACCTTGTGGGCTCCGTGCCGTCTCTATGCAGAGTTCTCCCAAGCCACCTGGAATGGGGCCAGGGTAGCTCCTTCTCATCTTTTCCACCTTATTTCAAAGCTCTGTTTCCAAAGCTTTTACCACTATCCATCTCTGACCTTTCTGCTTGACTCTCGAATTAATGCTGCCAGTCTCCTGAATTATTACAACACTTATATTCCATCATAATTCTGTGTGTAATGTGAGTCTCCCCAGCTACAAAACGACTCCAACAGCCATGGGCTGTGTTTTCTCATGTTATATTCTCAGCTCACAACATCTGAGAGTCCCCCCAAAAATATTTAGTCAATGAAAACTGGATAAAGAATGGATATATGGACAAATAAATGAATTAAATGCAAAATGAGACCAAATTATTGACAACGAGTAAAATAAACTCAGTACATTAAGGAATTTTAGAAATAGGTCATTTAAAATAGATCTAGAAATAGATCTTCGAAAAGGGGAAAGTCTTGCAGGAAGAGGAGGAGATAAATGAACTCTAGGAGGAACTCCTCATCCATGAGGATGTGGGGAGACACAGAGTGGACTGGATTCTGCAGCCTGAGTGTGGCCCCCATCAGCTGTCAGCATGGACACGGTGTACATGAAGGCCTGCAGAGGGCCGCCGGGGAACATGAAGGCGTCTCAGAGCCCACGCCTCAAAGGCTGCTTAGCTTGCGTTCATAGCTGGACACTTATGCAGCCTTGACTCTTCATCCCTCCCGGTCTTGGGTTCCTCACCGACAACAACGGCATATTCACACCTCTCTAGAGTTGTTACAAAATGAAATGAAATAGCACTTGAAAGCCTGAGCCCATGCCTGTCTCTGAGTAGATCTCCATATTGATAGTTTCCTTCCTCCCCTGCCCACCTGCACATTTCTGATGGTTCAAAAGCCTGGCGCAGCAGCACGCTTTCTGTGCCCCGAGGCTGACTGATGTACTGAAGGAACCAACGGATGACCCCAATCGCACCTTCCATGTCCCTCTCAAGAGGCCAGCGCCAGACATGGAAAGTTGGACTGGATGAATCTTACAGCCGATTATCTGATTCTTTTTTTATTTGCAGTTTATACTTCTATAACTTCATGCAAAACTCCATCCACAGGGGAGACTCTATGATATTTTGTCAAACAGTCCGAAGACGTTTTCGAGACTCTCAACTATGTAGCAGCTACAACTGAAGACAGGATAAAGGGTCAACAATAAGGAGGTATACAGGTGGATTCTGAGACCCTCAGACTTAATATTTAATCTTTAATTTTATTTCGAACATCCTGTTTTCTGAGCTATAGCTATAACAGTGACCCTGAAAACTATGAGCACTCAAGAAAGCCACATGCTTGTCTCTGCATGAAGACTCTGCTATGATCATTCTCAACCTCCTCCACTTTCACGTGAAAAATAAACAATTTCCAATCATTTTAAGCAAACAACATTGATGTAATTACAATGGGCACATTCAACTTTCACCCTATCACCATCAGTGAAGCTCTGGGTGCATTTATCTGTAATAAGTGGAAAGCAATTCCCATGTTACTGTCACTGTTTTGTAAAGTGATTGTGCAAACTTCTGGGAGATGTAATGCATTTGACCCATAAGTGTGGGACAAGAAGGTCATGACATGACTCAGGAAGAGACAAAGAAGAGGTGGAGGGGCTGGGCAGGCCGCTTCACCCATTTACTGGTTGTCTGACATAAAATCCTCTGAGCTTCAGTTTCCTCATCTGTGAAACAGATAAAAATCTTCATAAGCTAGCAGTGGGCAGTGCATGCAATAATGCTTTGCACATTGTCCAACTTTAGAAACACATCAGTGATTATTACAAAATTTTGGTGAAGACAAAGTCATCTCATTTTTAATCTCAGTAATTCCGTGAGTCCCATAATGGACCCTCCCACCACAGCGAATTCTGAATCAGACTTCACCTTCTACATGCCCTCCCTGACTGATCTCATTGGCACTCATGGTTTTCATTTCCATATCCATGCAGTAGATGAGCAATTCTGCACCTGAAGTCCTGTTGCTGCCTAAACTGGAGACTTATTCCCAGACCTGACTGTTGACTTGTCAAGTGACTTGAATGTTCCACAAACACTTGAAGCTCTACAAGTCCCAAACATAAGTCACTCTCTTTCCCACAAAACCTGGCCCTTTATGTTTTATTCCTGCTCCAAGTCAATGGCATCACTGTTGACTCGTCCAAGCCAACCACAAAGGGGTCCACAATAAGCTTCTCCCCTTTTCATATCTCCCCTGCTGATCCCATCCATTTGATCACTACATCCTGGTAATTCCACCTCCAAAATACATGTTAAATGTCTCCTGTCTCTCCATTTCCACTGCCTGAGACCAGGCCCCTTTCAGCTTTCATCAGGATTTCTAGTTTCTGTGGCTCCAGTCCTGTCCCACTGAATCCCAACTTTCCCAGAAGCTAGAGATATTTGCAGGAAAATCTAAATCTTGTCTTCATGTGTCTGTCCATGCATTCAATCTACTTTCTGGATATGTAAGTACAGCCCCATATTAAAGGCCCAGACATCCAAAAAAAAAAAATAAAATAAAAAATCTCAAGTCAAACTTTACACTTCTAGGAAGATCTTGGGTTCAGCAAGGGTCTTTCAGGTTCCATGCCCTCTCTGCGTACTTCTCTCAGCACATTCGTTTCTACTGAATCACCTCCAAGTCACAGAACTGTGCTGAAAGCTGTCGTTTGACAGTGATACCCCATATTCCCATGCTTCACAGACTCCTTGACAGGCAGAGGTCCAATGAAAGTCATTCACATAAAATTTAGGATGCAGGAAAGGAAAAACAATATATTTCTCATCAGCAGTCGCGGGCTGGCATATATTTGTCAGCGGTCGGCTGGCAGAGGTAGGATTTTTCCACCAGCTTCCAGGCACCTTCATTAAAATCCCCCACTCTGGGCTCTGGAGCAGGGATTGTGGCGGCGTCCCTGCAATGCCTACAGCCTCCTCATCTCCTTGTCGGCTTCCCATTAACTCACACCTGTCTGGATATCCTGAGAGCAAGCAGTGGCCTTCCTGGCTATCACTCCCCAAGGACTTATTATGTCTGTATATATATATATATCTGTTTCCCTGTATTATTTCCTTACTGCTTGAGATACTTAGAGTGGCTTCTGTTTTTCTGGTATTCAGTATTAGAATATTCCTACCACTTGTGCTTATGAGTGACACAGCAGTGCCTCTACCAGAGGAGGTATCTAGTAGTATTTCTTAGCCTGAACTGAAACTTCCCACATCCATCCACCTCCTCAGAACTCTCCAGGAAGGTAAGCAGGCAGCCAGTTCCTCCTTGTCCTCTGCTATTTCTGCCCATATTTAGGCATAAGAACAAAATGGAATTGATCATCGTGGGAACAGGCATGAGCTCTGATAGGATTGTTGCCAGTACTTAACTGAACTCCATGTTGGAAGCTGCTTTTGGGCCCCCACCAGTTGCCTAACGTCCCGAAGGGATGCTGCGCTTCTCCAGTGCCACCCAGGAGGCTTCGGGTGAGGACATTTCATGAAACGTGTCTAGTGCATGATCCAAAGGGCTGTCCCTCATGGGGCCTGGCACACTAAGTGCTCAATCTATTAGTAATGTTATCACTCTCCTACAACCTAACCCAGCCACCTACAGCTGCCAATAATCTGGCCTGTTTCTGCTCATTACCAGCTGTTGAAATGTACCCTTCATAAGCGAGGAAATACAAATGTTTAATCAATGTATACAAAACAGCCACCTGCACTGATTAAAAAAATATTAAAATAAAGATCTGTTTTAATAGGTCATTGCCAATGTTAGAAAGTAGTTATAGAAACAAACTTTACCAAATGCTCTGTTAGATACTTCCAGAAGATCTATGCTTTTTTTTAACCTTTCTAGAGAGCAATTTCTTGTGCTTATTAAGAATTTTTAAAACATTCATATTCTTTGATAAAAAGAAAGAATATAAAATACTAAGAGAAGTTTTGACCCAAAGTTGTGTGGTGTGATCATTGTACTGGAAGACACGGACAGCGTGCTGGAAACAGAAAGCTGCTGTACTCCTTTACCCCGTTGTCTTATTGTCTTACAAAACTGCTCCCTTAACTACTTTCTCCTAACTCTCAACAACGACGTGGACAGGACCCAGAACTCTTCCAGACACTCTTGGGTTATAAGAAGTTCTCTAGTCAGAAAACAGGAAATCCAATCAAATATAACATCAAAACTACAGGCTCTTACCCAGTTTAAAACTGATCTCTTCCCAGAGTACAAACGTCCTCTGTCCAGGACACCTTCATTGAGGAAAGTGCGAAATAGAAGGATGGGTCACTGGTGGCAGGATGGAGAAAGCTCTTATTTGACTGGCTTTGTCATAACTAGTTGTTTTTGCCATCCAATTACAAATGCTGATCCTCTCTCTGGGAAAACATCGAGGTCTAACAGCAGGAAATTTTCTAAACTAGATACTGTGTGATGTAATTTAATTTGATGCAATATTATATTACCTTTAAAAAGCCACTTCTTTAAAAAGTTTTCAATTACCTAGAAAAACACTCATGATAATGTGTGATGCATAAGATAGTATACAAAATTATATCTACCATTTGAGGGAAAGAAAATTTCCACAGAAGAAAGACTTGAATAATGTATAGGAGAAGATAATAGTATTTATCTCTGCGTGGATGGTTAAAGGATGATTTTTTACTTTTTTATAATTTTCTTCAACATTCAAATGTTTTCCAGTGAGGGTATACTGTTTGGGTAATCATCAAATAGAATTAAGTTTACAAACTAAAGAGGGAACATGAGCATTGCCTTCTCAGGCCTGAGTGCCCTGCAGCCTTTCTCTTCTTCACCTTTCTCTGATTTGTTCATAAGTTTACAGGTTAAGTCATTCCCTCCAAGGAGGCAAGATTTAGCCCTTAATTCTTTCAGGCAACATCTCAACGCTGCAATGGTAAGCAGGCCAAAAAAAGGGGGAGTGCTTCTTAGCCTCTGACCGTCCCTCAGAAAGTCCCTCGCTGCCAAGAGACAGCTTCATCCAGTGGAAAGTTATGAGCTCCCCCCGTGTGAAGCGGGTGAGAGGACCAAAGATCTCCAAAGAGCCTCCTCCCTGGACATCCCCATCCCAGAGCTTCTCAGCCCTCAGCCCTCCTCTCATCCCCACGTGCTCTCTTTGTGATGCTATTCAATCCCATGGTTTTAAATTTCACTACCGCTGACAAATCCCCATTTTATATTTCCAGTCATCACTCCTGTCATAAGCCCTAGACTCTTCACGCGACACCTTCCAACCTCTACAATCAGAATTTCACACACATCTCAAAATTCCATTTTAAAATTTAAATCTTGATTTCCCCCAAATCCATCTCCCTTTCTGTCTTCCCCCAGCTCAAAACACTTCCTATCTGATATCCCCACTGATACAAAGATCATATCCCCATCATCACTCAGGCCACAAGAATTAAGAATTCATTCCTGATTCCTCTGTCCTTTGCATCCTACATCTGCTCTGCTGGCGAATCCTCTGGACCCAATCTCCAAACGTGGGGCTCCCCCTTCTCTAGCTCTGGGCATTACACTAATAACACCTAGCCTTGATGGGGATCTGAGCCCTTCCCATAGGAATCACCTCTCCAGTCTTAGAGATCAGGATGCTGAGGCACAGGATAGTTAGGCAGCCTGCTCCAGAGCACACAGGCAGGCTGGCTCAGTGACGGCATAGACACGCAAGAGGGCAGACAAGTGATGGAGTGAACAAGTGATACACCAAACAAATGACAAAGGGAATGCATGGTAGAGAAAGTGTGATAGTTAGTGCATGGTAGTGAACACATGCATGATAGAGTGGATGTGTGACAGCAAACACGTGACACGCTCAGCACATGAGGAAAAGTGTGGTAGTGGACACGTGATAGAGCAAACGTGATAGGGTGTAACACAGTGAAGGCGTGATACACTGAATATGTGATAGAGAACACATGAGAGTGAATGCATGAGAGTTAACGTGTGATAGAGTGAATATGTGGTAGAGTGAACGCATCATACATTGAACACGTGATAGAGTGAACATGAGAGTGAATGCATGAGTTAAAGTGTGATAAAGTGAACATGTGATAGAGTGAAAGCATGATACACTGAACACGTGATAGTGAACACATGCTACAGCAAATGCATGATAGTGGATGCATGAGAGTGAACATGTGATAGAGTTGACATGGGATAGAGGGAACATGATAGAGTGAATGCATGACAGTGGAAGTGTGATGCAGTGAACACGTGAGAGTGACTGCATGAGTGAACATGTGATAGTGAACACATGATAGCACATCTGTGCAATTGTGTGATGGAATGTATGTGTAATTGAGTGAACATGTGATAGACCAAATGCATGAGAGGGTGCATAGTAGCGAACGTGTGGTACAGTGAATATGTGATAGTCCATGCATGATAGTGAACAGGTGATAGTGAACTCGTGGTAAACATGTGATAGAGCAAACGTGACGGAGCGAACATGTGACGGAGTGAACATGTGATAGAGTTAATGCATGATAGAAAAGGTATGATTGTGAACATGTGATCATGCGGTAGAGTGAACGTGTAATGATGAACACATGATAACATGAATGTGTGATAGAGTGCACACATTATAGAGTGAACACAGGATAGTGAACGCATGAAAGTGAACATGAGATGATGAATACATAACATGAATGTGTGATACACTGTACACATTATAGAGTGAACACGGGATAGTGAACACATGAGAGTGAACATGAGATGGAGTGAATGTGTGATAGTCAATGTGTGAGTGTGAGCATGAGATAGAGTGAAGGTGTGACAGAGTCAATGCATGACAGTGATTGTGAGATGGAGTGAACCTGAGAGCGAATGTGTGATAGAGTGAGCATGTGATAGAGTGAGCACGTGATAGAGTGAGCCGTGACAGTAAACATGAACTAGAGTGAATGTGTGAAGGTGAACGTGAGGTGGAGTGAAGGTGAGATCGTCGCTGCGTGAGTGTGTGATATATAACGTGTGGCGGAGTGTACACATGACAGAGTGAACGTTGACAGGGAACACGTGATAGTGATTGAGAGGAACAAGGTGGAGGAGGAGAGAGACCTTGGAAGGGTGGTTTCATCAGGGCCCATGGCCTGCCCAGAAGGGGCTCTCCCCAGTGTCCTGGGAAAGCGGTAGGGCCAGGGAGTGTGAGCTGGGCAGCCTCAAGCAGGCGGGGGCTGCAGGGGCCCAGGCAGCCTCTTCTCAGATGTCCACGGTCGCGTCCCCTGCTCAGCAGAGTGGGCCTTTGGGATACTTGGGCCCCTCGCAGGGGAAGGTGCAGCCTGGCCACAGGCTCTGGCCCCAAACAGTGCTCAGGACGGGGCTCAGGACAGGATCTGAGACAGTGTGTGAATGGGCTCATCAGGGGAGGAGAAGGACGGCATTCACCTTACTCCAAATGCCTGTTCTGAATAAGGCTCAGACATAAAAGAGAAGAAAGGGACACCAGCCTTTCTCCCACTGCACGTCTTGATTTTCTGCCTGCACATGCTTCCTGGGAGTCCATTCTGGCTCCGCTTGTGGTTTCTCTGCAACCTCTCGCTCTTGGGTCATTTAGGGGCATCGGTGGATCAGAAACCCCAGGAGAGGTCAATACGGGCATTTTAAAAATCTTTCTCCAACCACACCTTTCCTCCTAGTGTGCTGCAAGTGACAAAAGGACAACAGGAAACCACTGTGGTTATGCAGACAGGTGCACCACGCCTCGCAGAATTTCACAGGAGATGAGGACAGTACGGCTACAGGCCTTCTGCTGCTTCTGACTGTGTGTGTGGCGGGGCCTCCAGCCGTCTCTGTCTCCCTGCAGCCCTTTGCCTCCTGGGCTGTTCCCTATCTGCTCCCCACACCCGGGCTTCCCAGCTCACACCTCCCAGCTTGTAGATGCAGAGGCGCCGATGATGCTGGCAGCAGGGAGGGGCTGGGGCCATGAGCAGATGCCCTGGCCCCGGAGGAAGTCAGCGGTGAGCTCAGACTCCCTGGTGACCAGCAGAAGAGGGCAAGGCCAAGGCCACTGACGGCCGGGCTTCAGAGGGGCAGGGCTGTCACAGAAGGGTGCGAAGCAGTGACCCAGAGTGGCAGTGGGAACACGGCTCACCAGGGGAGAGCCAGACTGGGGCCCCACTGGGATGTGAGCCCGGGAGTGCCCACTGCATGATGAGGGACAGCAGGAGCCACCACAGAAGGACAGGAGCCACCCCGAGGGAGCTCGCCGAGGGCCCCAAGACCTCAGGACACTTCTATGAGGGGAACACACAGCACCCCACCTTCTTCCTACTGTGAAATTTCTGTCAGCTTCAGTCAAACGCTTTCACACTGTAAGAGCTATTTCAGTTAAAAATAGATGTAAAAACCCTGTGTAGGACCAACCTCAGGAATTCCAGATGCTCTGTGCTCCAAAGTAGAAAGAAAGATGGCACGAAGAAATCAGCTGCCCCACTTGTCTCCAAGCCAGCAGGACAGCACTTCGTCCCAGACTTCAGGAAGCTGACCTTTGAGTCCAGAGGCCTGCACCCAGGGCCGTCGGATCCAGGTGCTCTGAGACTGGAGGCCTGCACCCAGGGCCCATCAGATCCAGGCACCATATCCCAGTAGATTATTGTATGTGCTATCACGGGTGGTGCCCCACTGTGCAGGGAGGGCTACACACCAGACAACCTGACAGAAATTCCGACTCTTGAATCCCCCCAGAATCCACATTATACAAACACACACAACTCATCAGTGAGCACTGGGGCCACACAGACTGCCTGGAGCCCCACGATGGACACAGGTAGACATCGAACGCTCTGTCCTTTAATAAAAGACCAAGCTGAGACTTAGTGGTTTGCACCCTCAGGGGACAACACGGCTCACAGGGACAGCAGACACTGCCTCTCAGAGCTGTATCTCTGCAGCTCCAGCTGTATTACCCAACCCAGAGGAGGAGGTTAAATGTCCAAAAAAGATAAGACCATCACAGCCAAGGACAGTCAGAGTGTCGTCATTTTTGAAAGAGACACCATCGGTGCTGGTCACCCACCAAGTCACCACCTCTTAAACCTGTCTGGGTAGCTTGAGAGGCAAAGATTGCACCCGCTCAGAAAGGAACAATAGCACCCCACCAATCCTGCACTTTCTGTAAAACCCTCTGGTGCAGGTGCCCATGGGCTGGTAGACTGATCCACAGTGTTGAAAAATATCATAATATAATTTATAAAGTCAGACAGCAAAATAAAATCAAAGAGTCAACAGCCCAAGAGGCAGTGAAGAATGGTGCCATCCTCCCAAGACAGGGTGAAGCCGTTACCATCTGATGAAAGTCACGCCAGGAAGCATGGCCATGTCTGTGGAGGCCAGCGGGGAACAGAAACCTCAGGACCCACCCTTGGTAAAAACATCCTCAAACCAGGCAAGTGAATGTAGTTTTCTTGAGAAAATCAATGCAAATTTCATCTCTTTTTGCTCAACCAATGGAGACTTAAGAAAAAGTACACTAATAAAAGATGCAAAGTTAATGTAGTGACATCTTTAGGTAGCAAGGGAAACTTTCCTGCTTTAAACCACTTTTCCCTTATAATAGAATTGAGTACAGAGAATGATAAAAATCACAAGACCTTCCAACAAAAAGGACCTGGAAATCAATCTAGTACAAACATCTCATCTTATAGATAAGGAAACTGAGATCCAGGGAGACTGATTTGCCCATGACCACGTGAATGACCTGAGGCGTGGCTGCAACACAGCCCTGAGTTCAGCTCCCCAGGAGTGAATACTGGGAGAGAATGGAATTTGTTGGTGGGTCACGGAGCACATGAAGAGGAAGCAGAGGATGTTTATGTTTCTTAAGAACACTCATATCTATAATAATCAACAAACACTAAGTACTTCCTAATTATCTCATTGAATGAACAGCAACCCCACAAAGGGAGGCGCCATCACTCACATCATTGTACAGACGGAGGAAAGGAGCTTGCAACCGTTTGGCCACTTGCCCAGGGCCACACCGATGACAATGGCTGAGCTCGACTGAGACCTACTTCCAAGTCTGCACTCCTGAAGATGACGCTGTCCGTGGAATTGAACACCGGTACCTGGACAGATGGGATGAGCACCAGGGCCTGCAATTACCGATTATTTACCAGCTCGGGTTCCGAGCCTACGCGTGGCCACGGTGGAGTCGTGCCCCGGCCCTCCTGAGGCGGCCACGCAGGAGAGGCATGCTCACCACCTTCCTTCGCTCAGAATAGCACTGTGTCTGTGAAAGGAAAAGAAACTTCGGGACCCCAAAACACTCGGCCAACGGAAAGACAAGCTGGGAACTGCTAAACCTGCCTCCCATTCTAGTCCTAAATAAGGTCGCTGCAAGATAGGAAGCTACAGACCCCTCTCACAATTAACCCACAAGGAACCTCCTTATGGACAGAGGACAGACAGAACTCAAAGTCATCCCCCTGAGGCTCCCCTGAGGCAAATGTGTATCTGATGACTTCCTCTGCCCTATCGTTTATGTAAAAATGCAGATTCACTGGGCCAGACTAAATTGTGTATTCAGTGGAAAGGTGATCAAGGACTCAGAAGAATGCGACCTTGTGTCTCTTCTCTGGTTATGACCACGTGGGACACTTCGAGTTGTCCCACCTTACCCAACAGAACCAGTGGACATCATACACATATTGACTGATGTGTCAAAGCTGCATCGTACACATGCTCACTGATGTGTGAAAGCTGCACCTGACCACCCTGGGCACGTGTGGTCAGGACCCCCTGAGGCTGTGCCACAGGCGCACCCTTAACCTTGGCAAAATAAGCTTTCTAAATTGACTGAGACCTGTCTCAGATATTTTGGGTTCTAAAGGGATGGTGTTGGCTGTCTGGGAGCAAGCCTGGGAGTAGCACAGCAGATGAGGGTTTATTTCCCACAGCTCCAGGAAACCCGGGGGGCCCCTGTCTGTCTGGGGTGGTGTGGGGGCCCCTGTCTGTCTGGGGTGGTGTGGGGGCCCCTGTCTGTCTGGGGTGGTGTGGGGGCCCCTGTCTGTCTGGGGTGGGTGTCCCCTGTCTGTCTGGGGTGGTGTGGGGTCCCTGTGGTTTTGGGGTCCTGTCTGTCTGGGGTGGTGTGGGGTTCCTGTCTGTCTGGGGTGGTGTGGGGTCCTCTGTCTGGGGTGGTGTGGGGTCTCTCTGTCTGGGGTGGTGTGGGGTCTCCTGTCTGTCTGGGGTGGTGTGGGGCCCTGTCTGGGGTGATGTGGGGTCCTCTGTCTGGGGTGGTGTGGGGTCCCCTGGGTTGTCCAGGTTTTCCTTCTCCTCTCGATGTTCCATCTCCACAGTCACCTCATGGAGTGGTCTCCAGCCTCCTGTTTTAATTCCAGTCCAGAAAAGGAAAGCAGAAGCTCCAAGAGGAAAAGATGACATTCTGATTCTCTTCCTGGGCTGGGAAATTGTGCCTGAAATTCATGTGTGCATGGAGAACAAAATCAGGGCTTTATTAGGAAAAGAATGGGAGGAATCGGTGCAGTGGGGAGCAACATGCAGCATGTGCCACGGTCAGCTGGCCTTAAGCCACACGTGTCCCTGGGTGCTTTGCCATGCTTTTGAGCACGTCCCCACAAAGCTGTGAAAAACAACATGATCAAAGAGTCAGCTTTCCCGGAAGCCTTGTTGAGAGTGTGCCGGGTGGTGGCCCCAACGCACTGCCATCCCACATGTCCTCTCGGGAGGGAGCACTTATGTCCCCAAGGCTTGCATGCCACTGGCATTGCCTGGAGAAGGGGCCGTGGCTCTATTGCACTCACTGCATTTCAGTATCTAGTGGAGCGACTAACAAGGATGGAAAGTGTTAGTGTTTGCTGCACCAACGGATTCATTAGTTACTCCACAACCAATCTGTCAATGACCAGCTAGTCCATCAAGCACTGCATTAATTCACCTGAAAGTTTGGTGGAAGAGAAAACGCTAAAGGGCTTTAGCACCCAATAGAGCACAATGTGCCAAAACTAGCATCCATGCTACAAAAAACTGCCTCGATGAAATGCCCAATGTCTGCAACCTGGCCAGCCCCAGCCCCTCAACCATCCCAGCAGACTCCAGGCTCGGCAGGGCTGACAGCAGGTGCTTCCTGGGCTGGGGAGAGAGAGGAAAGAGAAGAGCACCACTTTTAAGAGTGATCTTACCAGCTCTAATAGATGCCTCCACAGGTAACATGGTTTATGTCATGCCAGGCACCACCTTCAGAACTTTTCTAGAAACCCAAGGCAGCTGCAGCCGTGGCCGCATCCTCAGGCACCTGGCCTCCTGAGCTCAAGCCGGGTGAGGCTGAGAGGCAGAGCCGAGGTGGAGACTGCAGGGGCGCCCGACCCTCGTCTGTCTTCATGGTCTTCTGCTGTAGCTCCTCAGAGCCTGTGCTGGCCCCTGCCCTTGGAGCAAGTGGTCAGATCGCCCAGCCTCATGGCCTCAGCTTAGGTTGACCACAGCCTCCAACCTGCAAGGCCGCCTTTTTGGCTAATGTGAATAGAGCACATTGAACTGCTAGGAAGTCTGGGATGCCACAGGAGGACGCCCCAAAGCAGGACCTGCAGTCAGCCGGTGCAGCTGCCTCTGGGGCACAGATGGCGCCCCCTCCCCACGTGCCCTGCCCACCTGCAAGGATCCGCAGCTGTTCACCTGGAAGCGGCTCTGGACACCCAAGTAGCCATCACTCTTCCTGAGAATAAAACACTCCAGCCAGACATTCATTTCACCCCGAGACGTGTCCAAGGTTTCATACAGACCCTGCCAAATGTACATTAGGTGTCCTGGAACTCACAGAAAGGAGCTCTGCCTGCTCTAGTTCGGCAGAATAATAAAGCGAAGAGGGTTTCTGTGCTGGGGCACAAGTTGGAGGTGGGGGAAATAATTTTATGCCGGAAACAAAGAAGTGTGAGCGTTCCTCAGCTCACCTGAAGTTAAGCAAACTGAGTTTCTGTTTCTTTGTTGGTTTTGGAGAGAATCTACTGTTGGGCCTGGAAGAAGTTTGTGTTTATTTTGATCCATCCAGAATGAAAATGCTTTGCCGCTGAGCATGAAGCCATTTGGAGCCTGGTGAGTGTTCCCCACTGGCTGCCCCTGCCTCCTGCACCTCGCCGTGTGCACTGAGCGCCTCGCCATGTGTACCGAGTGCCTCGCCGTGTGCACCGAGCGCCTCGCCGTGTGCACCGAGCGCCTCACCGTGTGCACCGAGCGCCTCGCCATGTGCACTGAGCAGTCCTCATCCATGGGGCTGGTGGCCCTGAAACCCTGGTTCCCATCTGGTCAATGGGGAAAGGGGATGCAGGACACTCTCATCACAGGCACCACAGGGACAGCAGTCATGCAGCCTCAGGGCTGGGCTCGAAGGAGCGATGGACAGGCTGTTGCCAGGCAACCACTGGGGCAGCAGTGGCCCCACGGGAGCTCCCCAGAGTCAACCCCAGTCCTCCTCATCAGACCGTGGGCTTGGCTCTGTCAGTCTCCTGTTCCCCACTCCTGGCATCAGCCACATCAGTCCCAATCCAGGGAAAAGGATGCCACATGCCACATGCCACATGCCAGCAGCTCTCCCTGAGAGAAGGCTTAATGCCAAGAGTGGAGCTGTGCAGAATGCAAAGTTCCAAGCAAACATTGCCTTTTAAAATTTTGACTGAGAATCCCCACTTTATAGAGCAGTAAGTTCAGTCCTAGAACGTTTAGACAATCACAAAACGTCTATAGATAGCTCGATGCAGCTCTCAGTGTATCCACTCATCAGCCCTATTTAAGTTTCATCATGAAGCCTGCAAGTCAGCACCATTGTTATCATTAATTTGCAGATGAGGAAGCAGAAACACAGAGAGGTTAAGTAACTTGTCCAAGGTCACACAGTAAGTGACAGGGGCAGGCAAGGCTGGTGGAAGTGTCTGAGCCCTTCCCCACTGCCTCTCACTAGTAGCTAACCCACATGCTGCACCCCCATGTGTCTGAAACGAGTCCATGTGCTTTATAATATATATTAACTCATACGATTGTCACAGCAACCCTGGGAGGTAGGTGCCAGTTGGCCAGGATAGGACAAAAGGAACGCAAGCATCAGAGGGCACCTGTTCAAGGTGACCGGTAAGTTTCTGTCTATCCAAACACTGGGAACAATGCAAACGCACATGAGCTGGTGAATGGGAAAACGCTGTCGTGTCCGTACAGTGGAACAGCACTCAACAGTAAAAGGAACATACTTCCAATACACACAACAGACGGCTGCTCAGTGAGGTCGGACACACGAACGCACACTGGGCTCCCACCCACATGACCTTCTGGAAAAGCCAGCCCTCAGGGAGGGAATGGAGATGAGCAGTGCCGCGGGCTGGCGTGAAGCGGGTGCTGATAGGGAGGGGCTCAGGCGAGACTTCGGGCGATGCAAAGGCTCTACGTCGTGATCGTGGTAGTGGCTGCACAACTGTGTGTGTTGATCAGAACTCACAGCTGTCTACGCTAAAGGTGAATTTTACTCCGTAAATCATACCTCAATAAACCTGAGTTCAAAAAGAGCCCATTTCACCCTAGGACACGGTCGTCAGTCTACAGAAGGGTGAGGTCCCAGGACCAGGACATGGCGTCACCAAGAGCCGCCCGGGAAGGGCTCTGCGAGCCAGCCCAGAACCTTACCCCAGGCTCTGCTTTGAGCATTCTCGGCTGCTCCATGGGTCTCCCAAAGCCTTTGTATTTGTTCATCAGTTATCTGTTAACATGCTTTATAGACTCCTGGTCAGCAAAACTGCAAACAGTAAGACCTTTTCCCACTTCCCAACTCAAACGCTGCAGTGGGTCAGAGCACGCATATGGGTCAATAACAGACACACATGGACATCAGCTGGCCTTTCTGAAGAGGACAGAGATTGATGGATGTGCAGACTTCCCATAGGATCCTCATTCACATTCTCGTCGCCTCCTCCGTATGGATTAGTGGGAGTTCCGTGGCATGAGAAAATGGTAGAAGGAGAAATGTATCCCCATTAGGGACCTGCTCCTGTTTAAGGAGGCAAAGTCTGTGTTTCAGTTGTTCTCTGCTTTGCATTCAGAATTAACTCTATCTTCCAACTGCACGTCTCAACAGCATTAGCCATTTACACTCTGCTTCCCACCCAGTTTCGAAGTTGAACCTGCATTCCAGAGAACTCCTGGTGATGAAATATTACAATTCTTGTGCTCTGCCACACTCTCAGAAAGGCAAATGCAACTCCTCCCCCAAATACAAGGTTCTGTTCATTTTTCCACATCAGAGATTTGAAAAGAAAGACAGACACAGGAAACAACCACATGCATCTAGTTAGAGGGCACAGCTAGTAAAGAGAGGGCACAGCTAGTAAAGAGAGGGCACAGCTAGTAAAGAGAGGCCGGAATTGCTGACAGACGTGCTCTCTCAGCCCCAGGCCACAGCAGGTGCCCTGCCAGCCTCTGGCCCAGGCATCACCGAGTCCCATTGTTGCTACTTTCACCGTGACAGCAGGTCCACTCGGGGGCACCGATTTTATGGCAGGTGCTTTCCTTATATTATGTCATTTCATCCTGAAAGCGATCCTTTAAGATAGATCATGCCCTCCTCATTTTACACAGAGGAAAACTGAATTTGGAGGAGATTATAAAACTTAATTCTAAACTATGCATTCATAAATGACATAGAATGTAACTTAACTAAATAACAGCATTTATCCTGCACTGCAGGGCACTCCGAGGTTAATGCTTCACATGTGTTATAATATTCAAGCTTCACAACCACCCAACAAGCTATGATATGTGGCAGAGGTGGCTGCCTGTTCACCAAAGCTGTGGGTTCATTCCTCCATGCAGTGGAGCTGGTCCCGGTGCTTCTGCCCATCAGGAATGGCATTTCCCACCCACTTTGTTCCCAGAATGGCTGCGGGCCACAGTGGAAAATGAGAAATGATGTGTGGAAATTCAAGGCGGGGGCTTTAAGAAGCAGGCGGGGCTTCTCCACGCTGTCTCTCTTGAGGTCTCCAGGCCCCAGGGTACTGCAAAGCCACTGGATGGAGGCCTCTGTCCTCAGGTCCCCGTGTGACAGGAGACACTTGTGTGGACTCTTGGTGAGCAAAACATGGGTTTATGAAACTCAAGGGCTTTTATAGCAGCTACTTTTGCGTAACAAATCTAACATTATTGTTTCCCTTTAACGCACAACTAAACTGAAGTTCAAAAACGTGAGTTCCACAGGAGTACAGGGCACCCCAAGTCATCCAGAGGTCTGCCCCTCTTCCAAGCCCGTGCTCTCTCTGCCCTGCGACCTGCTTGGGGAAGGGCGGGGTCTCAAATTCTTTCCCCCATTTTAGAGCCCTAAAGTAAGGGAGGAACCCTCCATTCAGAACGAGCTGTGCTATTACACCCAGTGACTGGCGGGACCCATGGACTGAATAAAATGACCACTGATGATGGGATAAATGGCACTACATGAATGTCCCCACATGGCAGGAACAGACTCCCCAGCCCTGCAGCCACAGAAATGAGCTGGTGCAAGAAGAACACAACGCGACCTGGGCTTCCCTGGAGTTCCCCAAATCTAAGATCAGTCAGGTAGCTGGAACCTGACTCCCGTTGGAAGACTGCTTCTATCATCCAAAACAATATTCAGATATTTCTATCCGACCACAGAATTTTGTACTCAGAAAGCCAGTCAAACCAACATAATTTGACCACTATCAGCATTCCCTATTTACAAGAGCTCAGACAGGGAGGAGGCCCCAAGCCGCAGGCAGCAGTGCTGGGGTCACTATGAAACCAGAGTTTAGAATTGCACCTGGCACATCATGGGCACTTAGTATTTGTTACATGAGTTGTTGTTGTTTGTAACTGAGAAGCTATGTGGTGTTGCCAATGAATTTTATCCCTAAATAAGAGAATTAAAAAATTGTATCCACCATCATAATCATTTCATGAAAAAGCGCATGTTATACTGAAAAGCTAGGAAGGTATAATCAAGATATCCCTGAAATGCATGCCTTTGCCTTTCTGAGAAACACATACCTCGGCCGTGTCTTCTGCTGCGCACTGAAGAGCCATTGACGGCGGCCCTGCCATGCCACTAGTGTCTGCAACACTCTGTGGTGATGGGAAGAATAAGTCGGGCATCAGTTTGGGTCCTGGTTCTGCCTGTCATTAGCCAGTGACACCCTGGAGCTCCAGTTTCTTTGTCTGCAAAATGGGATCCTCAGAGACACCCACCTGGCCCCTTTCCCCGTGGGCTGTGGTTGGCGCTGTTGGGGCATGATGCAGGGGCCCTTGCTGTGGCCCTGGTGTTAGTTAGGTCTCAGGAGAAATCTTAGGGGCCAGGAGGTTCTCTCAGCTCCTGATGGTAGGGCGGTGGGAGGCAGAGGAGACCTGCTTCGCATGGAGAATTCGTTTTCCCACTTATGCCTTGTCCCCTCCCCTTCCCCAGACAGCAGCCAGCGTGTTCCTGATACGGCAGACAACGCTGTGTGCGACACATTGTCTCCTCATCTGGACACGCGACAGTGGTCCTCCCAGCCTCCCTCACAGTGAGCCTGGGCATGTGACGTTCTCGCCAACGGACCTCACACAGAAGCGACGTGCCAGTTCTAGTCCAAGGCAGAGAGTGCTCCCCCACCCATCTCTCTTCTCTGGCTGCAGTAATTCTGAGGCCTCTGATTCCGGTCTCAGGCAGCCTGGGTTCCTGCACTGACTGGGAGGAGGCCCATCCAGAGGGCCTCTTATCAGACTGTGACATGTGAGCAAAAAAGAGACTTTTTTACTAAGCCACTGAGACAGTATCAATGACTCTGAATAAGACACCTAATAAAACAGAAGTCAAATCAAGTCATCACCCTGTCCATCTCACTGGGGTAAAAGCCAAAGTCTTTAAAATGCCCGAGAGCCCTATATGACCCAGCCTCCCAACACGTTCTGCCTTCACCTGTCACTGCTGGCTCTCACCTCCCTGCAGCAACACTGCTTCCCCACACGCACCAGCACGTTCTGCCTCAGGACCTTTGCACCTGCTGCACATCCTGCCCTCAGTGATGAACCCGGCTAACTCACCCACCTTTGTGAAGTCTTCATTCAAATGTCAGCTTCCAGTAACGCCACTGTTGGCCACACTTGTTATCATCCCCTTTCCTTTTTTAAAATGGTCCCTTAATACTTATCACCATCTAATATATAGTTTACTTATAGATTTTTATCTTATGTCTTCCTCTAATAAAATGTTGTCTCCATGAGGGCAAGTAAGTGGGAGTGTGTGTGTGAGTGTGTGTGTGTTGTTCACTCCTATATTCTTAGTGCCTAGAAGAGTCTCTGGGGCATAAAAGAGGTTCAATCATCATTTGTTGAATAAATAACCTAGGATACATGAACACATGTTACAGACAGAGGAGATGGAAAATAGGAAGGAAAATAGGAAACTCTGATGAAAGAGGCTGTGCTTGAGCTGACCCTGTGACCTGGTGAAGGCCCAGCAGAGCACATGGCATTCCAGGTGCAGAAGAGGCACCAGGTGGTGACACTCCAGGGGACAGGATGTGAGGCTAAGGTTTCCGCCAAAGCCAATGGGGAATCGTGGCGATGGCTGCAATCAAGACACAATTCAAGCAACATTGGTCGGCGCTGGGCATGCTCCAGGGTCCCCGCATTCTGTCAGCTCCCCATATGTATTATCTTACCTTACAAGACTGGGGTATGAGGACTGAGAAGCCACCTCCCAGAGGCATAACTGGACTCCCAGGCCAGGCTGGACTCCAAGAGCTGCTCCAGCTCTGGGCCCGGGGCCTGGGGATCGCTAAGCCACACAGTCTGAGGCCTGAGGCCTTCCAGGATGTCTGAACGGTGGGTCTCAGGTGTTCCACCCCACTCCTGTGCTCTGGAATCTCCAGGCAAAGCATTGATGAGGTTGCCAACAATCAGCGGGGAAAACCCACATCCACAGTCATCGTCCTGTGGGTCGTGTTCAGGTCCATGATTGCTGTGATTTTCAAGTCTTGTTTGGTTTAAATTGCTCCCATATTCTTGTTCCCCTGTTGCGACGCCACGCCACATTTCAGGATGCCAGAGCCAAATCTGCGGTATTTACCTTGTCACAAGGACTAGAGTGGGTTTTCTTTTTCCTTTGTTTTGCTTTCTTTCTTTCTTTCTTTTTTCTTTCAACAAACTGGCTTTGCAGACTTTTGAACTCAGGGAAGAGAAAGCAGGAATAAGGAGAGGGGTAACCACTGCTTTGGGTACCTGCTGTGATTTATCCACAGAGCCAACTTCATATCGGAACGTCTGGCTCTGCAGACCCTGCCAGCTGGAAGGGAGCTGCAAAATGCATGATGTTATTCCCTGGTTAAGCCCAAACCTTCCCAACCATGGGGCATCTGGGCCCTAAAGTCTCCCTCCAGGCCCTGGGGCTCCTGAGCATCTCAAATACCCGGGACCTGCTGTGCCTGGCACTGCCCACAGCAAGGTTCTCACTGAGCTCTGCATCTGGGCGTGCAGGAGTGATGCGTGCGGCAATGGCGTGGCCACAGCTTCAGAAATGCCTGTGTCAGGCCACAGTCCCACAGTGGATGCAAGGCCCAGGAAGGTCTAGGTCCAGGGTCTCTCCACTCCTGTCAAATTTCTTCCAGCAGCCCTCTCCACGTCATCTGCAGGACTTAAACCCAAACGTCACCAGTTCCCCAGAAACAGAGCCACGTTTCACCAACTATTGTTGGTGAACAGCCACAGAACCATATTCCGAGAAATGGTGGTGAAGGAGAAATGGAAACCGGCTTCGTGTGTCTGGGAAGCTGCTGCTAAAAGCAGCTCAGATCCCTGACCCTGCGGAGATGACCTGGGTAACGAGCCCTCCAGCACCTCCGCCCAGAGCCAGAGCCAGCCCCAGTCAGTTTCTGCCTAGCTCAGGGCGAGGCCCAGGGAGGAAGGCCTGGCCACAGTGTCACCCGCAGCCCGGCCCTGGCGTCTCCCCCTGTGCCAGGCAACCCCTGCCCTCCCACTGCACCCTAAGCATGAGCTCTCCGGCCCCTGCACCTGGGCCTCCCCCTCTCACTATGTCCCCATACCCTGGCCCCACTGTGAACGGGCTATACTTCACCCCTTTGAAAGCTTCTAGAAAGCCACCGAGCCCCAGGCCGCCTGGGTGCAGCCAGCTCCCGCATCCCGCAGTGCTGTGCCACAGCCTCTACAGCCTAAGGGTCTCGGCCCTCACAGGGCCCCCGGCAGCCCTGCCACCTTGGCCACATAGGCCAGGCACCCAGGCACTGAGCCAGGAGCACACAGGGTCACCTGGGTTGATAACACTGCCCAGGGACACTTTCCCAAGGCAGGTCAGGGACGCCCTGCTGGCTTGCTGCACACGGCTCGCAGGTGTCTCCGGCTTGGCCTCAGCGTGGCCCAGGTCACCTCCCTGGACCCAGGGTCTGGCTGGCTTGAGCCCCTTGGCTGCCCCTGCCCACGCACAACAGGCAGCTGCCAGGCTGCTCACCGGGCACCCCTGCTGATTCAGCCTGGTGTGCTCACAGCTATTTTGTGAAACGCAAACTTTCCTGTTACCACCGTCACCCTACTGTGCAGTAGGAGCCCAGCATTTACAGGAGATTTCTGTGTCTTAACATGGAATAAGGCTGCCGGGTGAAGAAGGGATGGGGAGCTCCTGGCAGAGGCAGGAAGGAGTGAAGCACCAGGCCTGAACCATAGGAGAAATGTGGGGGTTCTGTGGGGACCCCGTGAGTAATCGACAGTTACTCTTGGTCTAGGTAGACAACAAGCACATTCTGGAGATATAAGCTTGGTCATAGAGCAGCCAAAGGTGCAGGTGTGGCCTGGGCAGGAGAGCAGCGCCTGCACCTAGCGAAGGCCCCGGTACCAAGGACACCTGGGTGCACACCCCAACCACCAAGAATCCAGCGGGGTGGCAAGGGCTGGTGGGCATGGCCCACAAAGCGGCTGGGTCCTGGGTACAGGCTGGGTGTCCCCACGCTGTCTGTCCCCTTGCTGTGCTGCGGTGAGCCAGTGAAGGGCTTGGGGCAGCCAGGGCCTTTGCTCTTGCGTGCTTCCTCAGCTGCTGACAGGGCTGCTATAAAAGTCTAAGGATCCTTCGAAACCTCACACCCCAGGGTATCCTGCCTTTTTTTCTGGGGAGACAGGAGGGACAGAAAAGGTTCCTCATGCCTGGAAGGGGGACTGGACAGTAGAGGTGAGGGAGCGGGAGAAGCCCTTTTCCCTCCAAACTTGAGTCCTGAATAAATATACTGGCTTGAGCTCTTTGCAACATGGCGATTAAAGACCCTAAAAATTCCAATAAAGTGTAGCTTTCCCTAGAGGGGGAGCCTGCCAGAGGCCGCTGGCCTCCCCCGTTGAAAGCCAGACAGGAACGGTGTGACCCCTCCACGGGCTGACCCGCCCGGACAGCCGCATCGTGGGTCTGAGCAGAAGCCCCAGTGTCCTTGCCTGGCCCTTCTCCCAGCCGCTCTCCCTGAAAAGGAATTAAAGCCGTCCCTTGACTGGGGATGGAATTGGCTTCTTTCTGTGATTTTTTTTTTTCCTTTTCCTACCAAAAGGAGTTCAAAAGTTGAGAGTTGATTTGTATTCCAAGCACCAGGCGAATTGCTGCAAGCCCAGCTCAGTGGGGGACGCGATGGGAGCATCAGCTGTGCCCTCCAGCCCCGAGTGAGAGGCTGCGCCTCCGGCCTCAGCTGTGCCCTCCAGCCCTGAATGAAAGCCTGCTCCCCTGGCCGGAAGAGCTTCCTGGGTGTTGCTGCTGTTCTCCCCTCCCCCAGCTCCACCCCACCTCCGTAATAATCACGTCCCTGCTGCGTGCAGCTCCTCTTTGTGATAATAACGGCCAATCCACATACAGTGATGGAATTCAGGGGGATCTCCAAGGAATTCCATTCTGAGGCCATTCCAGAGAGCAGCAGGCACATCATTTGCATGCATTTGTATAAGTTATGCATCGGTATACACTTCTCTTTAACATTGCAACCTAATGAAATCACTCAGACAGGCACATTAAAAACACGATTTACGCTGGGAAGTCTGACCCTTCTCCTGTTAAATCATTTGAATGATCATTTGAATATATTTGCACAAGTGGCACATTAAAGGGCTCTCACCCATGTTTTCAGAATTAATGAAACAATTCGGCTGCCTTCAAGGAGAGGCTGGAGGGACGTATCTACAGTTTGCCTGAAACCGTCCAAGGCGCAAGCGCCTGGTCCAGCCACAAGACAGCCCAACAAGGACACCCAGTCGCAGTGCCAGGGCATCCTCAGGCATCAGAAAATCAGCCCTCAAATTCTCAAAAACAAAGTAATTTCACTAACCCTCAGTTTAGAAAAACAGAATCGTCCCTTTGTGGAGAAGTGAACGTGTCAGGAAAAGTTAAAGCAAGCAGAACAAGAGGGCGCCAGCTCCACAGCTGTCGGGAGTCCCGGGATAAAAGAGTATCATAGGAGCCATGATACTCGGCTGGGTGCCACACGGCTGGGTGCACCCGACAGGGGCTCCCGCTCAGTGCTGACAGCAAGGCTGAGGGAACCGCTCTCCCCGCAAGGGTTAACGTGCACTCAGCAAGATTGGCAGGGATGCTGGAGCTCATTATGCAGGAAGACTTGAAAGCCAGCTCAGAGCAGCCCTCCCTGGGATGATTTAGGTGCAGCTGCACCAGCCTGGAGGCGGGTGGCTTCTCAAGGTCAGGCAGCTCTGGCTCAGTCCCGGCTCCCATGGAGCAGACGGCATTTGAAATGTGCTGTGAGGGGCGGCGATGCTGAGATGAGGTCTTGACAGGAGGGCCCAGGCCAAAGGGTCCTAAAACACACCTGCCTACTTAACATTTTACAAAGTGCATCTTTCACATGCAATGTTTTCCCATCTGCTCTTGACGAAAACCTTTAATTAATAGATAAAGAAACTCTTTCAAGATGTGTGTCACTTGCTCCAGGTTGCTCAGCTGTCACAGGGCAGCACAAAAGTTGACTTTCTCCCTCCCACCCGAAATCCCAGAGCCCCAGGTGTTAGTCATGCAGGATTTTTCTCAACCCCTTCCTCGGACTTGCGACAGGGGTGCACTGTTTGCTTGGCCCACCTTGCTCAACTCCTTGCAGGAGGCACATGAGCAAGCAAGTGTGGGATCTAGCTGGCTGCTTTGGGTGTTGGCAGGATCATGCTCCAGGCAGGCCCCACAGTGGCACCCAGATGGGGGTGCCTGTGACCCCAAAGCCCCAGGGGATGGGTTACAATGCTCTCTTAGCTCAGCTGCTGTGGACAGTGGTGTGTTATCAGCTCAATAGGCCCCTTGGCTGGTCATGTGGGTCAGCTGCCCTCTGCCACGGAGGGCAAAAGTCCAGTGTTTCAGCCTTTTTTGGGTACCTGCACTCGGTGGGTCCTGAGCTCTTCTCACATCCAAGAAGAACGAGGTCACGCAGAAACTTGAAGGATGGTGAAGGCGGAGAGTTTTATTAAGCAATGGAAATGGCTCTCAGCAGAGAGAGGAGCTGGAGAGGGGATGAGATGCACAGGTAGTCTTTCGTGAAGTCTAGTCACCTCTGGCTAGCTCTTCTCTGAAGTTAAGCCATCTCTCCTCCAAAAGTCCAGCCATCCCTCTGAAGACAAGTTGCCTCTCTCCAGTCAAGCCACTTCTCTCACCTCTACCAACTGAGTCTGGGGTCTTTATAGGCACAGGATGAGGGTGTGGGGCAGGCCACAGGTAGTTTTGGAAAAGGCAACATTCAATTGGTAAAAAGACATTATTTGGGAAGAACCAATCAGGAGATAGTGGGTGAACATGGATGTAAGTTCTTACTTTGGGCAGCAGGTTTCAGGCTTTTCAGCTTGAAGGTGGGGTTTTGCCAGGGACCTGCTCCTGTCTTCCTGGAATTTCTCTGCCTCCTGCCTCTCTCATTAGGACCCCATCCCCTGCCCCAGCATGCACTCCAGGCAGCTTTTTGGCTAGAAGCTCATCTTCTCCAGAGTGGGAGCTGTGTGATTTGGACTCAGCACACAATGAGAATAATTCCCTCCCTGTGAGCATGACTGAGAACTGGCCCCAAAGAGTGTCAGCTCCTCAGAACACCTGGCCTCTCTGAAGACCCAGTCCCCCACCTCCACCTCCACATGGAACCAGCTCTAACCCCAGGGCCCAGCAGGCACCTCTGCCTGCCAAGCTCAAAGAGGCTCCAGGGACCCCCACCCCAGAATGGATATAAAAGAACAGCAAGCCAACAACCTGTGTCTGCCCACAGTTAGGATGAATCTCACAGGCCTCTGACTTCCCCAGCCTGGGGCCTGGATGGACAGATCTCAGACCAGTCTCCTCTTCCTTTCTAGAACCATCAGTCTCCCCGGGTCTTTGCACACCTGCCAACTTCTCCAGAAGGAGCAGCCTCACTGTCTGATCCCAGCATCCTGCCCAGCTCCCGCCCAGCTCAGCAAAGGTTTACAGATTCCTGCAGCATGCAAGGCACCATTAGACCCTGGTGCCATGATGAAGTAGGTGGTGAGAGGCACAGGCTGTGGGTGTACAATCTTTCAGGGAGCAGCTGGAATTCGCCCTCACTAGGCTTTCTGCCCTAATGGGCAGATGTTTTTCAGCAACTCCGGCCGTGAGTATTTCCTTTGGCAAAATTTTCTCATTGCTGCTCTATCACCCAGGCAAGGCTGGCTTCAAGGCAGAGCATGAAATTTTTTCTTTCATTCTCAGCTCACCTGTCAACGAACATTTCATTTCACCTTTTCGAACACAAAGTGACAACATGGTTCGAGCTAAAATCATTTGTTCTCTTTTTCAAACAAAAGATCTGAGTGTTGGGGAGATGAGGTCAGAGGCTGCCAGGAGTGCCTTGTGCCTCAGTCTGCACAGAGTCACTGTCCCAGAGACGCACACTTCCTGCCTGTGCTCTCTTGTCCTCGACAGGAGCTGGGTGAGGCTCTGGGGAGTCCCCCGCTGCAGGATGTGCAGCTTTGCAAATCTGCAGGGCTCTTTTATTCCTGCCCCCACCCCAACCAAGAACACAAGCCTATCAAAAGCAAACCCATAGTTTCTTATGCAACTAAGTGCTTGTATTTGCCATGTGGGAATGCAACCATCCTACCAATCCTAGCTGCTCCATGGTCGTGACTGGAGTATAGAATCAAGGCACTTTTTGCAAGAGTGGCAAATACTAGGGCATTGTATAGAGAAGTAGCACTGGTTGCAAATAAAATGATAATAACCAATTTTTACTATTGGGATGGAAGTTTATTTCCTCCATATAAACTGAGTAGCAATTCTGCTTGAGTGAATTCATTCGATGACGTCTTTACCAAACATGGGCTGTTTACCACTCCCTGTGAATGCAGGTGCCGTTCAGAGGTGAGAAAACATCACCATCTGATATGGGGGAAAGAGCATGGGGTCAGATGAGCTGGCCCAGCCCAGGCTGAATGCTGTGACAATCTCTCCATGTGACCTCATGACTTTCCCACTTGCTGGGCCCCCTCCATGGGCAGAACCCTGTGTCTAAGGTGCCCAGGCTCACAGGGACCCACCCTCATCCTCACCCTGCTTCCCAGGGCAGCTCCCCCTGCTAACTCTGGTGGTGCGCAATTTCCATGCAGGGTTTCATTTGAAAGGACTGATTTTACATTATTTCAGAAGGGCCTCTCATATCCATAAGGTCCTTCTCAGCTCTGACAAGATAGGATATATTCACACCACCTTTTTTTCAGGTAGAGCACGCATTAAATTCTCACCCCCACCATTCAGTATTTGGTTACAAACAAGGAACTCCCAATGACGAAAGGAAAGAGATTTAAACAAAAGACAGTTCTCTTTCCTTTCCCTCAACCCCCATGTTTAATCACTGAATATGCACAGGCTGGCTGCAGAATGTCACTTGCAGACAGCCCCAAACGCTTCATTCCAGCCGCCCCTGCCCCATCTAGACCTGTCTTCCCACCTAACTTATCCACACCATCCTCTTTATTTTCCCGCCCCTTCCATCTGTGCCCTTGCTGCCCTGCCCTCTCGCTTCTGGGCCAGCCTTTATGGCCCCACCAAGGCCATTTTCCTAAAAGAGCAGGCAAATCACACTATCGCACTGCTCAGCCACCAGATGCCTCCCGCCCCGCCCTCTGCCTGAGGAGCAGTTAGGGCACCTTCACCTGGCGTCCAAGGCCTCCACAGGTCTCCCCAGACTGTCTTTGCAGCCTCACTGCCACTGAAGTTCTGTGCTTCTGCTTACCAACTCGCTGTCTCTCCCCATGCTAGCACAGCCTTGCCCACACCCTTCTCTCCATGAGAAAGGCCTTTCAAAATCCTCAAAAAAAGAAAAAAAGTAAGTCGCCATGCACAGACAGACGCCATGCACAGAAAGTGGCTCTCTGGAGGTGGGGAAACGACTTAAGAGCAGTCCTTTCTGCTCTTAAGAGTGGGCTTTGTAGCCCACCAAAAGCCCACCATAATATCCTACCCAGCACAGAGATGAGTGACCTCTGCTTCTGTGTTCCCTCCCACGACTTGAACTTCTCTTGATCACTCAGGTTTTTGTTTTGTTTCGTTTTGCTTTCTTTACAGTATAATCTAACATCTGGTTTCATGGAAAAACAATGAATTTGGGAGCCCATCAGCCCTGAATTCAAACCCAGTCCCTCTTGCATGTAGCACAGCTGGCCTGTCAGCCACAGGGAAGCAGGCGCCATGCCTCTCCCATCACAGATCCATACCCAGCGTTCAGCTGTGCTTCTCACTGTTCCAAGTGATTTATGGGAATTATTTTACTCCGTGCACACAGCAACCATCACAGAGCTATGCGACCAGTGCAAACATGACACTCAAATTCAGGAAGGTTTCCATATTTTTAAAACAGAACTGTTCAAACACCTTGTCTTGTTTTACTTTATTTTTATATGTTCTCAGTTCATCATCTATGTCTGCTCTTAAGTCCTTTCCCCACCTCCAGAGAGCCACTTTCTGTGCATGGCGTCTGTCTTTAAATATGTTTATGTGCATGAAGAATGTACAGAATGGTTTGCCTACTTACTTTTTTTTCTTTTTTTGAGACAGAGTTTCACTCTTGTTGCCCAGGCTGGAGTGCAATGGTGTGATCTCGGCTCACGGCAACCTCCACCTCCTGGGTTCCAGCGATTCTCCTGCCTCAGCCTCCCAAGTAGCTGGGATTACAGGTGCCTACCACACCTGGCTAATTTTGTGTTTTTAATAGAGATAGGGTTTCTGCACGTTAGTCAGGCTGCTCTCACACTGCCAACCTCAGATGATCCGCCCACCTCAGCCTCCCAAAGTGCTGGGATTACAGGACTGAGCCACTGCCCCTGGCCTACTTAGACATTTTTAAATGACTAAGAGTGTTGGGCTAGGCCCTCACTGGCTTCTCAGCAGTGCCTTGTGTTTCTACCACAGGACAGGGGCTGGTCTTGTTCGCTGATGATGCATTGTCCCATAGTGAGCCTCTACCTGGTTCAGACACCATTGTTCTCAGCCACACACCCCTTGGGCCTGTGTCTCTGAGCTACACAAACTCTGCTCAATGCAGCATTGAACACCATCTTCTATGTCACTGTGTCTTTGTAGTAATCCATGCCCTAGGGTACGTCAGTCAGTAATTTTCACTAGATACTACCAGACCGTTGTCAAAGCAGATACCCAGGTTTATTCCTACCCCACCTCTGTGCATTTGGATTTCTGCTTCCATCCATCCTTAGCCAACACTTGGATTTATTAGGCTTTTTGAACCTAGAGAATCCCAGGGGTATGAAATGAAAAACAATGTAATTTGGCATTTCTCTGATTGCCCATGCATTGAATATCTCTTCATATTATTTTAAGCACCCAGACTCATCCTTTTCTGAATTGCCTGTTCATTTTATTTACACATTTTTGGGTTTTTTTTCATTCTTAATTTGAAGATATATTATCCTGTATATTCTGCATAACAATCTCTTGTCAGTTTCAGGTCTTCTCTTAGTCCATCACTCATCTCTTCACTGCACGGTATCCTCTGCTGAACAGAAAAACAACATTTTGAGACATCAAATCTATTTCTTTCCACTATGGGTTGTATTTCTGAGGTACTGCTTAAGAATTCCTTCCTCACCCCCAAATTATGAAGACATCCTCCATTCTCTTCGATTATCTTTACAGCTTTGTCTTTCACAGTGAGATCTTCGTGCCTTCCAGAGGTTGCTGTTGCTTGGTGTGAAGCAGCAGTACAACCACACTTTCTCTATAGACTGAGCATGTTACCTCAAGGCCGGTTACAAATCCATTCATCTCTCCTCACCGATGTGTGGTGCCCCCCACTATCATGTACTGGACTCCCAAAGATGTAAACCAGTCCTAGAAATCTATTTCTATTTATTCTCTCTATAGGTCATTTCTTTCACCAGACACACAATCTTCCTTACTGTCCCTTTCTGGCCTGTCTTAACATCTGGCAGGCTAATTCCTCCTTTCTCATTTTCAAAATTGTCTCTTCTTATTCTGGACGCTTGCCATTTCATAAATTTAGAAATTGTTGTCGTTGTTTTGACACAAGGTCTCACTCTGACAGTCAGGTTGGAGCACAGTGGCATGTTCTCAGCTCATTGCAGCCTCAAACTCCTGGGCTCAAGTGATCCTCCCACCTCAGCTTCCTGGGTAGCTGGGACTACAGGAGAGAGTCACTACACCTGGCTAATTTATTGTACTTTTTGTAGAGAAGAGGTTTTACCATGTTGTCCAGGCTGGTCTTGAACTCCTGAGTTCATGCAATCTGCCTGCCTTGGCCTCCTGTGGTGATTATAGTCATGAGCCCCCACCGCACCCAGCCAATGGTTTGACTTTAACCAGTAGTGAAATTGCTGGATAATATGGTAGTTTTATTTTTAATTGAGGAAACTTACTGTTTTTCATAATGACTGTTCTAATTACATTCTCATCAACAATACACAAAAGTTATTTTCTGCACATCCTCACCAGCACTTGCTGTTGTTTGTCTTTTTCATAGTAGCCAGTCTAACAGGTGTGAGGTGATATTTCATTGTGGTTATAATTTCACTACACCGTGTATGTTGAAAGGAGATAAAATCAGTATATCAAAGATGTATCTACACTCTCATGTTTATTGCAGAATTATTTACAGTAGGCAAAATATGGAAACAATCTAAATGTCCATCAACTAATAAATGGATAAAGAAAATGTGGCATATATACATATATATGTATATATACTTTATATATGTGTATATATACTTTATATAGGTATATAAATACTTTATATATGTATATATAAAAATACTTTCTATATATATAAAATGGGATGTTTTTTTAAAAAGTTCTGTCATTCATGACAAATGAATAAATCTGGGAAACATTATACTAAGTGAAATAAGCTAGGCACAGATAGACAAATACCACATAATCTCACTTGCATGTGGAATCTAAAAATGTCAACCTCATAGAAGTAGAGAGTAGAATGTTGGTTACCAGGGGCTGGGGGAGTGTGTAGGAGTTGGTGAGATGTTAGTCAAAGGATACAAAATTTCAATTGGATAGGAAGAATAAGTTCAAGAGACCTTTGTCCAACATGGTGACTATCGTTAGTAAGAAAGCATTGTACTTTGAAAATTGCTAAGGGAGTAGATTTTAAATATTCTCATCCCAAAAACAGATAATTATGTGAGGAAATGCATATGTTAATTAGCTCAATTGAGCCACTCTACAATTCTTTTAAAAAAGAAGTAGTTTGATTTTAAAAATAATTGCACTTGAATTTTTATTAGAAGGGCATTACATTCGTAGATTTATTGAGGGGAAATACATTTCTTCACAATGCCAAGTTGCCTTATCCATGAATTTGGTATATATCTTGGCTTTTTAAACATATAATTTCATATCATTTAATAGATTTTTAAAAGTATTTTCATAAAACTCTTACATATTTAATGTTAAGCTAATTGTTTTATCATTTGTAGCTATTGTTGTAGTACACAATGAGAAAATTGTGATGACTACATTCTACCATTTAATAACTACACAGCAGGCTGGGCATGGTGGCTCACGTCTGTAACCCCAGCATATTTTTTTGGCTAAGGCAGGTGAATCACTTGAATCCAGGAGTTCAAGACCAGCCTGGCCAACACAGTAAAACCCCATCTTTACTAAAAATACAAAACTTAGCAGGCTGCAGTGGCATGTGCCTGTAATCCCAGCTACTTGGGGGGCTGAGACATGAGAATCGCTTGAACCTGCAGAGGCTGCAGTGAGCCAAGACGGTGCCACTGCACTCCAGCCTGGGCAACAAAGCAAGACTCTGTCTCCAAAATAATAATAATAATAATAATAATAATAATAATAACAACTATACAGAAGACAGAATCACATTATAGTTCAGAACCCAGACCTTGTCCTTGGACTATCTGAGCTACTCTACCTATAGTTGTGTCTCGTTGGGAAAGCTATTTCCCTTTCTGAGCTTCAGTTTCCTGCTCTGTAAACTGGGAACACTAGTAAAATCTTGCTCACTTAACAATAGGACCGCATCCTGAGAAATGCATCATTAGGTGCTTTTATTGTTGTACGAACATCATAGAGTGCACTTCACAAACCTAGGGGTTCTAGTCTACCTCACATCCAGGCTATGTGGTG